>NW_027413609.1:3000000-3600000 GCF_048544455.1 Silene latifolia
TAAAAGGACAGGCACTAGGATAGATATGAGGAAGCCCAAGACTCGAACTCGAACTCGGACTCAACCGTAGATACGAACTCCTAATCATCACTTTCCTCTTCGAAGGTCTCTTTCGCAGTATCCAACGGCTTGAATGTTTGTTCTTGAGCATTGAACCACTTGAGCACTTCACTCTCGTTGTTTGGGACGATATGAGAACAATAGTCCATAAGGTTTTCATCTCCTTGCAGAATGAGATGTTCAATAGGGTTGTTTTCATCACTTGGTTGGCATAGGGATGAAGCTATCAGTTCATGGTTGTAACACCCCCATATACCAGGGAGCCTTAATAAGACCTTCCCTAGCATATAAAGGCGTTACCATCTTGGTGCCCGAGGAAAGCAATCATCAAAAGTCGATAAAAGAACATTTATAGTTTATTACAAGTGATTAAACCAAAACTACTGATACAAAGATACAACTCAACGTCCTTATGTGAACTATCCTTGACGTAACTCGTGAAAGACCCATCCCTGCCAAGACTCCAGCTAACTTCCAAGACATCACCTGTAAGACTGACTGCTCACCATAAGGGATCACGACAGACAAAACAAAAACAAACAAGAAGATAACCACACAAGGTCAGTAACTAAAGAAAGACACAACAACAACAACCAACACACTACAGACACAACCAAGCACACACACAAGCCACAACCACTCCAGCCAATCACTGTCACCGACTGTCCACTGGACCAGCCCTGCCAGTGGGGGACCGCAACCGTACCCACCAAATCCCCGCTCATCATACCGAGCGATAACCCTGTCCCATTAATGTGCACATCCCCTCCCATGGAAGGTTCCACGGAGGGCGAAACTAGGGCGTGAAGCCACTCACGCAAGTGACTCCACTCAGCCAGGGACACGCCCCGAATATCACAGACATTTTTACAACAACAATCAACAATGTAAACCAACAACCGTCACAAACACCAGCAACCAATATCACAACCAATCAAATCGTACCGACGCCACAACAACACAACAAACGACACACTAGACAACCGACAGAAACTGAGTAGGCGAACCTACCTTTAGCCAACCGCAGCGATTCCATGTTCAACCACCTGACATCAACCAAGCAAGAAATACACCTATACAAACAGTACAATAATCCATTACTACTCCTACAACCCTAACTGAAAATGACAACGACAATGATGATGACGATGACATACCTACGCATAGTTATCCGGCGTCAAGACCGCTACCCGACTCAAGCAATCTACCCCCAAGGCGTAAGCATCATCCTAAGCTCCAAAGGAAGGGATTATGGTGGTGGGAATGAGGAAAGGCGACATCTAGGTTTAGAGAAGAGAGGCGGAAATGATTTGCGATTCTATCAAAACACGATTATAAATCCCCGCTGTAAAGACGCCACTTGATCGAGTAACTAACTTACTCGATCGACTGACCCATACTCGATCGAGTACTCAAGGTACTCGATCGAGTAGCCTCGACTTGATCGAGTACCACTCAACCAAAGCTTAACATGACACAAGACATCTCCTGCACGATATCCCAAAGACTACAACAGGCCCCGAAGGTCGGTCAACGTCAGTCAACGGGTCCCTAAAAGGATGGGTATTACAGTCTTCCCCCCTTAAAAAGAACTTCATCCCCGAAGTTCGGCTCATTCTCTCCCGAACCACACGACAAAGAACTAAAGTCAACACCACCATTTACTCGACCCAGGTCAACAAAAATGTTTAGAAATATTATCCCACTACGTATGTCTATCAAACATCATCATCATCAACCACTTAACACACTTCACAAACGTCACACACTCAACCTCAACAACTACTAACTTCCTTTTTGAGCTACTGAACACATATCCTACACTAATACAATCAACTCGACTATCACTTATACTACTACATCGAATTACTCAGACATGTACCAACATGATTGCGAGACTATAAATTCATTCATCACCGGTCAACAACTAGCACTTACCAAAACACACAACCCGACAGATTTGTCACAAGTTCACCATGGCACATTTGTCATTATACTCAATTACCCTGACCTTACAACACGATTCCCCTAAATCATTAAAGTTTCAAGTCATCACTTTTAAAATATCACCGAAACAAAGTTTACAACCTGCTATACCATTCAACAATTGTTATAAATCCTTACCCAAATGTACTACAACCACTATGGAGCTACCAAAATATACATATGACAATATAAAACACACATATGAAACTATTGAAGCAATTATTCACATACTTAAAAATGCCAAAAAATACCGCAAAATTGTTATAATTAACTCATTTTTCTTTTGCGACATTACTCTTCCCCTCTAAAAAGGAACTTCGTCCCCGAAGTTCACCATCCAACAACTTCTCTATTCCTCACCCGATACAGACGACATTACTTTGACATTACTCATAAACCACCAAACAACATTGATTCACGCTCATAAGACCTACTCCTTGACATTACTTACGTAAAATTCATACAACATAAACCACGGATGTCACGTAACATAGCGCGAATACACAGGTACAATTAATAGTAAATTCAACAATTATTGTAAAACTACCTTTCTGAACAATTGACAATATCCTAATTATAGTATTTGATTAAACCACGACAGATGGTACCCACATGAAGGTTACAAGGTAATACAAATATTGTTAAAACAGCGTGCAGTGATCAACATCGATACCCGACTCATGACAGAACAACACTCTATTGACATTACTTAACCATTACCCGTAAGTCATAGACATATAAATGCAAATATGAACTTAAACAACATCACTTGCATGCCAAGTCCCCACAACAATATGTCTTATTGTCCCGACGCACCTACATCGCATAGAATCTTACTCATGCCCAACCACAAGTTAAAATAAGGCGAACGGTGAAGCCAAAACATGCCACTAAGCACTAAAAATCATGAATAATATAAAGACAATCAACAATAGAAGGATTCAAACAATTTAAACATCGAAATGTGCCTGTAACAGTGACACTCGATCGAGTTAGTCAGGCATTCGATCAAGCTGGCCCTACTCGATCGAGTCTCTTAGCTACTCGATCGAGTAGCCCGAGATCAGAATAGCCCTCCAATTGCCACACTTGCAGCTACTCGATCGAGTGAGGGGCACTTGCCACAAGTCCCAAAATTCCCTAAGCTCCAAACATAAGATATATAATCACATAAATACGAGTCGGGATGCTAACCCGACACAGAAATCCTGTAAAACAAGTCCAGAAATACGCAAGTACGGCCTTATGGCCGTCGATACAAACCAAATCCAAAAGTACCAACCGAAAACAACCTAATATCCATCATAAATTACGAACATAAAAGAAGGAAGTGGAGTATCGTCACTCCTGCTGCTGCTGCTCATCCATCACCGTATCCTCATCAGCACCACCACCCGAAGTGCCTGCTCCTGACGCACCAAGACCCGCATCACCACCGGCTCCAGCATCTGGTCTCACATACCAAGGGGTCAAACCACCGTAGGGGTACGCCTGAGGCTCTCCCCAAGTAGACATGTCCACCCCATAAGAGTGGAAAACCCCACTGCTGTCCCCGACTCCCCTCCCCCAAACCGGATGAGGTTCCGATGTCCCAATACCCTGAACATACGTCATTTCATGCAAGTTACGGATTGTCAACGTAGAGGACACTCTCTCGGCCAAGTAGCTCTCACGCATCTCCGGGCTGTAAAAGGGAGGGTAACCAGGGAACGATGACATCGTGGTGGCGCGCGGGTCGCTCCGGGCCGAGTCTCGCCCACTCTCTCCCGCACTCTGCGTGGTCCCCTTCCCATCCTAGGCTGGTCCTCCTCAGCTCTCTCATTCTCCCCCTTCCTCAGCTCGGGCATAACCTGTAGGATGTCCGGGTCAATGAGATAAGTCTGCCTCGCAGGACGTCCCTCCTCCTCCTCATCCTCGTCAGAGTCGACAGACACCACTGCCGCAGGTAATGGCTCTGTCACTGGAAGATGCTCCGGGGCTGGTATCTGCATCCAACTCATACCCCACACCCTCCATGCTAAACTCCCATCCGCAAAAGTTCTCAACCATTTCTGGTCGAGAAAGTACTGACGATCTAAGGTAGGTACTGTGGTGGTCAAGGGAGTATAGGCCAAGGAAGCCACGAAGGATGTCAACCTCTTTGCTAAACGTGTGGCAATGGCACCACAACTCAGGAATCTAGTGTCAGACGAGGCCATCAAAACTAGACTGGCACACACCATGGCAGGGGCACTAAAGGTCACTCTTTGAGACTGCTCGTGGTTAAGGTACGCCATCAACAACATCAACTCATGTGAGTTCAACTTACTCACATTCTTTCTCTCATAAATAAGACATGTCAAAGCACGAAGGAAAATCTTCAAAGTGACATGTTGAACATCATTAATCAACATGTTACTTGAAGTAAGAGCTGGTTTCCCAGTAAGACAAGGCATAAGACTACTAACCCCACACTCCGATGGTATGTCTGGAAGAGCTCCTTTGGCGGGTTTAGCATGGCCAAGGTGAGAAGCAAACAAGTCCATGGTCAAGACAAAGCTGGTGTTCATGAGGCAGAACTCCACAGTTTGTTCCACCGCCTCATATTTAAACGAGCTCATGAACTCAAGAGTCAAAAAGGCATAGGAGTGCTTATGGAGGTGATATAATCCAGTCATCCCCAAGGCCTCGAAAATATGCCTAACGTCGGTCTCAATCCCCAAGTCAGTCAGAAGGGTCGTATCTATACAGCGGGTGGGTCTCATCTTACGACCCTGCAAAGCCACAAACGTCTTCTTTTGTGCAAAATACACAAAGACTACAGACGGGTATTCCGGCATGGCCGGGACTACAGGGCCACTTCCCTCTCCCACTTCGGGCTCAGAAGCCCTCCCTCTCTTGCTTTGGGTGGTTCCCACGGTTGGTCTCGGCATCTGTTTTCAACACATGGCTTAAACATACATCCACATATATACTTGAAAAACATGTAAAACATTCATGTATATTCATAGAAAAGGGCAACTAAGTACACACTATCACCATCAATCCAAAATTGTAAGTAAAATTATCAGTTCTAGTCTTCAGACGGTCTCTACAGCTGTAAAATTTTTGACATATTTAGCATGAATTAACATTACTACTACTACTACTTTTAGAACTCAAAACATCTTCACATACAAACCAATTTCACAACAACATGAGACGAATTTCAATTTGGGGCACTTTTAAGATGGAGTTTTAAGGCAAATTTTTGAGTGAAAATCGCAAAAAGCAACCCTAAACATGATATGTATGACATAGATTACTCAATTTTCCCCCTTTTACACCCAAAAGACAACCAAAAATCAATTTAGAATCTCAAACCCTAGAATTTTCGGGTTATATTAACATCTAATTTAATTTGATTTTTTTTTTTGCATAGCCAACAACAATAATCATCAAAGGAAAGCATCTAGATCATATTGCAACAATTAGAGACAAGAATTAACACATATAAATCAATTTCTTCAACAATTTCCAACATCTTATAAGTTTCTACTAATTAAAACATCAAAATAGAACAAGTATTCATACCATGAGCAATGGATAAGCAACAAGAGCGGATTAAGCAACTAAAATACCAAGGTTTAAGCACCACAGTCAACAAGAATCAAAGGGTTTTGAGAGAGATTAAGAATTAGGGTTTGCGAAAAGAAGAAAGAATGAGAAGAAAGAACAACGGAAAAGGGTTATGAACCCGCAATTCCCCGGGTACTGTAGCACTTACTCGATCGAGTAAGTATGTTACTCGATCGAGTGGCCTCCACACGATCGAGTTGGAGCTACTCGATCGAGTTTTCGTAGGAAATTCCAACTTTCTCGACGTAATAGCTTCCTAACTAGATTGAATGAGGTCTACTCGGTCTAGTAGTCACTCGTACTCGATTAAGCAAGGCTAGATACGAGGTCGGAAATATAAGATTAACAAAAGAATCCTGCAAAACAGCAACGCGTGTCGATTCCAAAAATGAACTCGGTTATCGGCACTGGTTAATATATTCATTCACATCACATTACTACTACACAAATACAACGTATCGATCTAACAAATACATTACCTCATTCAACTCGTTATCTTCATACTATAACAATTATTATGCAACCAATGGACTACCTTTTAGCTTCAACACAAATACCTCTAACATGTTTTCTTTACCTCTAACCACACCATCGTGACTAGGGGTGTTAATGAGACGAGACAACTCGCAAGCTACTCGAGATCGGCTCGGTCAAAGATTGGCTCGTGCGAGCTCGGCTCGGGCTCGGGCTCGGGCTCGGCTCGAGAGCTTAACGAGTCAAGCCGAGCAAAGGCTGGCTCGACTCGAAAAGCTCGCGAGCGGCTCGAACTTGTGTGATTACATAAGATCTTGCTCACATTTTATAAAAATATTTTATCATGATTATATTTTTGTATCACACATATCAAATGACTCTCCGATTTACCAAATATTATTACATATAAATTTCGAACCTTGTTATTGAAATTATCGAAAGAAAAAAAATAGAAAAATTAACAGTTTTATATAGGCTCGATTTCGGCTCGAGTTTGGCTCGAGCTCGCGTTAAAGCTCGCAAACTTCATAACGAGCACATTTTTTTCAAGCTCGGGTTAGCTCGAGATCGACTCGAGCTCAGGTTTTGGTTCTTGAGCACAAGCCGAGCAAGGGCAAGCTCGGGCTCGGCTCGGCTCGTTAGCACCCCTAATCGTGACCTCAACAAGACAATTCCTAAACATGCATTTGTAACTTTGACATTATAACTATTAATCACATCACTCTAGGCATTCACCTATCATTCAATTTTCATTTATCATCCAAGTTTACTATTGACTAACTTATCACAACAATTGACAAACAACTTTCTCAACCCAATTAAGCCATATTGCGGAAGCATTCAACCATTCATCTATCATATTTGCTCCACTACCATCTTAATGACCACTACACAAAATTTCACAACTTGCCAATCATCAACATTACTACCACATACAAGACTCACAAGCTTCTATATCAATTACTAATACCATCCACTTAGAACAAACACTACTATCACCACATGCCATATACACTAGCGCATATTGCAAATGATTCACCATCTCTATTCAACCACACGATTTGATAGTCCTCACCACATGGATGCTAGCATTAACAAAACTTTATCACACACTTTTCTATCGTAACCATAGACTATATAAGGCACATAATTCCCGACACCCTACCCCCATATACCAGTGACTGGCTTAATCATAATGGGGCCATGATTTTGAAATGAGTGCGCCTACTCACCCAAAATCTAGCATCAGCTGGGGCTCCCTATATACATACACCAGGTTCATTTTATTAGACTCGCTACATTCATTAGGTTCATTTGTTACAGGTTCCAAAATCGTCGCTCTGATACCACTTTGTAACACCCCCATATACCAGGGAGCCTTAACAAGACCTTTCCTAGCATATAAAGGCGTTACCATCTCGGTTGCCCGAGGAAAGCAATCATCAAAAGTCGATAAAAGAACATTTATAGTTTATTACAAGTGATTAAACCAAAACTATTGATACAAAGATACCACTCAACGTCCTTATGTGAACTATCCTTGACGTAACTCGTGAAAGACCCATGCCTGCCAAGACTCAAGCTAACTTCGAAGACATCACCTGTAAGACCGACTGCTCACCATAAGGGATCACGGCAGACACAACAGAAACAAACAAGAAGACAACCACGCAAGGTTAGTAACTGAAGAAAGACACAACAACAACAGCCAACACAGTACAAACACAACCAAGCACACACACAAGCCACAACCACTCCAGCCAATCACCGTCACCGACTGTCCACTGGACCAGCCCTATCAGTGGGGAACCGCAACCGTACCCACCAAATCCCTGCTCATCATACCGAGAGATAACACTGTCCCATTAATGTGAACATCCCCTCGCATGGCAGGTTCCACGGAGGGCGAAACTATGGCGTGAAGCCACTCCCGCAAGTGACTCCACTCAGCCAGGGACGCGCCCTGAATATCACAGACAGTTATACAACAACAATCAACAATGTAAACAAATAACCGTTACAAACACCAGAAACCAATATCATAACCAATCCAATCATACTGACGCCACAACAACACAACAAACGACGCACTAGACAACCGACAGAAACTGAGTAGGCGAACCTACCTTTAGCCAATCGCAGCGATTCCATGTTCAACCACATGACTTCAATCAAGCAAGTAATACACCTATACAAATAGTGCAATAATCCATTACCACTCCTACAACCCTAACTGAAAACGACAACGACAATGATGATGACGATGACATACCTACGCATAGTTATCCGGCGTCAAGACCGCTACCCGACTCAAGCAATCTACCCCGAAGGCATAAGCATCATCCTAGGCTCCAAAGGAAGGGACTATGATGGAGGGAATGAGGAAAGGCGACATATAGGTTTATAGAAGAGAGGCGAAAATGATTTGCGATTCTATCAAAACACGATTATAAATCCCCGCTGTAAAGACGTCACTCGATCGAGTAACTAACTTACTCAATCGAGTGACCCATACTCGATCGAGTACTCAAGCTACTCGATCGAGTAGCCTCGACTAATTCGAGTACCACTCAACTAAAGCTTAACATGACAAAAGACATCTCCTGTACGATATCCCAAAGACTACAACAGGCCCCTAAGGTCCATCAACGTCAGTCAACGGGTCCCTAAAAGGACGGGTATTACAATGGTTTTTGATCATATCTCGAATAACATGTTTCAGTATCATGAACTTTTCCTTGATCATATTGACAATAGGCACTGCTGTCCCAGAAACAGGTTTTCCTGCATTCAGGCGGGTCCGGAGTGGGCCTGATTGGTTGTAGCTTCCCTTCAGTCACAAGCTTTTGAAGAGCTGCAGCATAGGTTGTGTTGAGGTCGGTGAATGTCCTTTGAGAACGTTCAACCTTGCTGTTTGACTTAAGACATCCAGGAGGATTTTCTTGACTGAGAGGTGCGACTATGATTTTGCCAGATTCAATCATATCTTGATAGACATGCTTGAGTTTGAAGCAGGCTTCGGTGACATAGCCCTTTCCTTGATGGTATTGGCAATAGGCATTTCCATTCCACAAACGGGTTCTTTTTTGTTCAGGTTTGTCCGGAGTCGGACCATTGGGTTGGATCATTCCTTCCGAGGCAAGTATCCCCAGAGCAGTGCTATATGCTATTACCAGATCTGTGAAAACCCTTTGATGTTTTCTCAAGTTTTCAACATTGGTGTTTTCTGGGATGTTTTTGTGAGTTTTATTTTTGTTTTTGTCAACCCTGAGTGGAAACAGGATTTGGTTGTTGTCAATGGGAAGTTTTTGAGATGTTGCTTGGTATTTTGAAGGGGATTTTGGTGAGGCAATTTCATATTCTTTCTTAGTGGGTTCATGGGTGTGCGAACCATTAGATGACTCTTCATTTTCAATAACTATTGGTTGGTGAACCAAGGATTGGTTTTCTCCTTGATGGTCAGGTTCATTTTCGGTATTACCAAACCTTTTCTCCAAATAAACTACTCGGGTATTCAAATCATCGATAGCCACTTCCAGCTTTGAGAATATGTTGTTGATGGAGACGGAGAGCATCATTATAGTGCTTTGTAGGCCACCTTCGTCAATTGTATGAATTTTCTCATCGTCAGGAGAGATGAGGTGAGAGCAATCTAGGAAAGATTCCTGACTGTGTCCAGTAGAGTTTTCTAAAGGGTTGTTTTTGTTGTTTGTTGAGGGAGGTTGTGGTAATTCACCTTTTTCAATCATATCAAGGATGGCGCCTTTTAGGGGGAGATACATTTCAGTGTCATGTTCGCGACCTTGGTGATAATGACAAAACAGTTTTTCGTCCCATCTACGTCCTCGCTTTTTTGGTAGAGGGTCTGGAGTTGGACCAATCATTTTTAGCTTTCCTTTGGAGATTAGCCTTTCTAAAGTTGTGGCATAAGGCATACCCAGATCTGGGAAGGACCTATGAGGTCGCCTGGTTTTGGTTGGTGGAGCACCTAAGGAATTGGCTTCAATAGTTTTGGTAACCTTCCAACTAGGGTTGGTTTTGTCATTGGCAAGTAGTCGAATTTGAAGGAGCTTAACCCTTTGCTCAATATCAGAAGAGGGAAAACTCCCGGTTGCCAGTTTGTCCTCAACTTGGGAGAGATGAGTGCTCAAGTTTTCCACGGTAGCTAGGAGCCAAAGGACCATGCTGATTTCGGCAAAAGTCATGGCGGATGCAGATTGATCGACTTCTGGAGTTTCTTGTTGACGATCGACGACACCCAAGGGATTCCTATTTGACATAACGATAGGCATTATAACTTGTCTTGCCAAGGGATTGCACTAATAAAGGCAAGTACGACACATATGTACAAAAAAGAAGTTTTGTCGTGGAGGTGCGACGGTGTGACTTGGTTAGGATTTCATTAAGGATCATGAATGCCCTTTTGTGTTTGAACTCTTGGTGCATGACTCTGAACTTAGACTCGAGTGTCAACTTTGGCATAGTGATGCGTAGACATACGACTTCTTACGGGATTTGGATGTGCGTAGATGGGGTGATGTCGTTGGACAAGACATGTACACATGCTTGACCTTTGACCCGTAATGTAGGGGAAAGACGGGTTTAAAACCCGACAGGTTCTGACTCTGCTAACGCCATTGAAGATATCTCGACAATTATGCTACACGACCTAGACCAGAAGGTAGGTACTAACTTCGGCTGAGACTCGATATTATCTAGACAACTTGACTTGAAATCAACTGGACTCTAATCGACTCGAAGCTGAATCAGAAAGGTGGACTGAAGTTAAAAAATGAAAAACCCTAGAGAGGAGTCGTCTTCTTCCTTCGACTAGGGCATATTTTTTCAACAACTTGATTACATATGGCACGTAATTCTTCCCTAAAAACAAAATAAAAACATTCTAGTAGGTTAATAAGAATGCAAACTAGCAGCAGTAGCAGGTTTTATCAAAGGAACAGAATAAAGAAAGGCCCATCTGAGGATGACGTTGTAAGGACCACGTCCATGTAAGAAGTCAATGGAGTCCCTGGATTGCCTTTGAATGATGAGGATGGGATTGAAAATGAGAGCTTGGGTTACTAAATGTAAGAAAAAGGGGAAGCAGGTGGCTGAGGATGAGTTTTCTGAGGAGCTAACTCAATTTTCAGCAGAGGACACAAAGCAGGAAGTTGAGTATTGGAGCCAGGCTTTATACTGCTTTGTATTGGGAGCCAACCCTCCTTGGAAGGTTCTTAATGGCTATATACATAGGATATGGGCGAATTATGGCATAGAAAAAGTATCTTTTCTTCCTAATGGTGTATTTTTAGTCAAATTCAAGACTAACAAGGACAAGGAGTCTGTGTTGCAGGCAGGTTATCATATGTTTGATAGCAAGCCTTTAATTGTTAGGTCTTGGACGGTGGACTCAGAGATTACCAAGGAAGAGGTGAAAGTAGTCCCTGCCTGGATTAGAATTTGTGACTTGCCTTTGCGATTCTAGGGTAAATGCGTCCCTAATATAGCAGGGCTTGTAGGGAAATTTGTGAAGGAAGACCAGGCAACATCAGAGAAGACAAGGTTGGGTTTTGCTAGGGCAATGATTGAACTCACTGTGGGAGCTAAGTTTCCCAAAGTTGTGAAGTTTCTTGATGAGACAGGTTCAGTGATTACTCTGGATATTGAATATGAATGGAAACCAATCATTTGTGATAAATGTAGAGGTATTGGTCATGATGGTGGACAATGTAAGAGTACTGTTCAAGTGACCATGAAGAAACCTGTGACTCAAAAAGTCTGGAAACCTGATATCAAACCTGCAGAGCCCAGTACTGTGACAGAGACTGTGACTGATACACAGACAGAGACTGGTACACAGGTGGGTAATCCAGTAACACAGCAACACCAGGATCTAACAGAGGCACTTGTTATTGAAATCAACACTCCTATTAAGCAGAAAGATCAGGAGGACCAACAGGTGACTGACACTGAATGTACAACTCCACATGGATCAACTGGAATGACTTATTTGCAAGCATTAGGTGGATCAGTAACCCCAAAAGTTGGGATTGGAATAGGTAACCTCCCTCCAAAATCTAACTATGAATAATATAGGATTTTGGAATGTTAGGGGTCTCAATAGTGTACATAAACAGAAAGAAGTTAAGTGGTTTATTTTTAATAAAGGGATAGGTCTTTTTGGCCTATTAGAAACCAAAATAAATGCTAATAATATCTTGAACATTGCTTCTCATATGTTGGATGGTTGGAGTGTCACTACGAACAGTAGGTATCATAAAGGTGGGAGGGTGTGGATCTTGTGGCAACCTAGTTTATTTGATGTGCATATTCTGCAGTATGATGCACAATTTATCCACACCAGGGTTCAGTCCAGGATTACTCAGAAGACTTTCTACCTGACCATGATTTATGCCTTCAATGAGGGGAGTGATAGAGTGGATCTTTGGACTAAACTAAAAGTCTTTTCTAATAACTGTAATGGACCATGGGCTTTAGCTGGAGATTTTAACACTGTTTTATGCCTTGATGAGAGATTGGGGGGAATACTAAAGAAGCTGACATGGATGATTTCATTAGGTGTATGGCCATATGTGGTATGACTGATATTGCAGCTACTGGTGCCTTATATACCTGGAATAATAAGCAAGAGTCTGCTACCAGGATCTACAGTAGATTAGACAGGTTTCGCATTAATCAAGAATGGATGAACTGTTTTCTTGATATGATAGCTCACTTTTACCCAGAAGTCATTTTTGACCACTGCCCTTGTGTTGTAAGTAACTTTAAGACAGGCACTCCTCAGCATTCCAGTTTTAAGTACTTCAATATGTGGGGTCTGGCTCCTACTTTTTTGGATAGGGTAAAAGAGGAATGGGAAAGAAGCTATGAGGGTCATAAATTGTTTGGAATTGTGAAAAAGTTAAAAGGTCTAAAACATGTACTCAAAGGACTCAATTCAGAATGCTATTCTGATATTGAAAATAGGACTGTCATGGCAGTTCAAAGTCTGGATAAACTTCAGCAGCATCTTGCTCAGGATCCTAATAACTCTGAGCTGGTGGAGCAGTAAATTGCATTGCTTTCTGAAGTTAGAAGCCTTACTGCTGCAAATGATAGCTTCCTGAAACAAAAAGCAAAGATCCATTGGACTGAGGAAGGAGATCAAAACACTGCACTATTTCATGGAGCTATTAAGAAGAGATACATGGCTAATAAGGTGATTCAAATTGAAGATCAACATGGAAAGTTATGCCAGGATAGCCAGAGCATTCAAGCAGCCTTTCTTGATTATTATATGAACTTGCTAGGAAGTACCAAAGAGACTGAGAATGTAAGATTGGACATCTTGAACAAAGGGAACTTATGTACTCAAGAGCATTGGAGTATTCTGAACATGCCTGTCACAAATGAGGAGATCAAACAAGTCTTTTTTGCAACTCCAATTGATAAATCACCGGGACCAGATGAGTATACTAGTAGTTTTTTCAAGGATGCTTGGGAGATTGTGGGGATAGATATATGTAGTGCCATCAAATATTTCTTTACTACTGGTAAGCTTCTAAACCAGCTGAATGCTATAAATATTACTTTGATTCCCAAATGTGAGAGACCTACTTCTGTTAAGCAATTTAGGCCAATTGCTTGTTGCAACATGATTTACAAGGTAATCTTCAAATTACTTTGTAACAGGCTGTCTCTTATTCTACCTGAGATTATTCATGAAAATCAGGGAGCCTTTATTAGAGGAAGGGCTATCCTAGAAAATGTGCTCATCTGCCAGGATATTGTTAAAATGTACAACAGAAAGAGTGCTTCACCTAGAGGCCTATTCAAGATTGATTTGCAGAAGGCCTATGATTCTGTGGAGAGTGGGATTTTGTGGAGCAAATGTTGCTGGGCTTAAACTTTCCAGATCTCTTTACCCAGCAGATTATGACCTGCATCAAAACTACTACTTTTACCCTAGCACTTAACGGAAATCATTTTGGCTACTTTAAAGGGAAGAGAGGGATTAGACAAGGGGACCCTATCTCCCCCTTAATATTCACAATTTGTATGGAGTATTTAACGAGAACAATAAAATATGGCACAGGGAGATGGGACTTCCAATATCATCCACTTTGCAAGGAACTGAAACTGACCCACCTGATGTTTGTAGATGATCTACTAATGTTCTGCAAAGGGACAACTCAGTCAATTATGCTTCTTGTTACAGCTTTCTCCACATTCTCAAAAACATCTGGACTGATTATGAATAATGGTAAGCCTGAGGTGTTTTTTAATGGCATGGCAACTGAGCTAAAAGATGATATAAGGCAGGTTACTCGGTTTATGGAAGGCCAAATGGCTTTCAGGTATCTTGGTTTTCTTATCCAACTAGGGAGAATTTCTAAAAGAGAATGCCACGTTCTAACTGAGAAGATACTGAATAGATTTAGGAGTCTAGGAGCCAGGAAATTGTCTTATGCTGGCAGACTGACCCTGATCAATTCAGTCCTTATCACGTTATAAAACTATTGGGCTAACATTTTTATTCTCTCCAAAAGTGTGATAAGGAGAATTGAAGCTGTGTGTAGAAATTTCTTCTGGGATGGCTGCACTGAATACCACAGAGTGCCCCTTGTTAAATGGGACACTATCACACTCCCAAAGAATGAAGGAGGCCTTGGGGTGAAGAATGCTGCAATATGGAACATTGCTACTATGGCTAAGCTTGTGGACTGGCTCTATTGTAAAGCTGGTAGATTGTGGATTAAGTGGGTAAATCAGATATATATAAAACATCAATCTTGGCATGACTATAAACCTGCAGCAGATGTTACTTGGACTTGGAAAAATATTTGTAAAGTTAAGGAAATCATGAAGCCTGCGTACTCTGAGGGGAAATGGATGCCTGATGCTCGGGGATATATTGTAAGTAGGGGATATGACTGGCTGAGACCTCACCAAACCAAACCAGTCTGGTTTGAGACTGTATGGTGCAACTGGAATATCCCTAAACATTCTTTGATCTCTTGGCTTATAAGGAATAATGGGATAAATACAAGAGAGAAGCTCTTCAGGATTGGTTGCTGCAATTCTGATAGTTGCAGTATCTGTGATGCTGCACCAGAAACTCGGGAACACCTGTTCTTTAAGTGTGGGTATAGCAAGCTTATTTTGAGTAAAATCAAGGATTGGTGCAAATTGCAGATTTCATCAACAGGGGATGTAAGATATGCAGGATTAAAAGTACAAAAGAATGTGTATGCTCTTGTGTTGGCTGCTAGCTACTATCATGTTTGGACACAGAGGAATAATGCGAGGATGAATGCCATACTTGATAATCCAAAACGGGTTGTGCAATTTATTAAGGACAATGTGAAGCATAGAATCAAATTTAAACGGAATGATCACATGTCTAGTGCTGAGAAGAATTGGTTGTTAAGTCTAGAAATTTGATTTGTATGGTTTGATCTTAGTGAGGTTTGAACCCAAAGGCTTGGTCCTTTATGCTTGTAATTATTATTCTTTTTTGATATATAATATACATCTCACATTTTACCAAAAAAAAGGTGGACTGAAGTTTTCGAAAAAATAGAAATTTTCAAAAAGATTCATTTGTCGTTTTATGAACGGCTTCCGAAGAGTAGGTATCTTTAGAAGGTCGGCCTTTTGAAAGGGTTGTCTTAGATTTTTTTTCGAAAGACGGTTTAACTTGAGATTGCGGCGGCTCTGAAAACAATGTGTTATTTCCGAAGACGGTTTTTGAAATTCCAAATCACGGATTTGAAAATCGAGAATTGAAGAATTTGGAATCGTCATCACAATGGCCATGAAAACGGTTAAATTTGTTTTCAAAGAATTTAAAATTGGGTTGAAAATTTGAAAACGGTTAAATTTGTTTTCAAAGATTTGATTTTGAATTTAAAATTTGAAAACGGTTAAATTTGTTTCCAAATGATTTGAAATTGGATTTGAAATTTGAAAATGGTTAAATTTGTTTTCAAAGTTTTAATTTTGAATTGAAATTTGAAAACGGTTAATTTTGTTTTCAAATAGTTTGAAATTGGATTTGAAATCTGAAAACGGTTAAATTTGTTTTTAAAGATTTGATTTTGAATTGAAATTTGAAAACCGTTAAATTTGTTTTCAAAGATTTGATTTTGAATTGAAATTTGAAAACGGTTAAATTTGTTTTTAAAGATTCGATTTTGAATTGAAATTTGAAAACGGTTAAATTTGTTTTCAAATGGTTTGAAATTTGATTTGAAATCTGAAAACGGTTAAATTTGTTTTCAAAGATTCGAAATTTGATTTGAAATCTGAAAACGGTTAAATTTGTTTTCAAAGATTTGATTATTAATTGAAATTTGAAAACGGTTAAATTTGTTTTCAAATGGTTTGAAATTGGAAATTATGAGGATTGAATTCGTCATTACGACGGGTTAGAAAACCGGTTTAACCTTTCAAAGACGGTATACAAATCGAAAAGTGTGAGAATTGAAATCGTCATTACGACGGCTTAGAAAAGCTAAATTTGATTTCGAAAACGAGATTTGAAATTTGGAAAGTGGCACGGGTTGAAATCGTTATTACGACGGTGTGCAAAACGTGATTTCGAATTTTGAAAATTCAAGGGTAGAATTCGTCATTACGACGTCATAAAAGGGCGCTTTGAGAATGCAACGGTCGGCAACGAACCGAGGTTTGAAATGGTCATTACGACGACGTACAAGGGTATTTTGAAATGGTTTGTGGAAACCAAGGTTTGAAATCGTCATTACAACGGCATGAAAAGGTGCATTTGAAATGGTTATGAAAACGGGTTATGAAATGACCTTTAAAACGGCATAAAAAAGGTGTTTTGAAACGGTTGTAAAGACCGGGTTTGAAAATCGTCATTACGACGGCCTAAAAAGGCGTGCAACGGTCGGCGAAAGACCGAGGTTTGAAACAGCCATTATAACGGCGCGAAAAGGTGTTTTTAAAAGTTTGAAAATGACACGGAAGGACTTATGATCACAAAACACATAAGCACTCATAGTTCATTATATTATGCATAATGCTGACACGGGTTTTGGCTTAATAATAGTGGTTACACACCATGCGATCAATCCCCGATTTTCGAGAGGGATACCAATCCATAAAAAATGTGTAAGGAGGGTGCCCTAGCCTCGTGCACGAAGGAAATGAAAGCTCTTTGACGAAATAGAAATGTGTAACGTCAATGGTATGCTTGACGCAATCGGGATTCGAAATACGGGGATGAGAAAACTCACGCCAACCGGGACGAGCTAATTGGTCGATAAAGGTTAGGTTGTGGGCCCGGACAAGGAACCCGACTTATGACCGTAATATCAATTAATGCACTTTAACCACGATCTCGTTCGAGTTTCACTTCTAAGGATCACAAAAACCCAAGTGTCCTAGTTTTCCCCAGCGGAGTCGCCAATCTGTGGACACAGCCACCTGATACGCCCAGCCGATCTGTGGGCATGCAGCGGTCTTTTGAAAGCCACGCTCGGCGGGGTAAAAATGCTTTCGACCGGATCGTTTTAGATCGGTCGGTTTCGTCTCGGCAAGGATCTCGAAACGATGCAAGAGATGTTCGGAGTCGCCACCAAGCATTTGTGGGATGCTTGGAACCCGTTTGAATCCACTTTATACCTAGGTTAACCAAGGCCAAAAGTGGTGTTTGACATAGGTACTAAAGATATGGAATCGTCCCACTTTAGCATTCTATCTCTAGAATGACTCTCGTACGCCCTGGATAAGGCCATCCACTATCCAAAGGTTCTGAGTAAGGGGTGAGGGTACGTATTGGGAAGCTCTTTAATCGAACACTCAATCCCGCCCGCGTTAGCGGCCTCTACTGATCGATCGTGGTTGTTTAAGTGCAAAAGTTGATAAAACGATTTGAATGCATGAATGCGCATCCAAAAGCTTAACCTAACATGTGAGAATTTACTAAGTCGGTTGTTTATGCATGTACCAAGAAGTTGGTGTTAAAGTTGGATTTAGATTGATTTGCATGCCAAAACGGAAATTAAACATCCATTTACCAAATTCGGATTACTGTGCTTAACACGATCCATTTATTGTTAAAATGAAAGAATAAAAGGATGAATAAGAAAATGTTAAAATATTTAAAAGAGTGTTAGCTCGTCAATCTGATCCATGTAGATTCGGGTTAACCGTAATCGGGATCGTCCTAGATAAGCACCAAAACGAGACGGAACAGTGCCAGGCAGCCCCATTTGGGCGCGAGACATTAGGTGAGGGAACAAGGCCTTTCCAGGTTTTGAAATATGAAAATAAACGGCCTCTTGGGCCGCGAGTCGGACGATGACCCATAAGGCGTCTCCTGGTTGTTAAAAAGGTTGTTTGAAACCGTATTTGTGATTAAATGATTTGGATGACTCGGAATAATTACTATTATCTTTGTAATATTCGTTGTCGGATTTGCAAGTTTGAAAAGTATAGTTTACAAATAAAAATATAAAATGATTGATATGAACTAACATGTTAAGTTCATTTCTTTGTAATTAGTTAAGTTTGTCATCGTACTCGGATTAAACTGACATGGTATAAGGAACCAAGGATGATTATGAAGTATGACTAATATGTTTGCAAGTGTAAATAAATGAGAAAAATGGCAAATAAAAGAAAAGAGTGTTATAATACCCTTTAAAATGTAATTAACCGAATAGTATCACCGAGTCATGAATAAAACCGTCATGGTATAAGGAACCAAGGGTGATTACGATTTATGGTTAAAATATTTGTCATAAAAATGAATTAAAACGGTAAAAGCCGTAAAAGATAAGAGGAAAATGTTGCGAAAAGATGAACACAAACACGGCTGGATTAAGGCCTGAGAGGGCATATAGGTGCGAGCTCCCCTGCTACGCAAGTAGCCCCTCTCTCAGGCCAAAATCCGGTTTTGGCTCATTTCTCCTATTTTTGGATCGTGTTATGCATTGTTCATGTCTATAAACTCATAAAAACAGCAAAGATATGAAATAAGTGAGTTGTTTACACCCTCAAACTTACGTGTATTGATGTTTGCGAGGTAGACGACTTTAGAAACGGATTTATCGTTGTGACTACTCGCGATCAAAGAAGTAAAAAAAAGTGCCTTAAAAAAAGGTTTTTTGTTTGGAAAAGATGTTGAAAACATGTGGTGAAAAACATGTTGATTAATGTTGAGTTGGTCGAATGGGTCGGTGGAATGCATGGCGACGGTACCTAACAAAATGTGTAAGGCTTGTGTTTTCGATCGGTAGGTCGAAAACACGTGTCAATTTTGTGACCTAGGAAGTCGAGTCTAGAAGTTTAGGGGAGATGTGAGGGGGCGGACGCTCGCGTAAGTATTGTGGTGTGTGATGGTGGGTATTTATAGAGAAATGTGGGATGGTAGGTCGGTTGAGTGTGCTTGGAGGCTAAGGAGGTAGCCTATTGAGGAGCGAGCCACCTAGTGATTCAAAGGGGTGTACTGTCCCTTTCAATTTGGACGTGGCCTTTGCTCCATCTATTATTTGGTTGGTTTGATTTGTGGTAATCAAATAAGATGTCGTGTAATATATGGGCATCAAATAAGATGATTTTGGGTGTTACTTGAGGTAGGTATTTCGTGCTTGACTCAGGTTTGAACCGTGTTGAGTTGGGATTTGAATTTCGAGTCAGTTTTTGGCTCGGTGTCGGTTTTGACTCTAATTAGGGTAATTTTAATGCAAATGGCATGATAAAGACATTCATGGCATTATTTTCGACATTCGAGACTCAGGTTGACTCCAGTTGACTCATATTGACTCGAGTTGCGGGTTTCTGAGTCGGTTTTGGGTCCGAAGATAATTTTAACTTTAAATAGTGTTATTTTAATGCAAATGAAGTTAGAAAATTTTTGAAATCATTTTTCATATCCGATTAATGCATTAAACCATCTTATGTATAGCCAATCCATGCACTCATATCAAAAACACGTTATAGTCCGATCATCATCACGTGGTTTTTTGGAAGGTGCAGATACTGGGTATCTACAGGTGGTTATGGTGGTTGCTTGTTATCATATGGTCATGCGCGGAATCGCTGCGAGTTGCTGACGTGAGTGTGTCGTTGTACACCCAATCAAAACACATTTAAAATTCTCAACAAACAACTAGTTAGTGGTAAGCTGAGGTCGATCCATGGGACGGTGTGCTTTGGGTTCTAAGTCCATCTATCTCAATTTATGCTAGTGTCACAATTTATTTGCGTTTGTAGTTGTGTTCTAGACTAATGTAATCAATAAAGTAAAACAAGCAATAAAAGGAAGGATGTAAATAAATGATTAAAAGTACTAGGATATCATGGGTTCATATGGGATTCATGGGAGTTAACCATACAAACATGTTCACAAGGTTGCAAGCAATTAATGTTGTAAAGGAACCGAGTTGGTGTATGTCTTACGGTTCTTAGGAATAGTTGGGTCCCGGAGCCGAATCGATTAGATTGTACAACACCTACAAGTCGACTTACTTTCCTCCTAATCACTTCTATGCATGGTCTAACTAGACTCGAGTTAGTTTATATCTTACAAGTCAAGTTGAATAGATAAGAGACGGTTGTAAATGCAAGGATTCATAGGCTTAGCATTTTATCAAACATAACATGTGCATAGGTTGACATCACAACAAGCAAGCAAATTAATTATGGAGATATATTGGATTAAGCATGATTATACCCCATGTTTACTTCCCTTAGTTACCCACTAATCCTACTCAAGGAAACTACTCACTCATTATCATGGAAAACATGCCATTAATGGTGTCAATCATTACAACAAATATAAACATGATAAGAGCTTAAGGAGACAACAATAAAGAGTAAAGAGTAAAGGAATTACACCAAACATGAGATGATCCAAACAATAATAAATCAAAGAATAAAAGAAGAGAACTTGATAAATTGATGAAGGGTTGTCAATCCTTCAATAATAACCCAATAATCTTCAATTACCCAATAATAAACTTGAATTACTCAATAATAAAGTTGAACAATAATTAAGGAAAGATTAATGTGTGATTTGTGGAAAGATTAAAGAATAATCTATACTAATCTACTCCTAATGAAAGCTTAATCTAATCTAAGGAAAGTTTTCTTTCTAGCTAAGAGAGCTTGGTAATCTAAGTAGTACAATGGGGTATTTATACTAAAGATTAGGTACAAGAATTAGGGTTACTTAGGGCTTAAATGACGATTAAGACCCTTAAGAAAAGTTGTGGAAATGCTCCTCTCGAAGGAACATGCTAGTCTCCTTTTTGCTAGTCTTTCAGAAATATGCGCATCCCGAGTGGAACAAGGAAGAGACGTGCTGTACTGGGCAGGAATCTGAGCGGCCAAGGGGTCGGGACGAGCGGATTGTTTGGCCTCAAGACGAGCGTCTTGGCATCTGGATGCTCGGATAATTTGGCTTCAAGACGAGCATCTTCTTGCAGGGGACGAGCGTCTTTTTGCAGGGGACGAGCGTCGTGAGTCTCGGGACGAGCGGATTGGCAGACAGCTTCTTTGTTTAAGCTCGGATTGTAAAACGGACGTCATTTTCTCATCCGGACTCCTATTGGAGTGATTCTGTGACACCCCTCGATAGGGCATCAAAATTAAAGCGGAAAATACGAGATTTTTAAAACCTTTAAAAGCTTAAAGTGCGAAATCCACCATAAGTGATCGAACAAAATAAAAAGAAAGATAATTAAGTTTTACAATTTAAAACAAGTGCGTTGGGGAAAAGATATCCCACGAATAAACACAAGTCTAACGATAGGTGAGTCTAAGCAACCTATAACTAAGGTCCAAGGGTCAACGTTCTCGCTAGCTCACACGTCTTCCCCATAATCTGCATCACAAACCTGTCATTCATGTAAACATGAACGCATAAAGTGGGGAGTAACTCAGGGTTCTCCCAGCCACTATATGTCAAAATACAAGTAATTAGGAATTTAATTAAACAAACAAGCATAAGAATAAATACTTACGGTAACAAGAGAATCATGATTAGTATACAAAATGCAATAAGAGTAGTTATGCATAAATGAGAGAAGAATAATTAGGTCCAACGGTCAAAAATTGACTCAACTCAAATGTAAGACAAATTACAAAGTATAGACTCAAACAAGACAACCCTCTAGACTCCAACCTCTTGGTAGGACGACGATCATAATACGGTCCTAGTCTAAACCTGGCGGACTCTCGGGATGGACGACACCCGATTCGACAAACGATACCAAATCGTATCCAAGACTCGAAATATGGTACACCTAACCGTGCCCGAAAGTCGAGTAACCTCAAGCGGAACCTTGTCACCTAACCGTGACCCCTGGTCCGAAAAAGGCGGAAGGAAAAATAGCCCAACTCGGAAACAATGGCACCTAACCGTGACCCAATGTCCGAGGGCAAATAAATAAGGTATGTCGAGTAGTCTCACAATGTAAAAGTCACACTTGGTTCACAAATACGAGCAACAAAGGTTGCACAAGCATAACGTAAACAATTCATGTGAAGCATGCATAAAGTATAGGAGTAAAACAATATTAGGTGCACTCACGGTGTGGGCACTGCCGCGCCCACCGGCAAAGGATACCGCCGCAAGGTGAAACAAGGTAAAAATGCGATGTGTGTTTTTTGCAGAGACATTCTGCCGCCCACCGGCAGGGAACACCGCTATAGATGAAACAAGGTAAAAATCTCGATGTGTGTGTTTTTTGGTAGACCGGCCGCCGCCCACCGGCAGGGAACACACCAGATATAAGAAGTACCAAAATTACATTGTCCTCGCGCCGGTTGGTAGACCGGCTGCCGGTCCACCGGCAGGGACATACATTGAACTTAACAAAACGCAAGGGGCGCTTTGCCGGTTGGTAGACCGGCTGCCGGTCCACCGGCAAAGACATGCAAATACTAAATTCTTCTTATTTTTCAACTCAGGAAGGCAAGGTCTCGCTGCCGGTTGGTAGGCCGGCTGCCGCCCACCCAGCAGGGACACACAGAGCACGAAAACACCAACAAACAACATCCAAAGTCTTCCAAATTCAACTATCTTTCATCTAATCATTTCATACTTCCCTAATATGATGAATACTTAAAATTACCACTTCCAAGATGTAATTAACATATGGGGTTGGCTATTAATCATTAAAATGAGGTTTAATCATGTAATTATGAGAGAATTCCTTTAAGACAATCATATATTTCACCATATTACAACTAGGCATGAAATTACTCCTTAAACATGTGAGAATTATCATACAAGCATTCTACTCAACACCAAATCACCAAAGGGCATGAAAGACATCAAATTTATCATTCATGTGAGTCTAATACTACACAACTCACACAATTTTAACATAAAAGTCGAGTAACCCATCACCGTTACCTTTTTGCACTTAAATCCACAATATACTCGTCTACCTTTCAAGAATCCACTTAGGGTCAACTAAACTTTCTCCTAAACATAGGAAAACACAAAATAAGACTAAGAATCGAAACTAGAAAAAGGGTACCATGTAGAGAATGGCTCGACAGCCCCATTAATGGAGGAAAGATGGTTCTTTTCTTACCTAGAAAGATGGAGGGCGATGAGAGGAAGAGATAGACGCGAAAATCGTTGAAAACCGATGAGAAATGAAGGTTTTATGGCCAATTTGGTGAAGAAGGTGGAAGTTGTGTAACAATGGTGTTGTAGTTGTGTGTTTGTTGGGAAATTTCAGAATTTAGGAGTGAGGGAGATGGAGTTGTGAGGGTTTAGTTGGGGGTTTTGTGAAGGGAAAAGAGAAGGGAAAAGCCCATGAGTTATATAAAGCCCAACAATTCAAATTGAGTCGGTTTCCACTAGAATTTTCGTCTCAAGCTTACTATAACTCAAGACGGGAAATATTATTATTATTATCATTATTATCCGACCAAAATATTTATTTTGTATAACTTAAGCTTTAAAAATATAATATTTATAAAAATCATGTTTAATAATGAAATTAATTAAATTAAATAATTTAAAATATAAAGAAGACATAGAATGGTTAATTAAATTATATTTGCCAAAATGGAAAATTCGCGGGTGTTACAATCACCCCAACTTTTAAAAAGTTTCGTCCTCGAAACTTGAAAGTAGAAAGGAAAAGTAATATAAAAATAAAACCGAAATTTTGGAAATCGGTAAACAAAACATTAAAAGGTTACTTATCGTAAGAATCGAAATCCTTTCAAAAATCCCAAATAAAATTTTCCGACATAACCAAATTCTCATCAAAGGAACGAAAATGCTCTCGTTGCGCATTCAAGAACATCACATTCCAAATCGAAGATATGGTCAAAAGCAAATCATTTGTATAAATCGAAAATCAAAATACTTTCAAAAACATTAATAAAGAATTTTCAAAAGTATAAGTCTCATTCATGGAACGAAATTGCTCTTGTCGTGCACACAAGAACGCTAACTTTCCAAGTCTAAGACAAATTTAAAACAAAAATCATTCGCCGACAAGCGCAGAACAAGTTATTAAACGTTTCAAATAACGAGTTCTAACATCCGATCAACGTCAAAATCAAAAGAGAAGGCAATTCACTCAAATTTTCTTTTGCAAAGATCAAAATAGAAGTAGAGGTTTCATTTCTAAATTCAAAAGGAAGTCAAATTCTTGAAAATATAATATTAAACTTTTGACAAGGAAATCATAAGTAGATCAAAGTTAGTTAGAAATTAAGCAAATTAAAAGTAACTCGGGTTTAGTAATTAAAAATCAATAAAAAGAAGTCATACTCATAGAACAAAAGGAGAACTAAATCAAATTCCCATTTTCAAACCTTTAAAATAGGTAGGGTTTTGTAAAAGTAACATAAACTTTTAGCAATGGGTCCAAAAAGTGGTAGCTTGAAATGTTTAGAAATAGTACGAAATGAAGAGAGCTTAGATATCATGAAAACAAGGTACGCTAAGAGGGTTCAAACTTAACCAACAAAAGAGCTATGATAAACTTCCTAGGAGAAGAGTTGAAATCGAATCCACAAGGATATCAAAGATTGAATTTCATAGGTTAACATCAAATTATAAAGGAGGAGCAAGCATAAACGAGAAAGAGAGGTATGAACGGTAACACTTATGGTCAAAGAGGACGGGAAATTTGGCAACAAGGAAACGCCAGATACTTAAATCTCGAACAACAAAGTCATCCCGAACGGCCCGAAAACTTCCTAACCACAAAACTCATAACCACATAACTCCCAAGCATTTCCTCAAAATACCCACACTTTACTCTTATGCTACCCCGTGGGTCAAGTAACTCCACCACAATTGTGATTCCATAACTCTCAAATATAAATCATCTATAAACGATTTCCACGAAAGATCAAAACTACTAAAATAGTTACACACCTAACCAACTATCGACCACTAGGAGTTCTCATTATAGTAAAATCCTCAATCAAAGGTCAAAATCTTAAGGTCTTCATACTTTCTAACACTCCAAACCAAAATCTTATTCACACCCGAGTCCACAAGCATAGATGATCGCATTCCCCAAATCATAAAGACCACCAACCAAAAGTAAATAGGTTTGTCATACAATTTTTCCTACCCAACTCAACTCAAGTTCCACTTATCCAATTTTGACGAAATCAAGGTTCACAAAGAATCCTCAAAGAGCATCTCACTCACTCTACAACATAGCCAACAATGCCATCACTCCACTAAAGAGACAAAGAGTAATAACTAGGTCAAGAAATGATAGGAAATTTCAAGGGGATACATGAACATGACGAGGTGTGAGATTAAAGGAGTCAATAGTAAAGGTAACTAGTTAACACCAGTAAGAGACATTAGAATTAGAGAGGTATTCAAGGCGAGGAAACGACAAGTAAACTTTTATACTTAAGAAATAAATGTAATCAAGGTATGGACGAAGGGAATGAAGATAATTAAAGGTACGAGGGGGGGGGATTTTAGGGCTTAAACCATACCCTTTCTAAGACTTAAGGTTCTCTCTAACAAGGTCACGCCTATTAGGATATTGTACCATCATAACAAAACGACCAAATTCCAAAACGAGGGTCAAGGCAATTCATCTCATTCCTTATATGAAAGTCTCTCTCAACTCAAGAACTCTCATGAGCCAACCACTATCGAATCACATTACCAATCTGTTACGGTCATCAGCATCCCAAAGTATTTTCTTTCAAATCCAGTATCATAGAACAAAACCTACCATCGAGTTCTCAAGAAACAAGGTCTTAGTTGTAACAACACTTTACCACCTTATGTTCCCACATTCTAACTCCATAAATTGAAACTATGTTCCTCGACCTTAACATTTGGCATCAACCATACTATTATCCTTTCTAGCTACTAAAACAAGCGCTAAGACTCCCCAATAATGTAGCTTAGTCTCACTCTCATACCAACCTCAAGTAGTAATCAAGATCACTCACTTAGACAAACCAATAATCCCACAATTAGCATTTCTCATGGTCCCGTGTACATTATCAAACCCTCATATCCAAAGTGATTACGAAAGCCTATCATAACTCGACTTACTCATTCAATCTTACCTCTTCAATTCCACCATTCAATTTCAACCATTCTAAGTCAAGTACTAGGCACTAGTATTCCAAGACACGTCTCACTACACTTCCCAAGCCTTTTAAATCTCAACCATAAACAACAAAGCCAAGTTCTATAACCTTAGTAACACATGCAACTCACACTTTACGACCCAAATAATTCAACTAATCGACCACACTCAGTTCATGTCAAGCAACTAGGTCTAAGAAACCTCAAGGTATGTCTTACCACATTGGCAAAGCCTCTCTAACAAAACAAACTCTCAAGGCGAGGGTTAGGAATCCATCACAAACTAACTCCACAAACCCAAAATTCTCAACCAAGGTTAACATTCCATAAGACAAAGATGAAGGTGTCCATGAGGGGTATTATAAGAAGAAAAGGTGCAAAGACAACTCTCAAGATATATGAGAAGAGTTACGATAGGTATAGAGCACAAAGACAAGGGAATAAGACAAGGCATTCTAAGAGAGGAAGGAATCTCAGAGAAGGTAGAGACACTCTTCAAGAGAAAGAGATCTATATGCAAGATGTTATGGAAGGAGAAACAAAAACGAAAGATAGGTCGGGTGAGTACTAACTAGCTTCCAAGGTAAAGCAAAAGAAAGGGTACTATCAAAAGGGCGTTAAGGGAGGATAAGTAAGGAGCAAAGGACAAGTTAGGAGGGTACAAGAGTAGCTTCCAAGGAAAAGAGAAAAGAAAGTTTAGAAGAGGAAATAAGCATCAAGAAATGAAAGAACAAGGCAAGGTATACACGAATGAGGGATATCTTCAAGGAAGAAGAAGCATTCTTCAAAAGTCGAACAATTCTTCAATTCTCGGCAAAAGGCATCAAGTCTTGATCTTCACGTAGGTAAGCTCACGGTCATTGATCCAAGGGCACAAAAATTATTAAAGGACAATCAACAAACATGTTAGAACCTAACAAAGAGCAACCACACTACAGACTACCAACTTAGGTCCTTAAGTCTACCCATCTCTCATTCATTATTCAAGGTCAAGTTCAATTTAAATTCGGGGTACACGTGTGTGCGTCGGGAGCAACATATGCTCTGATACCAACTGTGACACCCCTCGATAGGGCATCAAAATTAAAGCGGAAAATACGAGATTTTTAAAACCTTTAAAAGCTTAAAGTGCGAAATCCACCATAAGTGATCGAACAAAATAAAAAGAAAGATAATTAAGTTTTACAATTTAAAACAAGTGCGTTGGGGAAAAGATATCCCACGAATAAACACAAGTCTAACGATAGGTGAGTCTAAGCAACCTATAACTAAGGTCCAAGGGTCAACGTTCTCGCTAGCTCACACGTCTTCCCCATAATCTGCATCACAAACCTGTCATTCATGTAAACATGAACGCTTACGGTCGGTGGGGAGTAACTCTCGGGTTCTCCCACCACTATATGTCAAAATACAAGTAATTAGGAATTTAATTAAACAAACAAGCATAAGAATAAATACTTACGGTAACAAGAGAATCATGATTAGTATACAAAATGCAATAAGAGTAGTTATGCATAAATGAGAGAAGAATAATTAGGTCCAACGGTCAAAAATTGACTCAACTCAAATGTAAGACAAATTACAAAGTATAGACTCAAACAAGACAACCCTCTAGACTCCAACCTCTTGGTAGGACGACGATCATAATACGGTCCTAGTCTAAACCTGGCGGACTCTCGGGATGGACGACACCCGATTCGACAAACGATACCAAATCGTATCCAAGACTCGAAATATGGTACACCTAACCGTGCCCGAAAGTCGAGTAACCTCAAGCGGAACCTTGTCACCTAACCGTGACCCCTGGTCCGAAAAAGGCGGAAGGAAAAATAGCCCAACTCGGAAACAATGGCACCTAACCGTGACCCAATGTCCGAGGGCAAATAAATAAGGTATGTCGAGTAGTCTCACAATGTAAAAGTCACACTTGGTTCACAAATACGAGCAACAAAGGTTGCACAAGCATAACGTAAACAATTCATGTGAAGCATGCATAAAGTATAGGAGTAAAACAATATTAGGTGCACTCTGCCGGTGTGGGCACCACGCCCGCCCACCGGCAAAGGATACCGCTGCAAGGTGAAACAAGGTAAAAATCTTTGATGTGTGTTTTTTGGTAGAGACCTGCCCCCACCGGACAGGGAACACCGCTATAGATGAAACAAGGTAAAAATGCTTGATGTGTGTGTTTTTTGCCACGTGGTAGATTGCTTGCCCACCACAGGAACACACCGGATATAAGAAGTACCAAAATTACATTGTCCTCGCCGTAGGTTGGTAGACCGACCTGCACGGTCCACCAGCAGGGGACATACATTGAACTTAACAAAACGCAGGGGCGCTTTGCGGTTGGTAGACCGGCTGCCGGTCCACCGGCAAAGACATGCAAATACTAAATTCTTCTTATTTTTCAACTCAGGAAGGCAAGGTCTCGCTGCCGGTTGGTAGGCCATTGCCGCCCACCAAGCAGGGACACACAGAGCACGAAAACACCAACAAACAACATCCAAAGTCTTCCAAATTCAACTATCTTTCATCTAATCATTTCATACTTCCCTAATATGATGAATACTCAGAAAATTACCACTTCCAAGATGTAATTAACATATGGGGTTGGCTATTAATCATTAAAATGAGGTTTAATCATGTAATTATGAGAGAATTCCTTTAAGACAATCATATATTTCACCATATTACAACTAGGCATGAAATTACTCCTTAAACATGTGAGAATTATCATACAAGCATTCTACTCAACACCAAATCACCAAAGGGCATGAAAGACATCAAATTTATCATTCATGTGAGTCTAATACTACACAACTCACACAATTTTAACATAAAAGTCGAGTAACCCATCACCGTTACCTTTTTGCACTTAAATCCACAATATACTCGTCTACCTTTCAAGAATCCACTTAGGGTCAACTAAACTTTCTCCTAAACATAGGAAAACACAAAATAAGACTAAGAATCGAAACTAGAAAAAGGGTACCATGTAGAGAATGGCTCGACAGCCCCATTAATGGAGGAAAGATGGTTCTTTTCTTACCTAGAAAGATGGAGGGCGATGAGAGGAAGAGATAGACGCGAAAATCGTTGAAAACCGATGAGAAATGAAGGTTTTATGGCCAATTTGGTGAAGAAGGTGGAAGTTGTGTAACAATGGTGTTGTAGTTGTGTGTTTGTTGGGAAATTTCAGAATTTAGGAGTGAGGGAGATGGAGTTGTGAGGGTTTAGTTGGGGGTTTTGTGAAGGGAAAAGAGAAGGGAAAAGCCCATGAGTTATATAAAGCCCAACAATTCAAATTGAGTCGGTTTCCACTAGAATTTTCGTCTCAAGCTTACTATAACTCAAGACGGGAAATATTATTATTATTATCATTATTATCCGACCAAAATATTTATTTTGTATAACTTAAGCTTTAAAAATATAATATTTATAAAAATCATGTTTAATAATGAAATTAATTAAATTAAATAATTTAAAATATAAAGAAGACATAGAATGGTTAATTAAATTATATTTGCCAAAATGGAAAATTCGCGGGTGTTACAGATTCGAAAGCCTAGACCACTTTATTTTTCGACGCCGTTTCATCTAGTATACTTTCAGAGCAAAAGGAGCAACTCTTGGTTTGGATTCCGAGCAATTTCTTCTTGCAATGGCTTCCTTCTCGTCATCCTTGCCTTTTAATTTATGATCCTTCTATATACTCTTTATTCCTACATCCTTGGTCATAATTCTTGCCTTCCTCTTCATACTAGTCCATCCAATATCATCAAAAAGCTTCCAAATATGCACGAGAGACGGGAATTTCCGCCTAATTATCTTCCTTCCTACAAATCATACGAAATGCACTAGAAAAGCAAAATAGAAAGCATTTGACGGATAAAATGGCTATGGAATGTTATAATAGTATGAAAAATAGGCTCAATTAGGGGACTAAATGTGCGCAAATAATATTCACATCAAATATCCCCAAACCGAACCTTTACTCGTCCCGAGTAAAGAGGTGACAAAAACTAGGACCATTATTCAAACTAACCTACTAATATAGCCGATTTGAGACAGTTAGCGGGTCTTTCTCCGTCCCTTCAACTCACAATAAGACAACCATGAGGTAGGATGCCTTCTTGCAAGGCAAGGTGGGTCTTGCCAAAATGGCGACACATCCAAGCATTAAAGCACACAAAATCAAGTAATGGATGCATCTACAAAAGAATAGCCACTTTCCTTATCTAAGTGGCGGAAATTATCCAAAGGGGAAGCAATTCAAGGATACACACTCCATTATAGATATGGTTTCTTCAAACTACTAAGCCTAGAAGGATACCAATAAATCACCTCCAAGTTGTGTCAAGCTAGGGTACCTTTGTCCTCAATCGTTAAATGCTTTCGTCAAGAGTAGACTCCCTATGGTGTTAGAAACACTGGAGGATCGCGGAATTCCCCTTCTTGCCTAGACAAGAAGATGGGTCGTCCCCTCTCTACCATGCACAAAAGTGGATACGATGGAAAAGGGATCAATAGTATTTGACTTTCATATGGGAGTTTGCTTTGTTGTTGTTTTTCCCCCCAATTTCTTGTGGCATATAACATTTGAGAACACTTTCTTTTTGCCATTTCTTTGATGTTTGGCATTTCAATACTTGACAATTTCAACTTTTCTTTGCATTTCTTTTTGAACATTTTCAAAGTCACCCCATTTGTAGGGAGGGTGCTTATTTTTGAAGCATAGGAGCTTTCATTTTTGTTACTCCTCTTTTCTTTTGATGCAATTGCAAACTTTTTCTTTTCTTTTCACTTCTTGAACTCAAATTTTGAACAATTTTTGTGCCCATTCCCTTTTTGATGACAAAATGTGGTAGAACATGGATGATGGTTGCATGGTTTCAAGGGTCACCTTGGAATAAACGGTAGCCAAGGAGTTATCACACCACAAGGTACTCTTGACTAGGCCTTAATCCATGGGTCAAAAGATACTTGCATGACACATCCTAGGGTGTTTTACAAGTATTCTAACAAGCAAAGCCTTAAGAAAAAAAAGTATCTACAAGGGCCTATATACACTTGTCAGTTTCCCAAATAGATGTTTTCACAAAATTTTGCTAAATGCAACTATATGCCATGATGCAACTAACACATATACAACCTAATGCATATGCTTCTACCAACTAGTATGCCAAATAATCTAAATGCAATCCTAAATTCACATTGTTTATACCGCATCAATCAAAATAAAGCCACATAGTCATTAACATAAAGAGGAAAAAGGAGATTGGAAAGATCATACCATGCGGTCTTCAATATCCTCATGTCTCGGATATGGCGTAGTCGATCAATGTGAAAAAGGATGGACAAAGACAATATATACAAACATAATATATACAAGACTACATTACAAAGGTAATGAACATGTTTTTGGATTTTTGAATTTTTCAAATTTTTATGGCTTTTATGATTAATGAAATAAAAAGACATGTTTTTGTATTTTTCAAATTTTTTCAATTTTTATCATTATTTTGGAATATAAATTCTCATGCCCCACTTTATTTTGGACATTGTCCTTAATGTACATGTAGGAGTAGGAATAAAAAGGAAAAACATGTTTTTGGATTTTTTGAAATAAAGTACAAATGCAATGATATGATATGAATGCATGCTCTAACTAAATGCAATTCTATATGATATAACAAATGAATGCAATCTGCACTATACTAGATGATGCATGTTCTCACCTACGATCAAACCTCCCTAAACCGATTTAAACACTATTTCTAGTGTAGGAGAAATGAGGTTGGGTCATTAGTGACTATGTATGAATTCTAGTCTATATGCAACTATCTACATGAATCATGTGAGATATATTACAATGCAACTATACTATATGAACTAACTAATGTAAATGCAATATAAAATATAATACAAATGTAAGCTAAATGTATATGTATATAACTAAATACAAGTGTAAATGTAATGCAAAGTGAAAGGAAATGATATCTTACAAATGATGGTTTAAGATAGGACTCCACCAAACTAGTTTGAATTGTTGAAGTTCTTTTGCTTTGTCCATATAGCTCAAGGCTCTTAGAAGAAGATCAAAAGCTTGTGAACAAGCTCCAAATAAGCATAAGTATTGGTTGCTCCATTTGAACGTGAAATTTGGCCAAGGAAGTTTGTCATATATCCTTTCTTTCACCTTGTCCTTGGCACTAGAGCTTTCCCGATGCTTCAAACCAATAAGCCCATGATTCTTCAAACCAACGAAGACTTCCACTCACCAACTTCTCCTTCAATTTGGGTGATGATGATAGCATTTGGATTTATCAATCCTTCAAGAGTAGAAGGAGAATTCTCATGGCATTGATGACATGGTACCTTTGGAATTGATGTTGTGGGTGCCAACTTTCCACAAACAAGTTCATTTGAAAATTTGTTCTTGAGCTTTTCCACCACTTACCCTTTATATGATGTTTTGACCTTTTGGAGAAGGTCCACCATATCATCTCCAACAATCATAGGTTCCATGGTGGGTGCGAAAAGGTCTTCATGGTCAATAGGAAAGAGACATTCATCTTCCTCATGGTAGCATACCTCAAACTTCTCAAGGATGGGGTCCTCAAGTGATGCAATATCACAACTCCATTCCTCTTCTTCATTCCATAAGTCCTTGCAAGACACATATTCCGCATAAGCTCCTTCCTTAGGGCCGTCATCATCGCTATCTTCATACGAATCATAGATAGGGGCTTCATTCTTCTTCAATAATTCTTCCTCCACCATCTCAATATTCACATCAAAAGATACACCCTCATACTCACAAAGGCTAAGAGTATTTGGCTTACTCAACCTCATATCTTCCTCATAAAATACCACACTCTCATATTCACAAGAGCTCAAGGAGATCGACTCTTCCCACTTGTCATCAAAGGTAACTCCTTCAAACTCGCATTCATAGTCTAAGGAACGGTGAGGGGTAGTTATTTGGGCCTCCTTCATTTGGGCAATTTGAATCTCCAACTCCTCACCTTGGGTAACAATGCCTTGAAGAACATTGTCCCTCTTTTGGCTCTCCTCTAACATTTGTTTGAAGAAGTCTTGTTGATCTCCCATCATTTGGAGAATCACATTTTGAATGGGTTCATCTGCTTGTTGTGGGTAGGTGTGAAAGTGGTTGTATTGTGACAATGGAAACTCATTATGAAGTGGGTATTGGGTGGGTGTTTGTTGTGGATATTGGATATGGTGATTTTGGTGGAAAAATTTGGGGTAGTAGTCAGGATTTTCATTGTATGAGTAGTAAGGTAGGTTTGTGTTGACTTGCTCCTCAAACTCCCCATACCCATAGTCATACTCAAAAGATCCAACATGTACTCCATATGTCAAGTCTTGGGCCATCATAGCTAAGACAAGGAAACAACTACAGCCAAGGAAACTACACAAAAATGGTAAAAACGAACCTTGAGGAACAAGTTCCTCAAGGTTAAAGCACAAATAAAAATAGAGAAACAAGTAATAAATTAATAACATAACACCGTCCCCGGCAACGGCGCCATTTTGACGTGAGCGTGTCGTTGTACACCCAATCAAATCACATTTATAATTATCAACAAACAACTAGTTAGTGGTAAGTCGAGGTCGATCAATGGGACAGTGTGCTTTGGGTTCTAAGTCTATCTATCTCAATTTATGCTAGTGTTACGAGTTGTTTGGGTTTGTAGTTGTGTTCTAGACTAATGTAAGCAATAAAGTAAAACATGCAGTAAAAGGAAGGATGTAAACAAATGATTAAAAGTACTAGGATATCATAGGTACATATGGAATTCATGGGAGTTAACCATACAAACATGTTCACAAGGTTGCAAGTAATTAATGTTGTAAAGGAACTGAGTTGGTGTATGTCTTACGGTTCTTAGGAAGAGTTGGGTCCCGGAGCCGAATTGATTAGATTGTACAACACCTACAAGTCGACTTACTTTCCTCCTAATCACTTCTATGCATGGTCTAACTAGACTCGAGTTGGTTTATATCTTACAAGTCAAGTTGAATAGATAAGAGACGGTTGTAAATGCAAGGATTCATAGGCTTAGCATTTCAGCAAACATAACATGTGCATAGGTTGAAATCACAACAAGCAAGCAAATTAATTATGGAGACATATTGGACTAAGCATGATTATTCCCCATGTTTACTTCCCTTAGTTACCCACTAATCCTAGTCAAGGAAACTACTCACTAATTATCATGGAAAACATGTCATTAATGGTGTCAATCATTACAACAAATATAAACATGATAAGAGCTTAAGGACACAATAATAAAGAGTAAAGAGTAAAGGAATTATACCAAATAATAATAAAGCAGCGAATAAAAGAAGAGAACTTGATAGATTGATGAAGGGTTGTCAATCCTTCAATAATAACCCAATAGTCTTCAATTACCCAATAATAAACTTGAATTACTCAATAATAAAGTTGAACAATAATTAAGGAAAGATTAATGTGTGATTTGTGGAAAGATTAAAGAGTAATCTATTCTAATCTACTCCTAATGAAAGCTTAATCTAATATAAGAAAGGATTTCTTTCTAGCTAAGAGAGCTTGGTAATCTAAGTAGTACAATGGGGTATTTATACTAAAGATTAGGTACAAAAATTAAGGTTACTTAGGGCTTAAATGACGATTAAGACCCTTAAGAAAAGTTGAGAAAATGCTCCTCTCAAAGGAAGATGCTAGTCTCCTTTTTGCTAGTCTTTCAGAAATATACGCATCCCGAGTGGAACAAGGAAGAGACGTGCTGTACTGGGCAAGAATCCGAGCGGCCAAGGGGTCGGGACGAGCGGATTGTTTGGCCTCAAGACGAGCGTCTTGGCATCAGGACGCTTGGATAATTTGGCTTGAAGAGAGCGTCTTCTTGCAGGGACGAGCGTCTTCTTGCAGGGGACGAGCGTCTTGAGTCTCGGGACGAGAGGATTGACGGACAGCTTCTTTGTTTAAGCTCAGATTGTAAAACGGACGTCATTTTCTCATCCGGACTCCTATTGGAGTGATTCAAAAGCCTAGACCATATGATTTTTCCATGACTTTTAATCTAGAATACTTTCAGAGCGAAAGGAGTAACTCTTGGTTTGGGTTCCGAGTAATTTCTTCTTGCAATGGCTTCCTTCTCGTCATCCTTGCCTTTAAACTTATGATCCTTATATATACTCTTTATTCCTACATCCTTGGTCATCATTCTTGCCTTCTTCTTAATACTAGTCCATCCAATATCATCAAAAAGCTTCCAAATATGCACGAGAGACGGGCATTTCCGCCTAATTATCTTCCTTCCTACAAAATATACGAAATGCACTAGGAAAGCAAAATAGAAAGCATTTGACGGATAAAATGGCTATGGAATGTTATAATAGTATGAAAAATAGGCTCAATTAGGGGACTAAATGTGCGCAAATAATATTCACATCAGTTGCTAAAGGTTGGTTTTCCTACTCAGTACTGTTGGTTGTCTAGCATGTCGGTTGTATTGTATAGTTGGTTTTAGTATCGTTGGTGGTGTTGCGGATTGGTTATGATTCGTCTTTATGATTGTTTGTTTGTGGTTCTCGTGGTACGTCCTCGGCTGAGTGGAGTCACTTGCGGGAGTGGTTTTACGCCCTTGATTTGCCCTATGTGGAACCCGCCACAGAATGGGACGTGCACATTAAGGAACATGGGTTATCGCTCGGATTAGATGAGCGGGGCTTAGGTGGGAACGGCTGTAGTCCCCCACTGGCGGTGTGGATTACTAGTTGCGATTGGTAACCTGGCAGGACTGGACCTTCGGGTAGTCAGAGGTGTGTGGATGGTTGAAGTTGGTGGCGTGTGTAATTCGTTATGTCTTGTTGTGTCTGTTCTTGTTTGTTCCTTCAGTTACTGATCTTATATGGTGTTGTTGTGTTGTCTTCTTGTGTTGTGTCTGCCGTGATCCACTATGGTGAGCAGTTGGTCTTAGCAGGTTGATGTCTGAATCATTGTTGGGTGCTTGGAGGGACGAGTCTACCACGAGTCATGGCAGAGATAGTTTCACATAGTTGATTGTAATCAAGAGTGGTATCTTTATTTTGTTTATATCACTTGTAACTTAATACAATTGTTCTTTTATCGACATTTGATTATTACTGTATTCGGGCAACCGAGATGGTAACGCCCTTATCTGCTAGAGAAGGTCTTGATAAGGCTCCTTGGTAGATGGGGGTGTTACAAATACTAAAGGCCTAAGTCAATAAAACAAGTAAATGGGCAATGATGAAGGTGTTAGGATTCATTAATTCCATTAGTATACATATTCATATATGAATTAATCTATTTGGTCATAAAATATCCATTAGTATACATATTCATATATGAATTAATCTATTTGATCACTCAAGAGATCTTTAGTGATCAAGTAGATGAAGTTTGTGGTCTTTGAGACGATGAGTTTGAAGGGATTTTCAATCCCTATATTGGTAATGCTATCGATCAAGACCGACAACAAGGGCAAAGGTCTATTGAAGACCTTTATCATGATAATGAACAAACTTTTGGTTACTTCTTCAAGGTGTTGAGCAACATCAACAACACCTTGGACATGCCCCCATGACATCTCACTAAGGATGGGAGTTTGGTGGAGTCCTCCCTAAACCACCACTTATAAATATTTTAATTCTTACATTACATTTTTTGTCATTTTTGGATTTTTATGCCTTGACCAAGATAATTATCATTTTTGAGAGAAGTGAGGGAGGGACTAATGATTCAATTGATGTGTAGTGCTTTAGCTTAGTGTGGGGATAGCAATTGACTAGGCTATTCATGCCTTAGTAGTGCCCTTACAATGAAGAACACGGGATTTGAAGAATGGAAAATGACAAGGGATATGCAAGTACACGGATGGAACCGAATCCGGGTAAAACAGGCAGAATCCGAGCGTCTTCATGGGAATCCGCCCGTCTTCAGGCAATCCGGGCGGCTTTGTCAAAATCCGCTCGTTCATCTGAGCTGAGAATTTAAAATTTTGGGACTGTTGAAGAATCCGAGCGTCCTGGTAGAGAAGACGCTCGTCTTCAGAAATCCGCCCGTTCTGAAAGGAAAGACGCCCGTCTTTTTGGTGGGAAAAACAAGAATATCACTGTCTGAGAATCCGCCCGTCTTCAGCAGAAGACGCCCGTCCCGCAATTGATAAATCCGAGCATCTTTGCTGAAACACGCCCGTCTTTAGGCGAGAATTCTCAAAACAAAACAGGCAGAATCCGAGCGTCCCGAAGGAAAGACGCCCGTCTTCCCCTGCTATTTCAAATTTTTCGAGTATTTTAAATACCGCATCCCCCATTCATTTCTTCATTCCTTCATTCAAAACACTACCCATAAACCATAAACCACAAAACTCAAAACCCTTATCCTCTCCTCACCAAAACAAGATTTCCTCAACCACATTCAACAAAATCAAATCAAAACTTCCTTCTAACAACAATTAATCACTCCTCTTCCAACAAAAATCAAACCAAGCACCAAAATCTTCAACCATTGAGTCGATTTTTGAAATTATAAAGGCAAAGCCTTTCATCTTGAAATCGATTTGGGTATACTTGGAAATTGAAGATTTTCACTCTTTTCTTGGTTAAATCATCAATGGCAAGGACAAAAGGAGCAACAAAGGCACCTAAGGCAAAGGCACTCTCAACAAGACAAAAGAGTCTTCAAGCAAAGAAAGCCTCATTGGCTATGGTGGTAGCTAGTTCAAACTTGGAAGTGCAACAACAACAACCTCCCTTGGAAGCAACAACATCAACAACTCCGGAAATTGCTCAACTATCGAACTATCCAGAGGTAATTTTCATCTCTAACTCCCATAGGGATATATTTGCCAAGTATGCTTGAAAATCCTTTCTATCCACCAAATTTATATGTGAAGATGCCTTGAACAAGTTGGGTGTCCTTGAACAAACTAAAGCCTTCTTTGAAGCCATGGGGTTGGGAAAATTGTATGCTACAAGAGAATTGACATACCCCTCCCTTACCTTAGAATTCTTGAGTTCTTTGAAAGTTACTAAGGTAGAGACTAGGATAAACATCGAGTTCCGCCTTGCTAATGTGAGTAGGCGCATCACCTTTGATGAATTGGGTAAAGCATTGGGTCTTAGTGATTCACCTAGTTATTTCAAGAATCCCGGAAAGTATGACCCCGCTCCTCTTTGGGAGGCGATTTCTGGAAGGAAATTTGAGAACTATCATGCTAGTTGCGCTCTATTAGTCCACCATCCGGGCATTAGAGTGTGGCACAAGGTAATCGGGAATACCATAATTGCAAGAAAAGACACTAACCACTTTACCAAGCTCGATTGGGTTATTCTTGAGTCGGCCTTAAATATTGGAAGTGAATTCACCAAGCCTTACAATTCTCTAAGGCTTTGGGTGGAAAGATGGCTAAATGTTGATTGTGGAAAGCAAGGCACTACCGTTATTGTAAATGGAGGTCTAGTCACTCTTTTGGCTAAGTACTTTGATCCGAATTTCAACAAGGATAGCAAGTATGTGGCGAAAAAGGGGGGTCATCTCATTGACATGGATGCCATGATTAACAAGTACAAGTGGGTCACTCATAACCCTCTTGACACCAAGTATGTGTGGCTCACCAATAAGGCTAGATCTTTTACTTTGTCTTCCAAGATTTGCCGTTTGAGTGTCCATCGGACCAACTACCTTCTTCCCCTCTCAAATGAAGCCGAATACATCATCCGTCAACAAAGGGGTGAAATTGAAATGCCCTCCTCTTCCATTGTCACACCACCCTATCCTTTCAAGTATCAAGAGTTCAAACCCGAAGGTGTTAAAACAAGCAATGACTACATGGCTCTACTTATGCAAGAGTTACACAAGCAAGCTTTTAAGGATCGGGAAGATGCTTACTTAGCCCAATATCCACCCCTCCTTCATTTAGCTAGGCAAGGACTACTTGATCCTTCATGTCCTTTGCCTAGTTGGGCGGATAGGGAAGTCTTCTTTCTGAGTGCATCTAGGGGTGAGATTCCGGGTGACGATGAGGTTTTCGGTGATGAGGTTGTTGATAGCATTGATGAAGAGGCTAATGAAGAAGAAGAGGATGATGAAGAAAGTGAGCAATAAAGTGAAGAGGGAAGTGGTGATGAGTCCACTTCTATTGAGGAAGATGATGATAATGATGATATGGTGGAAGACTAGCAAGCTTTGGAGGCTCCTACCCTCTTGAGGTTTGTCTACTTCTTTCTTAGTTTTATTTACTTTATCTTGACTATGGTTGGTTAAGTCCTAGCAACATAGAGGACTAACACCTCGGCCCCATTGAGGTGTTCTTATTTCATTGTTCCCACTTTTGAAAATCCAAAATGCCAAATTTAGTTTCATGCATTGCATCTTGTGTGCATGAACTACCCCAACTTTAGGACATTAAAAATAATGTCTAACTCGGTTTGGGGAAGTACACGCATACGCAACGGGAGGTAATCTAAATTACGCTCTCCGTCATAAACAAAAAAAACCCATGCATCATGTAGTGTAGATTAGTGTAGCTTGCATTTAGTGTAGAATTCATGCATCATGCTTGCATGATTTCCCATCATTTTGGCCATTGAGGACAATGCCCATATTAGTGTGGGGATGGGGAATTCTAACTTAAATCTTATTCAAAAATCCAAAAAAATCAAAAAATTTGAAAAACCATAAAAATTTGAAAAATTAAAAAACCCAAAAACAAGTTCTTTTCCTTTGTAGTGTAGTCATTTATATATTGTTGTATATATTGTGTTTGTTTTATCCTTATTCACATTGATCGACTACGCCACATCCGAGACATGAGGATATTGAAGACCGCATGGTATGATCATTCCAATCTCTTTTTTCCTCTTTATGTTAATGACTATGTGGCTTTATTTTGATTGATGCGGTATAACAATGTGAACTTAGGACTTACATTTAGTTTATATGTCATATTAGTTGGTAGAATCATTTGCATTAGGATGTTTATATGCTAGTTGAATCATGGCATGTAGTTGCATGTTAGAAAAGTTTGCGAAACCGTCTACTTGGGAAGTTTGACAAGTGTATATAGGCCCTAGTAGATGCTTTTTCTTCTTAAGAATTTGCTTGTTAGAATACTTGTAAAACACCCTAGGATGTGTCATGCTAGTTTCCTTTGACCCATGGATTAAGGCCTAGTCAAGAGTACCTTGTGGTGTGATAACTCCTTGGCTACCGTTTATTCCAAGGTGACCCTTGAAACCATGCATCCATCCATCATCCATGTTCTACCACATTTTTGTCATCACAGGGAATGGGCACAAAAAGAAATCAATTTGAGTTCAATGAAATAAAAAGTGAAAGAAAGTTTGCAAAAAAATGCATCAAATGAAAAGAGGAGCAAAAATAGAACTCCTAAAGCTTCAAATATAAGCCACCCTCACTACATATGGGGTGACTTTGAAAATGTTCAAAAGAAATACAAAGAAAAGTTGAAAGTTGTCAAGTATTGAAATGCCAAAAATCAAAAAGAAATGGTAAGGAAGTGTTCTCAAATGTCAAATGCCACAAGAAATTGGGGGGAAAAAAAACAAAAGCAAACTCCCAAAGTGAAACTCAAATATCTATTGATCCCTTTATCCATCGTATCCATTTTTGTGCATGGTAGAGAGGGGACGACCCTTCTTCTTGTCTAGGCAAGAGGGGGAATTCCGCGATCCTCCAGTGTTTCTAACACCATAGGGAGTCTATTCTTGACAAAAGCATTTAACGATTGAGGACAAAGGTACCCTAGCTTGACACAACTTGGAGGTGATTTATTGGTATCCTTCTAGGGTTAGTAGTTTGAAGAAATTGCATCTATGAAGGAGTGTGTACCCTTGAATTGCTTCCCTTGTAGATAATTTCCGCCACTTAGATGAGGAAAGTGGCTATTCTTTTGTAGATGCATCCATTATTTGATTTTGTGTGCTTAATGTTTGGATGTGTCGCCATTTTGGCAAGACCCACATTGCCTTGCAAGAAGGCATCCTACCTCATGGTTGTCTTGTTGTGAGTTGAAGGGGCGGAGTGAGACCCGCTAATTGTCTCATATCGGCTATGTTATTAGGTTAGTTTAAAAAATGATCCTAGTCTTTGTCACCTCTTTACTCGGGACGAGCAAAGGTTTGATTTGGGGATATTTGATGTGACCATAATTAGAGTATATTTAGTCTCCGAATTAGCCTTGTTCCCATGCTTTTTAGTGCATATTTGGGTCATTTAATGTCTTTAGTTCTTTGTTTTGCATATTCTTTGAGGTTTTGATCCCTTGGTAGGAAAGGAGTGCAAACCTTGCATTTTCATGGCAAAATGAGGCTAAATTAATTGAATTCAATGACCAAGCATCAAGGAGAGACAAGATTAGAAGGCCTTTGTACATACTATAGTAGATGGGCAATGATGAGAAAAGATCCTTGCATCCCCGAGGAAATCCTCAAGGATTCTATGAAGAAAAAGGAAGAAAATAAGAAGAAACAAGACTACCTGACAATCCGTGCGGATTGTCTAGAAGACGCCCGTATTCACCCTACAATCCGTGCGTCTTCAACCCCAAGATGCCCGGGCAAAAGCTCCAGAAGACACCCGTCTTCACCACCAAGATGCCCAGGCAGAAGCTGCAGAATCCGCCCGTCCCGTGCTAAAGACCCCCGGATTCCCAGACAGACCCATTTCGTCTTCTTCAAGCTTCAAGGAAGGATGCACATCTTTTTCTAGAGACCGGAGTCTTCCAAAAGAGACCGGCGTTTCCTCAACAAGGGACTTAATCGTCATTTAAGCCCTTAGTTAACCCTAATTCATACACCTAATCCCCACTATAAATACCCCATTAGTCTAATTAGAAGAGCATGTTCTTTTTAGCAATCTTTAGAGTAGTTAATATCAATCAAATCTCTCTTTAATCTTGTAATCAACATTTAATCAAGTTTTAATACAAGTTTTATTTCCTTAATCTCTCTCTTGTTCATCCTTTATTTTGGGTAATTGAAGATTATTTGGGTTATTATTGGGAGATTGACAACCTCTCAATCAAGCATCAAGTACTTCTTTTATTCTTTGCTTTATTATTGGAATCATTAGTAGGTATAATTCTCTTAATCCCTCTTTAATTATTGTTTATCACTTTCTTTTATTCATCATGTTTCACTTTGTTGGTATGATTGACAACCTTGCTAGCATGTTCAACATCATAATGAGTGAGTAGTTTCCTTAGCTAGGGTAATGGGTAATTGGGGGAAACCAACATGGGGAATGATTCATGCTTAAATTAATATGCTTTCATAGTTTATTTGCTTGCTTGTTGTGATCTCAACTTATGGACATGTTATGTTTGATGAAATGTGAGCCTATGAATCCTTGCATTTTTTACCCATCACCTATCTTTTCAATGAGACTTGTAAGACATAAACCTACTCGAGTCTCATTAGACCATGCATATTTTTGAGTAGGGAAGATTAAGTCGACTTGTATGTGTTGTACAATCTAATTGATTCGGATCCGGGACCCAAACTTTCCTAGGATTGTAAGATATAAACCAACTCGATCCATCGCAACAATAATTGCTTGCTTATAACTTGAGAATATGTTTGTATGATCAATTCCCATGACACCCTAGTGCCTTTTATCAATTGTTTACATCCCTTTTAATTCATCTTGCTTGTTTATTTTCATTGCTATTTAGTTTAGTGATCTTCGACATCAAACCCCAATTGTGACACCCTTAAGACACCACTAGTTGCAATAGAAATCTCATCTCAATTCCCGTCCCTTGGGATCCGACCTTTACTTGCCTCTTTACTAATTGTAGAGTTGTTTGTGAAGTTATAAATTGTGTTTTGGTCTAGGTACTCCTAACGACAAGTAACCGAAAAAAGTAAGCCCGGCCAGCTATCCGCCATAACATAATCGAGATCTTTGGTGGAATCCCTTTCCGCCACACATGCTTCCAAGGAAAGGTATGGACAAATGATCGGACACAGCGGGCAGCTGAAGATTCAGACCATAGGAGTGAATATCCTGATTTTGCCAAATAAGAGCCATCCTCCGTATATTTCCAGTAAAGAAAATCATCAAAGTTCGGAGCTGGTGGTTCCAAATCAATAATTTCCTTTTCACAATTAGAGGAAAAATAATGAAAAACCATAGTAGGATTCCAGTCACCGGATTCCAGCAAGAAATCAGAGAGAGACGGTGAAGGCTCTGGAACTGGAACTGGAGCGCTAAGAGATGGTTGTTTACCATTAATCCAATGACTGGACCAAATGTCAATTAACTGTCCATTACCAAGCTTCCAACAAATACAATTTTTAGCCGCAGAAACAGCCTTGCAAATGCCAGACCATATAAAAGATGGTTGAGAAACCCGAGATTTTGCTAGAGGGATAGGCAAGTCCCGGCCATACTTTGGAACCATATATCTTGCCAATAGCGCCGTTGGCTGTGAGTGAATACACCAAAAATTCTTAAGAAGCAAAGCTTGGCTGAGTAGGTGGGTGTTTTTGAAACCAAGACCACCATACTCCTTTGGCGCTTGCAGTACACTTTTGGAAGTCCAATGAATAGACTGTTTATTCCAATCATTTCGCCACCATAAAGCCACCATCAAGGCATCTATTTTACGTCACACATAGAGAGGAATATGTACCGCGGAGAAGACATGATTCAGAGAAGCAAGCAAAATTGCCGAAATAATTATCAATTTACTTGGTTGGCTGAGATGGAGAGCAGACCAGGATGCAATGCGAGTAGTAAGATTATCAATATAAGGAAGAAAGAGCTCAGACCTTTTGCGATGGATATCAATAGGAACTCCCAAATAGGTACCAAAAGTGGGCACATGAGACATCCTCAAAATCGAAGTCAGATGCTCTCGGTAGTCAACAGGTGTATTCGGGCTAAATTTAATATATGACTTACTAAAATTAATCATTTGCCCAGAAGCCGCTTCAAAATCCTTGAACATATCTCTTAAAGTCTCAAAGGACAAAGGTGTTGCCTTGCAACATAGAAGCGCATCATCCGCATAGAATAAGTGCGAAAGAGTTGGTGCATATCTTAAAATCTTAATGCCGGTTAAGGAGCCAAATTTTTCAGCTCTGATCAGCTGTCGAGACAAAACTTCCATACACATAATAAAAAGATAGGGAGACAGCAGATCCCCTTGTCGAGGACCACAAAATGATCGGAAATATTCAGAGAGTTCTCCATTAATAAGCACTCTGTAAGAGATCGTAGACACACATTCCCAAATAATATTGCGCCAGAAAGTTGGGAAACCCATACGCTTCATTATCAGCATGAGGAAAGTCCACGAAACACGATCAAAGGCCTTGTTCATGTCAAGCTTAAGCACATCGAAACAGTTTGTACCTTTTGTCGTTTTGTTAATATAGTGCAGCACCTCATGGGCAATAAGGCAGCTATCAGTCATCAGGCGTTCAGGGACGAAAGCTTGTTGTGAGTCTGATACAACTGATGGTATCACCAGTTTAAGCTTATTTGCAAGATATTTTGACGCAATTCGGTAAATAACATTGCAAAGACAAATAGGACGATACTGGGTGACCATCTCTGGGTGCTCCACCTTTGGAATGAGTATAATATGTGTATGATTCCATTCCTTCAACATTACTCCAGAATTGAGAAATTGTAAGATGGCCGTAGTCACAAGGTGTCCAATCTGAGGCAAAAAAGCATGATAAAAGCGGGGAGTAATACCATCCGGGCCAGGTGATTTTGAACCATCCATACTACGAATCACTCTGAGAACATCAATCTCTGTAAATGGAGTAGATAGAATAGAGCAGTCGGCAGGTGAAAGTGAAGGAATATCCAGGTCAGCTAGAAAATCATCAGTGGTCTGAAAATTATGAGCGTGAGACGAATGATGACCACCCATAATAGAACGGAAATAAGAGCTAATTTCCGCTTCGATTTCATTCGGGTCATTAATCCAGGTTCCATCAGAAGTGCGAAGAGAAATCAATGTTTGCTTAGAAGATCTTTGCTTAACACGTTTAAACAAAAATCGGGTCGGAAGGCCATCCATAATTTCTTTACGTGTCTTGTTTCGATGAATCCTGTAACTATGCTGCTTGGAGAGGAGTTGAAGATGAGAAGACCACAGGTTGTGGTACATAAGGGCAGCATCAGAGTCCGGAAGAGAAGCGGATGCTAACTAAAGATCATTTTCAATCAAAGACCAATTTATACGATAGTAGATGCGGTGTTGAATAAACCAATTCAGAATAGCAAACCAAGCAGCCGCTAACTTTCGGGATAGGACATAAGAAGAGGAGCCATAAACTGGAGTATTCAATGCATTAGACACAAGAGTCATCACTTCCGGTATTTGAAGACACCAGTTATCAAGACGGTATGGTCTTTTACGTGATTTTGGTTGTGGCAAAAAGCGTAGCATAATTGGCGAATGGTCCGAAATAAGAATAGGTAAGTGCAGGACCGAAGTAGAGGGAAAAAGATCGAACCAATCTTGGGTTGCATACGCACGATCAAGTCATTCCATAATACAGTGGTTGTCAAGTTGGCCATTCATCCAGGTAAATCGAGGACCAAAGAACGGAATATCCACGAGATTGTTCTGAAATTTCCACGCTGTAAACTCAGCTTGGCCCCTAATTGTTAACGAACCACCAAGTTTGTCCGAATGTAGTTCCACTTGATTGAAACCGCCAAGAACCAGAAACGGAGAGCAACCAGAGATTTCATTAGAAATTTTATCCCATAATATAGACTTATATTGGAAAACAGGTTCCCCATACAGGAACATTACATACATATCATTAAAAACAGCTTGATTTACATCTATGCCCAGTTTAGAAAAAATAAAATGAGGGCAACTACTTATAACTTGTATATCACAGAGTCATCCCAGTACAAAAGAAGACCACCACTCCGACTAATAGATTTCACCCCAAAGTAGTTAGGATATCCAAGATGGTGAGTCTTCGTTGCTGCTATATCGACATTAGTATGAGTCTCTTGCAAAAACAAAATCAGCGGATGATATTTAAGGACACACTGATGTAGATATGGAATTGTAGGATCATCCACTTCCCCAAATCCCCTACAACTCCAACAAAAGATAGTCATTGGTACACCGGTGGTGACTTAAGGTCCACCACCTGACCTACGAGAGCCGTCCCATCATCATCGCTGGGAGAAGACAGGAAAAGAGACAAAAACACAGTTAGTGACGAAACATGGAAATCCCAAACACTGCCACCATAACATTTAAAACGTTTATTGGATAAAAACTCCAGGGCCGAATCCGTGCTTAGAAATTTGCGTTTATTTGGCCCACAAACACCAGCATACGTAACTAAATTTGGCGGTTTAGGTTTCGTATAACTGAAACCCGGTAAACCCAGGAAAGCATAGAGACACTCAGGGGGGAGTGCTCGTGGACCAAGGACAGACAAGGAGGAATCCCAGGTTAAGTCCAAACTTTTTGATCGAAAAGATCGCTTAAAATTTGGACTACTTAAACGATGAAGATCATTGATTACCTTCCGTTTGAAAACAAATTGCAATTTCCTACCAGACGAGTCCATAGGAATGGAACAATTACTAGACCCAGAACTAGGCCCAGCAGCCATAGGGTCACGAAAAAGGATGCCCACATCCACCTGACGTGGGGGAGTAACTGGTTCAGCCAGACCAAGATCCATGGTAGGATCCAAGTCCATCTCAGGAGCCATCATTCTAAATGCCGGGGAAACAGGAACAGCAGAGGTAGATGCTCCATTGGGATCAGGGAGTGAGCGCCTCAAAGGGTGAGTCTCAAGCAGAACCTCTTTAAACTCATCTTCATGGACCATAAAAGCAGGTGGCAGTGCTGTAAAAGGTGCTTCCTCATCACCTCCATTGTCAGATGGAGAAGAAGAGAACGAAAAAACTGGTGAATCCCCTCCTTAATCAACTTGAGCGGACTCATCAGGAGCTGTTATATCAATCTTGGAGGTCGAGTACTTTACTCGTGAAGGTAAACCCATAATCTCAGGCATGTAAAAATGCGAACCAGGCGGGCTATGGAGAACCATCAACCCACTGGCACTAAGCTCCTCCAAACGGGCACGAATTCCGCGAGCACCCTGAAATTTCCCAGACGGACAGAAAGACACTTGATGTCCCACTTCACCACAAGTTTTACAAAATCTGAACACTCCCTCGTAAGAAAACCCGATCCACTGATGATCTCTGTCATTAAGCTCCAAATAGCAACCAGGGATCAAAGGTTTGGAAAGGTCAACCCATACCTTTACCCTAACAAAGCAGTGAGAGGGAGTTAAAGTATTAACAACCTCCTCCTCGTAAATGTCGCCCACATGAGACAAAAGGTAAGTTGCGACAGAGGAGTGCATCAGATGGAACGGGAGATGCAGAACACGCACCCAAACAGGAACAATATGAAACAGCATATTGTCCGGGAAGGAAGTGGCAGAGCATGGACGGGCTTAGATTTAAATAGAGTTCTCACTGCCCGTTTTATTGACTAGCGTTATCTGGATATTGACCGGATTTGCACCAAATTGGTATCCACTGGAGGTTAAATGGGTCGATTTCAATTCGACCCATGAGGTGTGGTGGTAGTTTTATATTAACACCGGCCCGACAAGGGGCGGTGGAGGAGGACGAAGCCATGTTTTGTGGTAAGGTTATTATAGTGGGTAAAAATATTAAGGTGAAGATCTAGGGTAGTTTAAAAAGCGTAGAAATTAATATATAGGAGGAAACAGGAACAAAGGTTTGGCCGGAGAGTAGTGTGGCAGCAAAACGGTATAAGCACCGACACGTGTGCGAAAAACGGGCCGGCAAATGAACAGGTCAGATAGACTAGTGGGGTGTTTGGCAGAGTGGATAGGCTAGTTGACATTTTATTTGGATCAACAGTGTGACAGTAGCACAATATTTATTTTATTTACCCTTCATGTTTTTACAGTTATTGATATCCCTACAAGTCTCCTGCAATTGTTCTTATTCTTTCGTAAGTATCTGCAAGAGGTTTGACCAACAACTTAATAGATGTTTTACTCATCTAAATTCATATCCCGTCCATCGTATAGTTTATTCACTAGTTAAATTGTGATGTTATTTCACACTGTCATCATACTCGTGAGAGAACGGGTATGAATTTAATTGGGGTTTTATAAGGAATATGTTATGTTTCAAAGTGATGGTTTATTCACTAATTAAATTATGATGTTATTTAATTTGATGCAGATCTAGTCAATAATTCAGTTGTTTAGCAGCAGGTTTGATGATTGATTGATAGTTGCTACATATTGCAAATATATTTTTTATGTGAGCCACTGACTTTCTACAAGTTCTGCTTGTATTTCAGATCTTTGTACCAACACTGACATGAATCTTAGTGCAGTATAAGGAAGGAAAGCTTGCTGCTGAGATTATGATTTAAAATCGGAATGTCAACCTTGAAGAACTCAATCGTTTAAAGGAGATCATTAATTCTAACGTGACTCCTTCTTGTCTTCTCGGTTATTGTTTTTATTTTCTTCGATTTATTGTATGTTTACTTATGATCATTTCTCTTTGTGCTTCATACATTTGCATCGTCTTTGAATCAGGTGAAGGATAGAATATGGCTGGCTACTGCACTGGAGCCTTATATCTTTTTTTTACTACAATGGCGGCAGGAGTCTGGTCATTTTCCACCAAATCATTGTACAGAGTTTCAGTTGTAATAAGAACTTGTAATAAGAATAACTGAATAACAGTTGTCTATATTGGAAATTAAGTTGAATGGCTGCTTTTGTAAAACAAATGTTGTGAATGTGTGTAAATTTGGGTAAGTTTGACTTATTACCTTTATCTGCTGCTGTTTTGAATTTATGATCAATTTTTTTTTAAAATAGTCAATTTTCCTGACGGAAATTCGGTCAGTATGGTCAACATATTGTTGAATTTCTATCAGAACTAGGAGGATATGTTTGACGGAATTTCCGTCAGAAAACCGTTAGTTTTTAAAATTCCTGACAGAAAATTGTGTGAATTGGTCTTTCAACTTCTCTATGGAATTCTCATTTTCTTCCGAAGTTTTCTGGAGTTGAAATGCCAATGATAGCACCAAAGATTTCAACTCCGCAAGGAGAATTATCTTGCTGCGGCATCGAATGAGTAGGACTTGAGATACTTGATGTGGCTAAATCTTCATAAAATTTAGAGAACGGAATTCCTTGCTTATATTGTTGGTAAGCATGGACTCGCTCTACTTCTGCCATACAAGTGATAGGATCATGTCCTTCCGCGCCACATCTACCACAAATCACCTCTTGCTCAATAATAGCATGGACCTGCTGAATATCATCCAAAGTTGGCGGACTTTCTGACTTGTCACACCCCGGTTAAGAACTTCTACCTCAGCTACAAGGGACACACTGTGACACCCCGCGATAAAGCGGAAAAAAATATGAGATTTTAAAAACTTTTAAAATTAATAGCTAAAGATTAACACGCGGGTGCCAAAAGAAATGAAACAAATACAACAATAGGCCGATTTAGGTTATTACAACCCAGGTCTAGAAAACGGGGAAAAGATATCCCACGAATAAACATATAAGGGGTTTCTAAACTAGCAACTAAGGTCCAAGGGTTTACTTCTCGCTAGCCCACACGTCTTCCCTACGTAAGCATCTTTACCACATGTCATTCATGTAAACATGAACGCCACAGTTAGTGGGGAGTAACTCAAGGTTCTCCCAGCCACAATATGTCGAAATGAACATAACAAAGAACATAAACAAACAATCATATTAGATAAGACATGAGTGAATCGAATCATAACTAAACATAGGATCATAAGTGTTTAAACTAACAAGAGTAAAAGAAATGATGGAATAAACAAGTAAGGTATAAGCAACAATAAATAAATGGAAAAGAAGGACAAGGAAACCGACACGACCACTTAGCCACAAGCACGTGTTTCAAGGAGATATGACCACAGTAACCATCCAAATAATGCAAGACATTTACTACTCTTAGACAATAATTTCCCGGGGTAGGACTACGATAATAATACGGTCTTAGTCTAAATCTGCAGATTCTCGGGTGTACATCCCGATTCGACGTGTGCCAGCACAACACGCACACAAGACTCGACTACTAAGGAGACCGAGTACCCCAATCGCCAGAACAGCACGAAAGTGGCGGAAAGACTAAGATAAGACTCACTTGCCGAACAAAGACAAGTGGCCAAAAGCCGTACTTGCGTAACAAAGACAAGTAGGCCAAACCCGTACTTGCCAGAATAGCACAAGTAGGTCAAACCCGTGCTTGCCAGAACAGCACAAGCAGGTCAAAAATGTATGTCAAGCACGTACAATTGTAATATGGCATTTCTACAAGAATACGACTCTTATAAGTAATTATTTATAATAACCTTTTCATGCTTGTAACATATAAATAAACGTTTCATTTCATAATTATACATGCCGGTTAAATAGAATAAACAAGTTAAACAAACAAGCACATGGGACGGGATTATTAATGTCACACTCATACTTATGGCTTGCATGTCACCATAAGTACGGATGGGAACATCGGTCCCGGCGATCATATCGCAACTAGAGGGCCTATGGCTCACCCCTAGTGTCCGATACGACCACGACTCACACCACCGAACAATACAAGACATTATCAAGGATATGACCCTTCACAAATAATTATTTAACAATAAATATCTCATACTTGTCTTATGCAGATAAATATTTCATTTTATAATTTACCATGCCGGTTAAATGAAATATAATGAATGATAATGGATAATTTTACGTTATATGAAATATACGGGATAAAATGTGACCAAGTCCAAGTAACTCATTTATGAGCCCAATAAATAAATCATGTGAAATCCAATGAACGGACTAGGATAAGCCCAATAAAAGTGACATAGTAAGCCCAAATTAATGAATATGTTAGGTCCGTCATCGGAAGCATGTGAAAACTAATTAGACCAACACGACAAGTCCAACAAAGACTTAAGGTGAGTCCATTAACAAAATTAAATGGGCCCAAATGAATCAATATATATATAAGAACGATAGTTAATTAATTACGTTATAGAAAATACGAGACGGTTATTTAATCATATTCTAAATAAACCAAACTAGCACCACCACAATTTATAAACACGACTAGCCCCGATTACCAAACATAGCTAGCCCATTTACTAAAGTCAAATGAGCCCAACAAACTAAATCGAATGAGTCTCACAAAATAATTATGTGAAAGGACGATGTAACGAACTATCATTATATAAAATATGAGACGAAAATTTAAATGTTTCAAACCTAAGAAATGGCGCCAACACCAAGGACTAGACACGAATCAAAGAGTAATTTGGGTAACCCTATTCACGGCCCAACAGTCAGCCAAACGCGACCTCATAACCAGCCACATACGCAGCCCGTTGCCCTCGTCAAATCAACCCATACGACCCACCTAAACTACCACCCAACTCTTCCAGCCACCACACCACTAGACGACTGAGTGCAGCCTCAAAAACCGTATTAATCAACACGAAATCCCTGCCCCAAAACGTGTAACTACAGCTCATAAATTCTACCACAAAACATGACCAAAAACAGTCCCGAAGCTACATAAAACCTCCCACGATGGCAGCTATTGCCCCTGGCCAAAACAGAGTACCAATCATACCATACGATTCTATTTTCCCGCATAAAAAACAGTCCCATATCGAGTGATATCAAGACAACACTTGAGACAAAATTAAGACGGAATTACTCACGTATGTAGTGAGCTCAAACAGACTCGAGGGACCACAAAAACCGTTCCAACTTCGGCCCAACTAATCCTCATTACCGCTGTCCCAAAGCAATTCTAAGGCTACAGTAAAACCGTTTCCAAACAGAGGAGTAAAAAGTCCATTTCGACTCAACTTAAGATGGAATGAAATTAGAATTTAAGCTAAAAAGAGCACGACCTAAACGTGAATAACCCTTACCATGTTTACCTTAGCCCAATAAAACCCAGAAAAACAGTCAGAAGAGTACCAGTTCCTCAGAGAGACAACATGCAACATTCGAATTTCTCGGACGACAAACTCATGAAGGTTAAGTCATGGGAATGGCTAACACTCGAATAAATTGACCCCAAGCTCCGCGAAATTAACTCCGCACATGATAAAACACATAAAGATTAGAACTTTAAGACGAAGGAGTATAAAACCCGAGTTGAAAGGATGGAATATCGACTCATTCTCGAGTCACCTATCACCGTTACCTTATCCTCGCGAATTTCAGAGTAAGAACGTCCAAAACACGAGCCTATCTTCAGTCTTCAACTAGAAATGAGGAAAAACGAGTTGTTTGAGTCATAAAACCGAGTTTGTCATAAGATGCTCATTTCAAAAATTCAACAAAATTAAGATTTTCTTACCTAGAAATGAGGAGGAAGAAGAGAGGAAGCTAAAGGTGTAAAAATAATGGAGTTTGGTTGAGAAACGAAGGCGGGATCGAAGTTTGAAAGAGGACGGAAATGGCGAGCTTTGTTTCATTGTTGATGCGTTTGTGGTTGTTGCAGGAAGAAGAAGGAAAGGGAGTATAAAAGGGGGTGGGGACGGGTGCTTTAAACAACAACAATAAATAATATTAATAATATTAATAATAATATATAATAATAATAATAATAATAATAATATATAATGATAATAATGATATAAAAGTAGAGTGAAAAGGGGTAGGTGTACGTGTTGTCGAATTCTGGTTGGTCCGGATTAAAGTAGGTACAAGGTGAAATGTGACGGTCTATAGCTAGATGAAAAAATGTCTCGAGTTTATTTTACCTTGAGACGGAGACTAATATTATTACTGTCACTATTATTATCCGACCAAAAGTACGTATACATTTATTCTTATATAAATTATGCCTCAAAAATATAATTTAATAATACGTATTTTTATAAAAATGAGCTTTTATATAACACGTTCATAAAAATCGTGTTTGACATAAAATTAATTAAATTGAATAATTCAAAAATATATAATAAAGTGATTAAACGGTTCAATAAATTTTAAATGTCAAAAGGGAAATTCGCGGGTGTTACAATCACCCCACCTTTTAAAAAGTTTCGTCCTCGAAACTTGAAAGTAGAAATGAAAGGTTATAAAAATAAAACTGGAATTTTGGAATCGGTAACCAAAACATTAAAAGGTCATTTATCGTAAGAATTAAAATTCCTTCAAAAGCTTCAAATAAAATTTTCCGAAAGAACTCGATCGAAAGGTAATTCATTTGTATAAATCAAAATCAAAACACTTTCAAAAACATTAACAGAGTTTTCAAAAGTGTAAGTGTCATTCATGGAACGAAATTGCTCTTGTCGTGCACACAAGAACGCTAACTTTCCAAGTCAAAGACAATTTAAAACAAAAATCACTCGCCGACAAGCGTAGAACAAGTTATCAAACGTCTCCAATAACGAGTTCTAACATCCGGTCAACGTTAAAAATTAAAAGAAAAGATACTCTACTCAAATTTTCTTTTGCAAAAGCCAAAATGGAGGTAAGAGTTTCACTTTTAAACTAAACAGGGAGTCAAATTCTTGAAAATATAACATTAAACTTTCACCAAGAAATCATAAACAGATCAAGGTTAACCGAAATTGGATAAAATCTAAAGAAATTTCGGGTTTAACAATTAAAATCAAGATAATTAAATTTATATTCTGTAGATACCCGTATCCGTCGATATTGGAATTTATAGAGAACCCGACAAACACCCGATGATGATAGGACACATGTATTTATTAGTTGTCATTGTCATTATTTGGGTTCGTTTTACGATGTAGAATGAGCGTTGTCGACGGAGTATTTTATTAATTTAAATAATATTTAAATTAAAGCTTTTTTTAAGGTGAATTCATTTTATTGCTTTATTTTGAATTTATTTTCTCAAGTTTATTTTATAGAAAATAAAATAAATAATTTATTTTAAAAATCATTTTATGAGTATATTTGATTTGAAAAATAATTTATTTTAATGTGTCAATCGATTTGAAAAATCGATTTAAAAATCGAAAAAAACTCGTTTTAAACACACGTTTTGGAGCTCGATTATAGCTCGGTTTTTGAGCTCGTTTTCTTTACGAGTTGGCACGAATCTCGAGTACACTAACCAACCTAAGCCTCTACCCATCCAACCCCAGTTCGAATCCCATAACCACGGCCCAAATCCCGTCCCAAACACCCCCCAATAGCCCGCAAAAACACGAGCAGCCTCCCTGTTTTGCGTGCCAAATCCCGAGCCCAAAACCCGCTCCAAATACCACAAAAATCCGTGCCCATTAACCCTAACCCATACCCTAGTATCCTACCCATATTACCTTAGCTTAACCACCAAGAAAACCCCTCACAAAGCCTCTCAAACCTTCACAAAAGCTGCTGGACAGCAGCTATGCGCAAATAAGCCCGTCTGCCTCTCCCCTCTAAAACCCTACCTTAACTCTCTATAAATACCGCCTCTCTACCATACATTCATTCCTCTAAGTTCTCCATGCATACAACCTTTAATTACAAGCTTTAAACTCAAGAAAAAAACCCTAATTGCCTCCCAAAAACCCTCGACAAAACCGACTTACAAACTGAGAATCAGTTTGTGTGTCCTCTTTGAACCCCTTCGTTCTCCCTTCAAACCTCCATCAAAATTCAAGTTTCTTGTTCCAAATTGACCATAAAACATCCATCTACACATTAGAAAAATATTTACGAGCCAAATTGCCCTTGAGAGTACACGAATTCCCTCGAAAAACAGAGTGTTATACACTCTGTTTTCGCTGCTTTTCATGTCTGTCCAGTTCTGTTTGTGCTCGTTTTTCGTGCCCAATAACTCAAAACGAGCAGGGATTGTTTTAAGATCTCTGTTATACTCTCTTTCTAGTTTTCAAAACATCTTTTAAATCGAATTTTCACCGTGAAACGAGAGAGAAATCGCAGTTTGAAAGTTGCTGTCCAGATTTGCAAAAAAACGTGTTGTTTGCTTTGTTTCTTCGTCGACGACGGCCTCTCGAGATAAAATCTACCATCGATTACGACCCAAGATGGTGTTAACGATACATGTAGGTTGAGGGTGCATCAAATCCTCCTCTTTCTCCCTTTTATTTCGGTTATTATGTTTGTTTTTTTATAGTTCGTTTTTGTTTGTTTATCGTTTTTGTTTATCGTTTGTTCTTATTAACTATGAAACTAGTTTAGTCCGAGTATGAGTTAAAGTACCACCATGAACACCCGCGTTGACTTGAGATGGGAAAGAAACCGCTACATCAGTCGGTCGTACACCCCCGTCTCATTTACATATCCTCGTGTTCAAGGTAGGGCATTAATAAAACAAATTCTGACTTCGCTCTTCGCTTTTGACCCCTCTCTTCTCTCGTGTGATTCGACCTACCCCTGGACCATTTACATGTTAATATGACCTCTGATTGTTAACATATAACTCGTTTAGATGACATTAGATCAATTTATTAACCTAATTAGACACGTTAGGGTACATCGACGTAGCTTTAAAAACCGATTAACAATTCTGTAACTTAATTGAATGCATCTCTCTCTTTCACATAATTTCTCGCTAGTATAAGAGTGCGTGATTAGCACCGTCTTATTAACACTCGATGAGTTAAATTAATTAGCGAACTTGACCTAATTGGACCCCTTTAGGCCATGTAGAATACACGTTTGCAAGACATCTTTTCCATCGATCAACGTCGTCTCTAACTTGTTTTCTAGCCCGCTTTCGATCTTGTTTCGCAATCGATTGATCTAACTAATGAACCTGACCTAGGACCTAGGGTAGCCGTGTCTAGAGTGGCCGTGGCTTGGCCATGTCCTTTGGTCTTTCTTGCTTCGTTTTTTATGAATCGTTTGTTCTTTATTGTTTTGTCGCTTGTAATTTATCGTTTGTTTGTCGAGTTGTAATTTTCAAGTTAGCTTTCTTTTATCGAGTCAAAACCTCTTCCAAAAACCTTAGTCTTATTTGGTTAGATGGTTGTGCCTCAATGCATGTAAGAGCGTAGTAAATCGCATGTTGTTTAAAGCAACATGGCCTGATTTATGCTAATGCATGCTTTGGTGTGTAGCCCTATGTCTAATTCGATAAGATTAAGTGAAAGCACACATTACGAGGAGTGACCCAAGGCCGTGAGTCATGTAAGCCGTGGGCCACCCCTTTGTGCACGTTTTCCTAGGCCGAATGGCCATGTGTCGTGTATGGTGTCGTATATAGCAATTGTATTTAGATCGAGTTGTATCTTTAATTTCTCGTTGTGTCGGCATGAAATGGCTGGGTTGTAATAGGGTAGATCCCAATGGCTCTCCCATTCCCATCAAGCCTTGTTTGTTTCGTTTACATGTTGTTAGATCAATCAACCCACATGCTAAATTACAACTTTGACAAAGTTAGTTTAGTTGCATCTAAATCGACATAGAAACTTCACATGTTAGGGTTTTGAAAACGATGTTTGCATATCATATATCGTAGTAGCTATAACCTTGTTTGAAATCCGACACTTGACTTAGTAGAGGCCGTTATTGACGGGCGGGGTTAGGTGTCCTTATGGGCTTCCTAACACGTACCCTCACCCCTTACTCAAGATCTATGGTTTGTGGATCAGTCTAAATACCATTGGATTATGAGAGTCATTCAAATCGAGTGATATAGGGTACAAGTCTTTATCTTTAATCACTCGTAGTCGATTGGCTTTATGCTTTTCGATGAAAGGTGTAAAGTTGACTTGAACGGTTCCAAGTTCCCAAAAAACTTGGTGGCGACTCTAATTTGTCTTAATTTGATTCGAAAGAACCTCGAGTCGATTATGCCTAGTGTGGATCCCGCGGACGCATTTCCCGAGGGCCTTGTCCACGATTTGGCGACTCACTGGGGAAAAGAGGACTAGTTACACTTTGTTTCTAGGGTCTTTTCCTCCGAGGTGAAACTCGAAAAGAAAGTATTGGAAAGTAAAACATTACTCATAGTGCTACGATTCATGCATAAACCCTTAAGGACTTTCCCGGCCGTCCCACGTTTCTTTGTGATGCGTGGGGGCGACGTCCCACTATGCCAGGAACTCACACATTGCTTGCTTCCGCTCCGCCTCGTCGTGGTTCTTGATGGTGGGGATGCTCTTCTAGGTACTCTACCTAAAGGCCCTTGCTCTATAAGACCCAAAAAGGATGGAGGGCATAGACCTTCTTGTAGAAGACTTGCCGAGACTTAGAGATGTCTAGGAGCATACATCCTTATAACATGAGAATGACAATGTGCGAAATGAATTTCCCGAGTCTTTTCAAAACTTTCCGTATCAATTTCAAAACCGAACTATTGGACAACTTACTTTCAAAATAGCATGGTTTTAAAACGCGGAATGTCGCAAGTAGGACCGAGTTTTCGGCCAAAAATAAGCTTTTATATAGCAGATGTCGCCCATTTCAAATCTCATTTTCAAATCGATTATTCGTTTTTTTCAAATTCAATCCAAAATATTTCTCGAGCCTTAACCAAGCATGAAATGCGTCGAGTCGTGTCCGGGTCCTGGCCGTGTTTGGCTAGGCATATTTCGTTCTAAGAGTCTAGAACCCGACCTTGTTGGGTCGCCAAGCTCACCTCTTGGGATTCGAGTCATGTTGGTCCACCTTTTTGTCTAGGATAGTCCACAGAAACGTCCAAGCTAGGTCATTGTGGACGTTTCATACGAACCTATGGGCTATGTTAGTCCAATCACGGGTTTAATCACACCGAGTCCGGTTTAGAACCGAATTATGGTGTTTCGGGTCGTGTCATCTTGTCGAGTCTAAAATGAATCGAGGTCTAAATCTAATCGTGAGTCGAACCTTTTGGTTAGTCGGTCATAAGTCGAGTCTTTGTTTGAGTCAAGTTGGTGTCGTGTCCTTAAGTGTGCAGGGGCTCTTACATTTGAATATTGACTCGGTTCGGGGTTTTCTTGTAGAAAGGCCGCCAAAAACCCGACTTCAAGAAATGGAAGATGCTGTTAACAAACTCACTGAGGCCGTGAACCTCATGATGACCAGAATGGATGCGATCGAATCCAAGCTGGGTGAAGATTCCTCTTCATCTACCCCACCTCTGACTGATCTGGAGAAACGGTTCAAATTCATTGAAGACCGTCTGAAACTCTCCCAGGGGAAGAACATCCACTACGAAAATTCTAGGGCCTATGCCCCAGTTCAGGATAAGTTGCCCACAAACATGGTACTCACTGATATCCCAAAGTTTAAGGGCACAAAAGATCCATCCACCATGTTAAGGCCTATAAGGGTACTTAGCATCGAAGGGAGTACCGCCGACATGCTCTCCGAAATTTTCGCTCAATCTCTCGGATGAACACCAAGGCGTGGTTCTACAACTGGACCTTAAGAACTTCCCCACTTTCAAGATATTACGGTGGAGTTTCGCAAGCACTATGCTGATAATGTCGAGATTCAAACCAACATAAGAACATTGGAGGTGATGACACAGAAAGAAAAAGAAGGCTTTACTGAATTCCTTGCAAGATGGCGCGCTGAAAGCGTGAAATTAGCCAAGAAGCCTAATGAGGTTGAAATGGTAGATAAGTTCGTAAAGAATCTACGACCTATTTACCGCAATGCTCTGAAATACCAGAATTTTGGCTCTTTCAAAGAATTGATAAGAATCGGGATAAAGGTAGAAGATGATGTCATAAGGGCAGAGGCTGAAAAGCCGAAAAGGTACCAAGGGGCCTCATCGTCTAAGGGCAAGGCCCCAGCAACGGCCCATATTGATGAAGCCATCAATCTCTTAGAAGGGCAATCGAAGAAGTCGCAGCGCCAAACGCCTAGAGCCTTCACCGATATCGGATGCACTTATACATACGCTCTCCAAAGGCTCATAGCCCAAGGAAAGCTAAAGCCTATTGGTCCAACTCTGGACCCTCCCGCTGATCAACAAGGTAAATGGTATAAACCAAATGCCTACTGTGCCTTTCACCAAGGAAAAGGCCATGATACTGAAAGGTGTTATCGACTGAAGCACGAAATTCAAGACATGATTGAGAGTGGAACACTCCCGATCCCAACTGTTAAACCCAATAACATCACCAATCCATTTGGCGATCACACTAACTTTGTTTCTGTCGAAGACAGTGTCGACTATTCCCATCTTATCCGCCCATGTCACTGGAAAGGAGTGTTTATCGGGAATATATTTGTGGATTGCTCTGAATTCTTGCCAAACCCGAAGAATAAAATTCAAATCGGGAGTCTCGCTCTAGAATGTACTCCTCTCGTTAACGAAGTTAACAAAGGACAATTCGATTCACCAACCTTCATCACTGGCGTAGATCCTCAGAGGACTACCTCAGGATGGAGGCAAACCATCAAAGGGATCAAGGACTAGAACCGAGCATCTAAGATGACAGCTGAACAAGGGAAAGCTCAAGACCAGATTTGAAAAATTATGAGTCGGGATCTGTTTTCTTTTCTTAGTCGAGTCGAGTCTAGGACTTTCTTTTCTTGAAGTTGAGTCATTTGTCCCGCGATGACCTAGGGTGTGTCCTTGGAATCGTTCCTTCGAGTCTGTTAGGCATTTGCCTTTCCACAATAAAAAGTTACGGTTTCGTTTCCAAATATCTCTTGTTTTCAATCCTCAATCATTCTGAAAGCATGATAAAATGCACAACACACTCAAAGGCATCCCTGGGGTAGAAATATGTCCCGTTTCAAAATGGAAGGTACACTAGGATCCCATGTTTGATTCCTTTACCTATTCCATGTCTGGCGGTAGAAAACCTCCATCAAAACCAGTCTTATGACAAGCTTTTCAGATGATTCTAGGATGAACCCGGACTAGCTCCTTATTTCCCATGTCGATGACGGAAGGCAAGCCTTTTTCCCACAGAATCATCCCCTCCCGAAGAGAGAAGATATCAACCCGTTCTAACAAGGATTTGTTAATTCTGACCCAAATTAGTTGGCGAAGCCAAGTTTTCAAGGTGTATTCATTTTTGACTAGGAGAATGAGTAGAAGACCATTTTTCAAAAAAAAAAAAAAAGAAAAAAAAAGAAAAAGGAAGGAGAAGAAGAAAAGAAAAAGAAATGTCAAAATGTTGATCGAAGTTCAAAGGCGAAGCCAAAATGGTCAGGTAGTACCATCAGCAGTTATCCGTACTCCTAAGTCCGTCCCGAGGCATTTATGAGGGAATAGTTAGGGATTCTGAGAATCAGTTAGCTTGTGTTAGTGAACCCAGGCCTTTAGGGACCAGATATGTTGATTTGAACCCACATGGTTTTCCAACCCATTTGCACTCGGGTTTCATCAAACCCGAGACACCATTTCCAACCATATCAGAAGCCATAACCCGTTGGCCTTAGCACCAAAAAACGAACCTTCAGAATGATGGTTTACCTTACGAACCTATTTTTACCAAGCTCCACATCCCAAAGAATCAAAACCTTTTGTACCAACCCTAGACACGGGATACAACGGTACCTTACAGGCTAGAATGGGATACGACATGATACCTTAAGTGAAACCTTTGAGTGTGTACACACAATCAATATGCCAAGTTTATGCACCTTGATCGAACTACGTCGGATTTGATTTCGCCCCACGCGAATACGTAGGCAGTCCTTCTGAACAAGGGATTCAATCCACTTATCAACCAAGTTATCATCTTGTCGGTTTCTTACGGGTCTTAACCAAGTCCAAATGAAGCCACCTTTGTTTGAGTCGGTCTTAGCACTCGATGTAGGCTAGGATGAGGATATAGGTTCGGATGAATAGTATCAAGTCTCAGAATGAGCTTTATCTAACGGTTTAGGCAAAGATGCTGAGTCACATAGATGTGGGTTTGTGTTAGGAACAGAAAATATGAAAAACCCGCTGAAAAGAAAGAAGGCGTGGAAGAAAAATAGTAAAAGCCCGTTGAAAAGAAAGAAGGCGGTGGCAAGAAATGAAGAAAACTCGCTGAAAAGAAAGGAGGCGAGGAGAAGAGTGACAGAATGTTCCCAACAAGAGTGATGTGTGATGTCTAAGTGTTCTCATAAAACCAGTCCGTGTTTAGTGTCTGGGCGAAGCCAACGTTGTTGCTCCGTGAGTTTAATCTACCATGTCAATGCCAAGTGATCTTGATTCCCAGGTGCCCTCCGTCCCAAGTCGACGACCTTGTGATTCCCATTTGTCGTCTTTTGGCGCCAGAATGGCCAATTTACATTTCTACCCCCAACAAGTCAATAATCGAATTAAAACCCGTGCACACTTACGGTTTTATTTTCCTTTTTTGTTTTACGGTAGCGGGCTACGCCCACGTTGTTTGCGAGTCATACAGAGTGTCTGAGTCGTATTTCATGCTCACCCAAAATTTCAAAATTTCAAAATTCCAAAAAACTTTTTGCGAATTGTGGATAGATGATCCAAGTAGTAGAATCTTTGCGGGTCGATGGCCCAATCATTCAAAATTTTCAAATTCAATTTTCGGGTCGATGGCCCAATCATTAAAATTTTCAACTTCAATTTTTGAAGGGTCGCTCGCCCAACATACCAAGTGATGTCAAATTTAAACTTCGGGTCGATGGCCCAATTATTCAAAATTTTCAAATTCAATTTTCGGGTCGATGACCCAATCTTCCAAATGATCCAATTTCAAGATCGATGATCCAAATGTGCTTATGTGATGATTATTGCTAGTACGTTTTTGTGTTTCAATTATAGCAGGATATGCTTCAACTGGGGGCTCTAAAGTCTTCGACTTTAGAGCCATGCAAATGGGGCTCGAAGCCGTTGGCTTCAGAGACCATTATCAAGATGAAAGGGATGACATCCACTCAGAATTCAATTCAATACAAGAGTATGAAAGGGAAGAATTCCGTAGCTGAAAGCAAATGATGAAAGCGGCGGCAACCTCCTTGGAAATCCCCGTCCCATTCGGACAAGCGCCAGCAGATGATAAATTTTGGGCAAATGTCAACAGATGATGAATTTTGGACAAATGCCAGCAGATGATAAACTTTGGGCATGTGTCAGCAGTTGCCGAACTACGACGCGGGTTTGATTACGTCAGACACGGATACGTAGGCGCCTAAGGATAAGGCTCAATCCACCATATATGCAATTTGTGGGTCGACGACCAATGACGATAATTTGACACAACAGAAGCAAGAGTCAATCCCCAACGAAGTTTCAGGTATGATCTCTTCTTATGGCTCGCGAGCTTATATACACAAGTCTAATGGACTATAAACGACCCGCAGAATCCTCAGGTCGAAAGGGACCTGGGTATACTTTGACTTTCGCCTTGTCCAAGCCTCAGTCAAAGTGGGGGCTCTGTAGATACCCGTATCCGTCGATATTGGAATTTATAGAGAAACCGACAAACACCCGATGATGATAGGACACATGTATTTATTAGTTGTCATTGTCATTATTTGGGTTCGTTTTACGATGTAGAATGAGCGTGGTCGACGGAGTATTTTATTAATTTAAATAATATTTAAATTAAAGCTTTTTTTAAGGTGAATTCATTTTATTGCTTTATTTTGAATTTATTTTCTCAAGTTTATTTTATTGAAAATAAAATAAATAATTTATTTGAAAAATCATTTTATGAGTATATTTGATTTGAAAAATCATTTATTTTACAGTGTCAATCGATTTGAAAAATCGATTTAAAAATCGAAAAAAACTCATTTTAAACACACGTTTTGGAGCTCGATTATAGCTCGGTTTTTGAGCTCGTTTTCTTTACGAGTTGGCACGAATCTCGAGTACACTAACCAACCTAAGCCTCTACCCATCCAACCCCAGTTCGAATCCCATAACCACGGCCCAAATCCCGTCCCAAACACCCCCCAACAGCCCGCAAAAACACGAGCAGCCCCCCTGTTTTGCGTGCCAAATCCCGAGCCCAAAACCCGCTCCAAATACCACCAAAACCCGTGCCCATTAACCCTAACCCATACCCTAGTATGCTACCCATATTACCTTAGCTTAAACACCAAGAAAACCCCTCACAAAGCCTCTCAACCCCTCACAAAAGCTGCTGGACAGCAGCTATGCGCAAATGAGCCCGTCTGCCTCTCCCCTCTAAAACCCTACCTTAACTCTCTATAAATACCGCCTCTCTACCATACATTCATTCCTCTAAGTTCTTCATACATACAACCTTCACTTACAAGCTTTAAACTCCAGAAACAAACCCTAATTGCCTCCCAAAAACCCTCGACAAAACCGACTTACAAACTGAGAATCAGTTTGTGTGTCCTCTTTGAAACCCATCGTTCTCCCTTCAAACCTCCATCAAAATTCTAGTTTCTTGTTCCAAATTAACCATAAAACATCCATCTACACATTAGACAAAGATTTACGAGCCAAATTGCCCTTGAGAGTACACGAATTCCCTCGAAAAAGCAGTGTTATACACTGTTTTTTTGCTTTTCTTGTCTGTCCAGTTCTGTTTGTGCTCGTTTTTCGTGCCCAATAACTCTAAACGAGCAGGGATTTTTTTAAGATCTCTGTTATCCTCTCTTTCTAGTTTTCAAAACATCTTTTAAATCGAATTTTCACCGTGAAACGAGAGAGAAATCGCAGTTTGAAAGTTGCTGTCCAGATTTGCAAAAAAACGTGTTGTTTGCTTTGTTTCTTCGTCGACGACGGCCTCTCGAGATAAAATCTACCATCGATTACGACCCAAGACGGTGTCAGCGATACATATAGGTTGAGGGTGCATCAAATCCTCCTCTTTCTCCCTTTTATTTCGGTTTTTATGTTTGTTTTTTTATAGTTCGTTTTTGTTTGTTTATCGTTTTTGTTTATCATTTGTTCTTATTAACTATGAAACTAGTTTAGTCCGAGTATGAGTTAAAGTACCACCATGAACACCCGCGTTGACTTGAGATGGGAAAGAAACCGCTACATCAGTCGGTCGTACACCCCCGTCTCATTTACATATCCTCGTGTTCAAGGTAGGGCATTAATAAAACAAATTCTGACTTCGCTCTTCGCTTTTGACCCCTCTCTTCTCTCGTGTGATTCGACCTACCCCTGGACCATTTACATGTTAATATGACCTCTGATTGTCAACATATAACTCGTTTAGATGACATTAGATCAATTTAATAACCTAATTAGACACGTTAGGGTACATCGACGTAGCTTTAAAAACCGATTAACAATTCTGTAACTTAATTGAATGCATCTCTCTCTTTCACATAATTTCTCGCTAGTATAAGTGTGCGTGATTAGCACCGTCTTATTAACACTCGATGAGTTAAATTAATTAGCGAACTTGACCTAATTGGACCCCTTTAGGCCGTGTAGAATACACGTTTGCAAGCCATCTTTTCCATCGATCAACGTCGTTTCTAACTTGTTTTGTAGCCCGCTTTCGAACATGTTTCACAATCGATTGATCTAACTAATGAACCTGACCTAGGACCTAGGGTAGTCGTGTCTAGAGTGGCAGTGGCTTGGCCGTGTCCTTTGGTCTTTCTTGCTTCGTTTTTTATGAATCGTTTGTTCTTTATTGTTTTGTCGCTTGTAATTTATCGTTTGTTCGTCGAGTTGTAATTTTCAAGTTAGCTTTCTTTTATCGAGTCAAAACCTCTTCCAAAAACCTTAGTCTTATTTGGTTAGATGGTTGTGCCTCAATGCATGTAAGAGCGTAGTAAATCGCATGTTGTTTAAAGCAACATGGCCCGATTTATGCTAATGCATGCTTTGGTGTGTAGCCCTATGTCTAATTCGATAAGATTAAGTGAAAGCACCCATTACAAGGAGTGACCCAAGGCCGTGAGTCATGTAAGCCGTGGGCCACCCCTTTGTGCACGTTTTCCTAGGCCGAATGGCCATGTGTCGTGTATGGTGTCGTATATAGCAATTGTATTTAGATCGAGTTGTATCTTTAATTTCTCGTTGTGTCGGCATGAAATGCCTGGGTTGTAATAGGGTAGATCCCAACGGCTCCCCCATTCCCATCAAGCCTTGTTTGTTTCGTTTACATGTTGTTAGATCAATCAACCCACATGCTAAATTACAACTTTGACAAAGTTAGTTTAGTTGCATCTAAATCGACATAGAAACTTCACATGTTGGGGTTTTGAAAACGATGTTTTCATATCATATATCGTAGTAGCTATGACCTTGTTTGAAATCCGACACTTGACTTAGTAGAGGTCGTTATTGACGGGCGGGGTTAGGTGTCCTTATGGGCTTCCCAGCGGAGTCGCCAAACTGTGGACAAGGCCCTCGGGAACTGCGTCCTCGGGATCCACACTAGTCATAATCGACTCGAGGTTCCTTCGAATCGAATTAAGACAAATTAGAGTCGCCACCAAGTTTTATGGGAACTTGGAACCGTTAAAGTCAACTTTACACCTTTCGTCGAAAAGCATAAAGCCAATCGACTACGAGTGATTAAAGATAAAGACTTGTACCCTATATCACTCGATTTGAATGACTCTCGTAATCCAATGGTATTTAGACGGATCCACAAACCATAGATCTTGAGTAAGGGGTGAGGGTACGTGTTAGGAAGCCCATAAGGACACCTAACCCCGCCCATCAATAACGGCCTCTACTAAGTCAAGTGTCGGATTTTAAACAAGGTCATAGCTACTACGATATATGATATGCAAACATCGTTTTCAAAACCCTAACATGTGAAGTTTCTATGTCGATTTAGATGCAACTAAACTAACTTTGTCAAAGTTGTAATTTAGCATGTGGGTTGATTGATCTAATAACATACAAAGCAAACAAGGCTTAAGGGGAATGGGGGAGCCGTTGGGATCTATCCTATTACAACCCAGGCATTTCATGCCGACACAGCGATAAATTAAAGATACAACTCGATCTAAAATACAACGCTATACACAAAACCGTACACGACACATTACACGGCCAATTCGGCCTAGGTAAACGTGCACAAGGGGGGTAGCCCACGGCTTACATGACTCACGGCCTCGGGTCACTCCTCGTAATGCGTGCTTTCGCTTAATCTTATCGAATTAGACATTGGGTCACACACCAAAGCATGCATTAGCATAAATCGGGCCATGTTGCTTTAAACAACATGCGATTTACTACGCTCTAACATGCATTGGGGCACAACCATCTAACCAAACAAGACTAAGGTTTTTGGAAGAAGTTTTGACTCGATAAAAGAAAGCTAACTTGAAAATTACAACTCGACGAACAAACGATAAATTACAAGCTACAAAACAATAAAGAACAAACGATTCATAAAAAACGAAGCAAGAAAGACCAAAGGACACGGCCAAGCCACGGCCACTATAGACACGGCTACCCTAGGTCTTACGTCAGGTTCATTAGTTAGATCAATTGATTGCGAAACAAGTTCGAAAGCGGGCTAGAAAACAAGTTAGAAACGACGTTGATCGATTGAAAAGATGTCTTGCAAATGTCTATTCTACACGGCCTAAAGGGGTCAAATTAGGTCAAGAAGTTACGATATTAATGCTACTCATCGAGTGTTAATAGGAAGGTGCTAATAACGCACTCCTATGCTAGCGAGAAATCGAGTGAAAAGAGAGATGCGTTCAATTAGGTTATAGAATTGTTAGTTGATTTTTAAAGCTATGTCGATGTACCCTAACGTGTCTAATTAGGTTATTAAATTGATCTAATGTCATCTAAACGAGTTATATGTTAACAATCAGAGGTCATACTAACATGTGAATGGTCCTAGGGTGGGTCGAATTACACGAAACAAAAGAGGGGTCAAAAGCGAAGAGCGGAGTTAGAATTCGTTTTATTAATGCCCTACCTTGAACACGAGGATATGTAAATGAGACGGGGGTTACGACCGACTGATGTAGCAGATTTCTTTCCCATCTCAAGTCAACGCGGGTGTTCATGGTGATACTTTAACTCATACTCGGACTAAACTAGTTTCATAGTTAATGATAACAATCGATAAACAAAATAAAACGAAACAATAAAAAACAAACATAAAAAAACGAAATAAAAGGGAGAAAGAGGAGGATTTGATGCACCCTCAACCTACATGTATCGTTGACACCGTCTTGGGTCGTAATCGTTGGTAGATTTTATCTCAAGAGGCCGTCGTCGACGAAGAAACAAAGCAAACAACACGTTTTTTGCAAATCTGGACAGCAACTTTCAAAATGCGATTTCTCTCTCGTTTCACGGTGAAAATTCGATTTAAAAGATGTTTTGAAAACTAGAAAGAGAGGAGAACAGAGATCTTAAAACAATCCCTGCTCGTTTTGAGTTATTGGGCACGAAAAACGAGCACAAACAGAATCGGGACAGACAGGGAAAAGCAAAAACAGAGTGTATAACACTCTGTTTTTCGAGGGAATTCGTGTACTCTCAAGGGCAATTTGGCTCGTAAATCTTTGTCTAATGTGTAGATGGATGTTGTATGGTTAATTTGTAACAAGAAACTCGAATTTTGATGGAGGTTTGAAGGGAGAACGAAGGGTTTCAAAGAGGACACACAAACTGATTCTCAGTTTGTAAGTCGGTTTTGTCGAGGGTTTTTGAGAGGCAATTAGGGTTTGTTTCTGGAGTTTAAAGCTTGTGAATGACGGTAGGATGTATGGAGAACTTAGAGGAATGAATGTATGGTAAAGGGGGGTATTTATAAGGAGTTAAGGGAGGGTTTTAGAGGGGAGAGGCAGACGGGCTCATTCACGCATAGCTGCTGTCCAGCAGCTTTTGTGAGGGTTTGAGAGGCTTTGTGAGGGGGTTTCTTGGTGGTTAAGCTAAGGTAATATGGGTAGGATACTAGGGTATGGGTTAGGGTTAATGGGCACGAGTTTTGGTGGTATTTGGAGCGGGTTTTGGGCTCGGGATTTGGCACGCAAAACAGGGGGGCTGCTCGTGTTTTATGCGGGCTGTTGGGGAGTGTTTGGGACGGGATTTGGGCCGTGGTTAAGGCGTTCGAACTGGGGTTGGATGGGTAGAGGCTTAGGTTGTGTACTCCATATTCGTGCCAACTCGTAAAGAAAACGGGCTCAAAAACCGAGCTATAATCGAGCTCCAAAACGCGTGTTTAAAACGAGTTTTTTTTCGATCTTTAAATCGATTTTTCAAATCGATTAACACATTAAAATAAATGATTTTTCAAATCAAATAAACTCATAAAATGATTTTTCAAATCAAATATTTATTTTATTTTCAATAAAATAAACTTGAGAAAATAAATTCAAAATAAAGTAAAATGAATTCACTTTAAAAAAAGCTTTAATTTAAATATCATTTAAATTAAAATACTCCGTCGACAACGCTCATTCTACATCGTAAAACGAACCCAAATAATGACAATGACAACTAAAGAATACATGTGTCCTATCATCATCGGGTGTTTGTCGGGTTCTCTATAAATTCCAATATCGACGGATACGGGTATCTACAGAGCCCCCACTTTGACTGAGGCTTGGACAAGGCGAAAGTCAAAGTATACCCCAGGTCCCTTTCGACCTGAGGATTCTGCGGGTCGTTTATAGTCCATTAGACTTGCGTATATAAGCTCGCCAGCCATAAGAAGAGATCATACCTGAAACTTCGCTGGGGATTGACTCTTGCTTCTGTTGTGTCAAATTATCATCGTTGGTCATCGACCCATAAAATTGCATATATGGTGGATTGAGCCTTATCCTTAGGCGCCTACGTATCCGTTTCCGACGGAATCAAACCCGCGTCGTAGTTCGGCAACTGCTGGCACATGCCCAAAGTTTATCATCTGCTGGCATCTGTCCAAAATTCATCATCTGTTGACACTTGCCCAAAATTTATCATCTGCTGGCACGTGCCCAAATGGGACGGGACTTTCTAAGGAGGTTGCCGCCGCTTTCATCATTTGCTTTCACGTACGGAATTCTTCCATTTCATACTCTTGTATTGAATTGAATTCTGAGTGGATGTCATCCTTTTCATCTTGATAATGGTCTCTGAAGCTAACGGCTTCAGAGCCCCCAGTTTGCAATGGCTCTAAAGTCGAAGACTTTAGAGCCCCCAGTTGAAGCATATCCTGCAACATTTAAAACATAAAAACGTACTAGCAATAATCATCATATAAGCACATTTGGATCATCGATCCTAAAATTAGATCATTTGAAAGATTGGGTCATCGACCCGAAAATTGAATTTGAAAATTTTGAATGATTGGGCCATCGACCCGAAGTTTAAATTTGACATCACTTTGTATATTGGGCCATCGACCCCTCAAAATTGAATTTGAAATTTTGAATGATTGGGCCATCGACCCGCAAATATTCTACTACTTGGATCATCTATCCATGATTCGCAAAAAGTTTTTGAAATTTTGAAATTTTGAAATTTTTGAGATCGAACCTTGATGGGTGAGCATGAAATATGACTCAGACACTGTGTATGACTTGTAAACAACGTGGGCGTAGCCCGCTACCGTAAAACAAAAAAGGAAAATAAAACCCTAAGTGTGCACGGGCTTTAATTCAAATATGGACTTGCTGGGGGTAGAAATGTAAATTGGCCATTCTGATGCCAAAAGAAGCGATGAATGAGCGAAAACCCGACGCATCGTGCTAAAGACCGGTGTGAACTGGGGCGGGCCTAAGAGGCGCGCGACCCGAGGCCCACACGGCCAGAAAAAAAACGCTACCCTAGGGTGTCACCCTAGGTGTTTCCTTCCCTTATACTTTCCATATATAAGGAGGAGTTGTATTGCCAGAAATAAAGTTTATTCTGCTTTCCCAAACTGGTGCAAACGACATAAATCATTATGAATAATCTAGTGAGTGCTATGCGAGCATGGGAGACAGACTTCACTGTCGCAGAAAGACAGGAACTAAAGACCGCTCAACTGGCGCAATTACTTCCCTTACGCCAGATCCGCCTTCAACCTGCTTTGTTAGAACACTGCCTTAGCTATTGGGATCCCTGTAACCATGTCTTTGCTTTTCCTGAGGGGGAGATCTGCCCTTTACCGGAAGAGTTTTCTGCCCTGGGAGGATGGGATGTTGAGGCCATACCGGCTATACCAAATTTTCATTTTTAAATCTTTAAAATAAGTAAGGTTTGCAAAAGTAACATCGACTTTTAACAACGAATAAAATGGTAGCTTGAAATATTTAGAAACTGTATGAAATGAAAAGCAATTTAGACAACATTAGTACAAAGTACGCTAAGAGAGTCAAAACTTAGCCAACAAAAGAGCTATGATGAACTTCATAGGGTAAGAATTGAAGTCAAAACAATAAGAATGTCAAGGGTAGAGTTTTATAGGTCACTAGCATCAAACTCAAGGGAGGAGCAAGATGAAGCGAGGAAAGGAGGTATGAACGGTAAGGCTTATGATCAAGGAGAAAGGGAAATTAGACAACAAGGAAACGCCAGATATTCAAACCTCAAATAACAACATCATCCAAACGATTCTGAAAACTTCCTAGTAATCACCCTAAGTCATTCCATGGAACAAGGTACTCCTTTATAGATGTGATTTCATCACTCCAAATCTTTAAACATCCACAAATAACTTCCACAAGATCAAGGTCAACCTTCCAACAAAACTATACTCGTATCCAACTTGTTTCAAGTATGAGTTTCTCAGAAAAGTAAAATCCTCAATCAAAATCCTAATACTAAGCTCTAAATTGCCAGAAAAGGTTCCTCAAATATTCCACAAGGTTCTCAAGAAACAAGGTCTTAGTTGTAACAACGCTTTACCACCTTCTATAATCTTATTCTAACACCATAGATTGAAACTATGTCCTTTAATTTAACAATTGACGTCAACCATACTATTATCCTTTCTAGTTACTAAAACAAGTGCTAAGACTTCCCAACAATGTAGCTTACTCTCACTCTCATACCATACCTCAAGTAGTAATCAATATCACTCACTTAAGCTAACTAATAATCCCACCATTAGTTTTTCTCATATGGTCATACACATTATCAAACTCTCATGTCCAAAGTAATTATGAAAACCAATCACAAACTCGACTTACTTAGTCAATCTTATATCCTCAAATCTACCATTCAATTTCATCCACCTTAGGTCAAGTACTAAGCACTAGTATCCCAAACGTAAACAACCAAGCCAGGTTCTATAACCTTAGTAACCAATGCAACTCACACTTGACACGCAGAATCCACCAATCAAATATACTCACTTTATCAAGGATCAAGGTATATAAAAAAAATCACTAAGTATGTCTCATCCACTACCTAAGTCTTTCCAACATCACAACCTCTCAAAACTATGGTTAAGGGTCAACCACAAACAAACTCCTCAAAAGTCAAATTTTCCAACCAAGGTCAACATTCCTCAAAAGAAAGGGTGTCATCAACAATGCGTTAAGGGAAGATAAGCAAGGAACAAATGACAAGTTAGGAAATACAAGAGTAACTTTCAAAGTAGAACAGAGGAGAGTATAGAGAGAGGATAAGCTCCAAGAGGTAGAGAATAAGGCAAGATACACAAAGAATGAGAAACATCTTCAAGGAAGTAGAAGCATTCTTCAAAGTTTGGACAAATCTTCAATTTCTGGTAATAGGCACCAAATCTTGATCTTCACGTAGGTAAGCTCGCGGTCATTGATCCAAGGGCACAACAATTATTAATTGGCAATCAACAAACATGTTAGTACCTAACAAAGAGCCAACACACTACAGACCACCACCGTAGGTCCTTAATTCTACCCATCTCTCATTCGTTATTCAAGGTCAAGTTCAATTTAGATTTGGGGTACACGTGTGTGCGTCGGGAGCAACATAGGCTCTGATACCAACTGTGAAACCCCGCGATAAAGCGGGAAAAAATATGAGATTTTAAAAAATTTTAAAATTAATAGCTAAAGATTAACATGCGGGTGCCAAAAGAAATGAAACAAATACAACAATAGGCCAATTTAGGTTATTACCACCCAAGTCTAGAAAACGGGGAAAAGATATCCCACGAATAAACATATAAGGGGTTTCTAAACTAGCAACTAAGGTCCAAGGGTTTAGTTCTCGCTAGCCCACACGTCTTCCCCACGTAAGCATCTTCACGACCTGTCATTCATGTAAACATGAACGCCACAGTCAGTGGAGAGTAACTCAAGGTTCTCCGAGCCACAATATGTCGAAACGAACATAACAAAGAACATAAACAAACAATCATATTAGATAAGACATGAGTGAATCGAATCATAACTAAACATAGGATCATACGTGTTTAAACCAACAAGAGTAAAAGAAATGATGGAATAAACAAATAAGGCATAGGCAACAATAAATAAATGGAAAAGAAGGACAAGGAAACCAACACGACCACTTAGCCATGAGCACGTATTTCAAGGAGATATGACCACAGTAACCATCCAAGTAATGCAAGACATTACTACTCTTACACTATAATTTCCCCGGGTAGGACTACGATAATAATACGGTCCTAGTCTAAATCTGTAGATTCTCGGGTGTACATCCCGATTCGACGTGCGCCAGCACAGCACGCACCCAAGACTCGACTACTAAGGAGACCGAGTACCCCAATCGCCAGAACATCACGTAAGTGGCGGAAAGACTAAGATAAGACTCACTTGCCAGAAAAACACAAGTGGCCAAAAGCCGTACTTACCAGAACAGCACAAGTAGGCCAAAACCGTACTTGCCAGAACAACACAAGTAGGTCAAACCCATGCTTGCCAGAACAGCACAAGCAGGGAAAAAATGTATGTCAAGCATGTACGATGGTAATATGACATTTCTACAAGAATACGGCTCTTACAAGTAATTATTTATAATAACCTTTTCATGCTTGTAACATATAAATAAACGTTTCATTTCATAATTATACATGCGGGTTAAATAGAATAAACAAGTTCAACAAACAAGCACATGGGACGGGATTATTAATGTCACACTCATACTTATGGCTTGCATCTCACCATAAGTACGGATGGGAACATCGGTCCCGACGATCATATCGCAACTACAGGGCCTATGGCTCACCCCTAGTGTCCGATAGGACCACGACTCACACCACCGAACAATACAAGACATTATCAAGGATATGACCCTTCACAAATAATTATTTAACAATAAATATCTCATACTTGTCTTATGCAGATAAATATTTCATTTTATAATTTACCATGCCGGTTAAATGAAATATAATGAATGATAATGGATAATTTTACGTTATATGAAATATACGGGATAAAATGTGACCAAGTCCAAGTAACCCATTTATGAGCCCAATAAATAAATCATGTGAAATCTAATGAACGGACTAGGATAAGCCCAATAAAAGTGACATAGTAAGCCCAAAATAATGAATATGTTAGGTCCGTCAGGAAGCATGTGAAAACCAATTAGACCAACACGACAAGTCCAACAAAGACTTAAGGTGAGTCCAATCAACAAAATTAAATGGGCCCAAATGAATTAATATATATATATATATAAGAACGATAGTTAATGAATTACGTTATAGAAAATACGAGACGGTTATTTAAACATATTCTAAATAAACCAAACTAGCACCACCACAATTTATAAACAAGACTAGACCCGATTACCAAACATAGCTAGCCCATTTACTAAAGTCAAATGAGCCCAACAAACTAAATCGAATGAGTCTCACAAAATAATTATGTGAAAGGACGATGTAACGAATTATCGTTATATAAAATACAAGACGGAAATTTAAATGTTTCAAACCTAAGAAATGGCGCCAACACCAAGGACTATACACGACTCAAAGAGTAGTGTGGGCAACCTTATTCACGGCCCAACAGTCAGCCAAACGCGACCTCATAACCAACCATATACGTAGCCCGTAGCCCTCGCCAAATCAACCCATACGACCCACCTAAACTACCACCCAACTCTTCCAGCCACCACACCACTAGACGACCGAGTGCAGCCTCAAAAACCGTATTAATCAACACAAAATCCCTGTCCCAAAACGTGTAACAACAGCTCATAAATTCTACCACAAAACATGACCAAAAACAGTCCCCAAGCTACATAAAACCTCCCACGATGGCAGCTCTTACCCCTGACCAAAACAGAGTACCAATCATAACATACGACTCTATTTTCCCGCATAAAAACAGTCCCATATCGAGTGATATCAAGACAACACTTGAGACAAAATTAAGACGGAAGTACTCACATATGTAGTGAGCTCAAACAGACACGAGGGACCACAAAAACCGTTCCAACTTCGGCCCAACTAATCCTCATTACCGTTGTCCCAAAGCAATTCTAAGGCTAGAGTAAAACCGTCTCCAAACAGAGGAGTAAATAGTCTATTTCGACTCAACTTAAGATGGAAATGAAATCAGAATTTAGGCTGAAAAGAGCACGACCTAAACGTGAATAACCCTTACCATGTTTACCATACTAATGCCTAATAAATACCAGAAAAACAGCCAGAAGAGTACACAGTTCCTCAGAGAGACAACAAGCAACATTCGAATTTCTAGGACGACAAACTCATGAAGGTTAAGCCATGGGAACGGCTAACACTCGAATAAGTTGACCCCAAGCTCCTCGAAATTAACAACGCACATGATAAAACACATAAAGATTAGAACTTTAAGACGAAGGAGTGTAAAAACCGAGTTGAAAAGATGAAATATCGACTCATTGTCGAGTCACCTATCACCGTTACCTTATCCTCGGGAATTTCAGAGTAAGAACGTCCAAAACACGAGCCTATCTTTAGTCTTCAACTAGAAATGAGGAAAAACGAGTTGTTTGAGTCATAAAACCAAGTTTATCATAAGATGCCCATTTCGAAAATTCAACAAAATTAAGACTTTCTTACCTAGAAATGAGGAGGATGAAGAGAGGAAGCTAAAGGTGTAAAAATAATGGAGTTTGGTTGATAAACGAAGGCGGGATCGAAGTTTGAAATAGGACGGAAATGGCGATTTGTGTTTCATTGTTGCTGCGTTTGTGGTTATTGCAGGAAGAAGAAGGAAAGGGAGTATAAAAGGCGGTGGGGACGGGTGCTTGAAACAACAACAATAAATAATAATAATAATAATAATAATAATAATAATAATAATAATAATAATAATAATAATAATAATAATAATAATAATAATAATAATAATAATAATAATAATATAAAAGTAGAGTGAAAAAGGGGTAGGTGTGCGTGTTGTCGAATTCTGGTTGGTCTGGATTAATGTAGGTACAAGGTGAAATGTGACGGTCTATAGCTAGATGGAAAAATGTCTCGAGTTTATTTTACCTTAAGACGGAGACTAATATTATTACTGTCACTATTATTATCCGACCAAAAATACGTATACATTTATTCTTATATAAATTATGCCTCAAAAATATAATTTAATAATACGTATTTTTATAAAAATGAGCTTTTATATAACACGTTCATAAAAATCGTGTTTGACATAAAATTAATTAAATTGAATAATTCAAAAATATATAATAAAGTGATTAAACGGTTCAATAAATTTTAAATGTCAAAAAGGGAAATTCGCGGGTGTTACACATACCAACTCTTTCGCTCATTCACCTACCTCCTCTGGGATTCCCATACTCAGCTACATGAATGACCATGTCTTCAAAAAGATGCAATCGCATATTGGCTTGAATATTTTTCAGAAATCTTCCTTTAGCTGCAACATCCAAAACAGCTCTCTGATAGGCATACTGTTGGAGTAAGTGTCCTCAACAATAGTGCGATCACATGTTTAAATCTCATGATAAGAATGCGTAAGGGATGATTCATTTATATAGTCAACTGATCAACATTAATTGGTAATGATTGACTAACTAGAGTTTGACATTACTGTCATTTGACGGTGGTGATCAGTTAATCCCTTAAGGTCACACGTATAGGACAATTCCCTTAATAGATAAGTTAATTAATTGTATATCGATACCATTTAATCAATTCCTTAAAATTGAACAATTTATTCGTGAATGAGAATATTTATATCTTATTATAATTTGATTAAATAAGATTCATTTTAGTAATTGAAATGTTTTTGTTCCAGGTGTAATTCCAGAGCAGTTATACGTTACCACCCGTGCTTGTAGAATGACGTCTTTGGTTGACTCCTCCTTGCGGTCTCCTGAAACAATGAGCAAACTGAGGGCTCGGCTTTGGGCCGAGCGAACTCACTCCGACGCTCAAGTCAGTAAACTTAGAAAGATAAGTTGTTGTTACTTGGTGAAGTGTATATTGTAGAGAGATAAGGAAGATATTACCAGATGAATAGTGATTCTTAGGTTCAATTGTCGATCTCCTCCTCAATGAGAGTTGAGGAGTATTTATAGACTTTCACCTTTTGTCACGTAGTGGCCAAGTGGCCAAGTGACTAGCAGGTGGAAAGACTGATCTACCCCTCGGCCGAGGGACCCATGGCAGGCCGGCGGGCCCTGTTGACTCACCGCCGAGGGGTCTTGGATATGAGTTCGTGGATGTGTGCCTCGGCTGGCTAGTTGTCCCCGCCGAGGCACCAGAGACAGGCCGATAGGTGGCGTCGGTTAGGCTGTCTAAGCCGTTGACTTGCTGTGGATATCTTTGACCTTGCTCAATATGTTGACTGGTCAGCGGGTGCAGAATATGCCCCATCAATTTGCCCCCAGCGTAGTCTATGCCGTGGTATGGGCTCCGATGTATGTTGAGCGTATATTAACGCGCAAGTAAAAATTCTGCCCCGACTTCTTCTTCCTCGGCATGGCTCGCTTAGGCCGTACCATATCCCCCTCCACATGGATGTGTAATGGACATCCGATGTGGAAAGAGGCAATGATATTTGGCCGAGACCAGGGTGGAGAGTGCCGGTTGTTTCGATTGCCCCGGCGGTGCTTTCGGCTTGGTTGATCATGTGGCCGGCGTATAAACGGATACATAGGAATCTGTTGAGGAAGATGAACAGGCAGAGAGATATGAAGGGGCGTGTTGAAGACGCTTGGTCACTGTTGCATTGATTGACGTGCAACTGTTGCAACGATTGACATTCCGTGGTTCCATGTCTGACACGTGTCCGTTTGCTGATTGGCTGACGTTTCATGGGCTGTGCCCTGATTGGTCCTTCTTTATGGGCTTTTTCCTATAAATAGGGCAGTTAGTCCCTGAAATTGGCCACCAATTTCATTTTCTATAAAATTTTCTTCTTTCTAGCCTTCTTTGACGAAACCTCTCTCTAGCTTTCAGACTTGTTACTCCGGCGTAGCATTTTTCTTCAAGGTAAACAATCAAATTTTTAATTTTTTTCATTAAGTTTTCGTTGTGAATCATGTCTTCTGCTGATGCCGGGCCTAGTAACCGTGCGCCGGGGGGTTCCCCGCCGCGTCTTGATGAGGAGGAGATGCTAGATGCCATCCCGATAAGGTCTGGGGGCCCTAGGTCTCCGCCTCCCGAAGTCGATCCAAAAGCTTTGGAGGATTGGGAGGACGATGATGATGATGATTACGACGGTGATGATGCTGGTGATGATGCTGAAAGGGCTCATCCTGATGAGGGGAGGCAGTACGTTATGGATCACGGCGAGGCCTGAAAGGTCCGCCTTGACCGCGTCTGGACCCATAAGTTCGCCAGTTGTTCCGGCGAGACATTTTTCGAGGGCCACTTCTACTTTGGCAGGGGGTACAAAATTGTTATCCCTGAGGAGGGCCAGGCCATCTGTTGTCCTCCACCGGGTTGCACCGGCGTATACATCCGGCACTTGGAGTACGGGCTCCGATTTCCGCTGAATGATTACGTCATGGCTATCATTAGAGCCATGAACGTCGCCGTGGCCCAACTGCACCCGTTGGCTATTAGGACCATAGTCGGCTTTGTCTGGCTCTGTCTCTTCAAGGGGGAGGTCCCAACGGTTATTTTATTCCGTCGGCTTCACCACCTTCGGCCGTCGTTTCCCGGTCGTGTCGGATGGTACAGCGTGCAAGTGGAGCCAGGTTATATCTCCGTTGATAAGCTTTCCTCCTGCAAGGACTGGAAATATCGGTGGGTGTACGTTGAGGTGCCGGATGACTATCCGCTGCCCCGGTCCTTCCAGCACCAAGTTAATTTGCGGTGCGAGACTGAGGCGGAGCATGACAGGTGGGTCACCCGGAAAAAGCTTAAGATGGACGCCAGCAAGGTCCCTCTTAATGAGGATGAGAAGCTGGCGATGAGGCTCTTTGAGACGGACAAGAGTGGGGTGTCGAAAAGATGGATTCCTCCGACGCAGATCATTCTTCAGGATGAACCGCTCTGCCATGTCGGCGTCATACCGGCCCTAGCGCAGGGTGAGTGGGGTCGGTGTGAGGCCCATCTCTGCTCTCAACGTTTCTGTTTCTTGAATTTTGATTTACTTTACTTAACTCTTACTTTGCTTCCTTTGCAGACCACTTTGGACCAGACCTGTCTGAGGATATCCTTCGGAGGATGGGGCTGCACAAGGATAAGACTGTTGCTGATTTGCACCCTAAGGCTCTGGCCCGTGATCGCAGGACGTCGCCGAATGATCTGATGGATCAGCAGCTGAAAGGCCTGAATGTGGAGGCGGCCCGGGCGAGGGTTGCTAGTAACATGCCGCGCCGAACGCGGAAAACAAAGTCTTCGGCGGCGACGGCGTCGACATCCGCTCCACCTTCCATCCCTTCAGTCCAGAAGGAGACGGTGGAGATCGTTGACATTACCGATGGGGGGGACTCTGATGCGGAGGGATCTCCCCTTGTCCGTAAAAGGAAAGAGCCCACCCCGCTGCGATACTGGCTCGCGCACTGCGAATCTGCCGGCGAGGAGATGCGTCCTCCGAGCAAGAAGGCCAAGCATGGTACAGATATATCCTGTGGCTCAGACTTAGCCGGTTAATTAGGCGTTCCTGATGACCGGCTCTCCTATAAGTCCATGTATACTGACACGGATGTTTTAATTGACTTTTTGTAGATCAATCGTCGGCAGCCGCCGTCCTCACTGTGCGGCAATTGGAGAAGCAGCCTGAGAAGGCGGGTGATAGAAATGTCACCATCGATCCCCTACTTCAGAAGGTTTCCCCCACCGAGCTTGTGGGAGAGGGGGTGAGAATAGGCAAGAGGCTGGCGAAATGGACTCAGCTAGCCGGCTCCCACATTATGGAGCAAGAGAAGACCATGGTCAAGCGCCCCACGCTCGAGCGGCTAAGGCCGGAACTCGACGCGGCGAACAAGGAGGCTAAGAGGGCCAAGGCCGAGGCCGAAGAGGCAGTCCGTCTTGAGAGAAAACTCGGGGAGGACGCCGAAAAGGAAGTCTCGCCGAGAGAGCCAAAGCCGAGGCCGCGGCGGCCGAAGCTACTAAGTCGGGAGATGCGTGACCTCGTTCAGAAGCACGCCGATCTTTACCTTACGCAGAGGAACGAATTTAGGGGCTTGTTCCAGGCCCAGGGGAAGGTGGTCCGGAACAAGGATGTTATCATTGCGCAAAGGGAGGAGGACATTGAGAGACTCCAAACCGTTCTTCTCCCTAACATGTGCGCCCAATACCGGGACCTGGCCGAAGAAGCTGCCAGGGAAGCGATTGAGGAGCTCTTCCCTCTTGATGGCTCCTTTCCGTGGGACAGATTTGACGAGCTGTTTGATGACAAGCTCGAAGCTAAGGAGGAAGCCGCGAAGGAAAAGGCCAAGGAGGAGGTAAGTGTGAAGAAGGAGGAAGAGGCGGCCGCGGAGAAGGCGGCCCTTGCTGAGGAGGCTAAGGCGGCCAAGGAGGAAGCCGAGAGGATGAGGGCAGCTGAGGCTGCTGAGAAAGCTGAGACTGCTGAGACAGCTTCTGGGTCGCCCATTAAGGACGATGCTGCTAACGCCGCGATGGCAAGCAAGAAATGGCATAGGGAGACGGGCGGTCGTCACCAGGCTCACCGGCGTCTCGGATAGCTTTAGCTGTCGGGGGCCAATTATTAAGCCTTCCTCCCCGCCATCTTTTGGCGCTTAAACGATATGTCTGTAACCTTTTGCCTTTCTTTTCCTTGTATTTTGTACAACTTTGGTAGGTTGTGTTTTGGCTTATCCTTATGGGGACGGCCGTCGTCTGTATTTTCCTCACTTTGTATCCTGATCATTTTTAATAAGAGTTTGCTTATTCTGCCTCCGGCTTGGCCGAGGTTTCTTCTTGTCTTCGTCTGAGTTGTCTTCTTACGTCATTAATTGAGCGCTTCTTTTGCTTCTACCTCGGCCTGACCGAGGTAGTTAGAATGCGTATCTCAACTGAGTTTAACGTTCCTAGGGCGTACTGATCGCTTTCGCGAGTATCAACCGCTACCATGGCAAAGTGGATCGTCATGAAATCTGCTTCCTTGTAGTGATTGCCGTGGCGTCTACCTCTTGGAGTGACTGCTGCGGCGTCTACCTCTTGGGGTGACTGCCGTAGCGTCTACTTCTTGGGGTGACTGCGACGGCGCCTATTTCTTGATGGTGACTGTCGTGGCGTCTACCTCTTGGAGTGACTGCTGCGGCGTCTACCTCTTGGGGTGACTGCCATAGCGTCTACTTCTTGGGGTGACAGCGACGGCGCCTATTTCTTGGGGTGACTGCCGTGGCGTCTACCTCTTGGAGTGACTGCTGCGGCGTCTACCTCTTGGGGTGACTGCCGTAGCGTCTACTTCTTGGGGTGACTGCGACGGCGTCTGCTTCTTGATAGTGACTATGGGGGAAAATGAACACTTTGACGAAAAACTTGGACGGTTCTTCATTAGATAAACACGTGGGTCGGGATGCCCTCAGTTGTTTTGGGCACCTCCGCCGCTCATACAAAATTTTCCCGAGATTGTCAGTGCCCTAATGGCTCGTCAAAGGTGCACCCTCCATGTCTGTCAGCCGGTGTGTCTCTAGGGATCGTCGGACACGGGAATGTCTTTGTATCGGAAGGACTTCAATTTGGCGGTGTCGGCTTTCACCCTTTCCAGGTATCTTACTATCCCGTCATCTCGAGCCTCGTACTCTCCACTGATTTGGTTGGCCACCAATAGTGAGCATGTTTTCACCACGACGTGCTCCGCCCCGGCAGCCCTAGCTAACTTGACTCCATTTATCACCGCCTCGTATTCGGATTCGTTGTTTGAGGTCGAGAGGGTAAGTTTCAAGGCGTGCTCAAACACGTCCCCGTTTGGGCTGGTGATAAGAATGGCAGCTCCTGAGCTGTTCGCCGTGGGGGGCCCGTCAGTAGTTATTTCCCATACGCCGGGATGCGGCTCTTCTTGGTCGGTCGGGGTTCCTTCAACCATGCCGACGTCGGTATTCATCGGGTTGCCCTACTGCTGCAAGGATGGGCTCTTCCCCTTCCCTGACTTCTTCGCCACTTTGAGGGATTGCATGTTGCACCCTCTGGCGGATATCTGGGTGTTGACCACCTCGTCCTTCTCGTCCTTGGAGACGAGCTTATGCGCTTCCCTCCGGTCCGAGACATACATCAGTGTCAGGGCCCGGATTGACATTACTGCATCAGCCTCGCTCATAGTGACGCGGCCTATGAGGACGTTGTAGGCGGACGAGCCGTCAATGACTACGAACTCAGATAAGACATTCTTCGCCGCATTCCCCTCGCCGAACATCACCGGCAGTCTGATCAACCCCAGGGGTACCAAGCCGTCCCCGGAAAAGCTGTACAACGGATTGGTGCAGGGGCTCAAGTTTTCAACCTTCAGACCGAGGTTGAGAAAGCACTCCCTGAACATGATGTTCGTGTAGGCGCCTGTGTCAATCATGCACCTCTTGACCAGGTGGTTGGATATGTCCAAGTGGACTACAAGTGGGTCGCTGTGAGGGGCGATGACTCCCTCGTAGTCCTTTTTCCCAATAGTCATGTCGGGGATGTTGGAGGTGGGGACCGCTGTTTTGGGCATAAAGTTGATGGCCTGATACAGCTCGTTCAAGTGCCGTTTGTGCCCATGAGCGGACCCACCGTTCTCGTTGCCCCCGATGACAACATGGATCACTCCTATCCGTTCAAAGACGGATTTCTTATTTGAACCGCCGGCCTCAGTCTTTTGGCCTTTGGCGACATACTTGCCGAGGCTCCCCTTCCGGATTAGCTCTTCAATGGCATTCTTCAGATGCTTTGGCGGTTGTGATAAGGTGACCGGTGTGGCCGTGGTACTCACGATGATCGGCTCGTGTCACCGTCTCCCTTCGGCTTGGGGGGCCTTTCCCACTTCTGGCCCTCGCCCTTGCTCAGGGCAAAGACCTCGGTGACAGATACAACCAGGGGGGTGTGATCATTGTACCGCCTTTGGTGGTATGTTCCCGAACTCCCCCCGGCGTCCGCCGAGCGCTGCTTCCTGGCAGATCTATCAGACCGTGACCTATTATTGTCACGGCGTCTTTCATCCGGGTTGTCCTCCCGGTGGCTCTTCTTCTCTGAGTGCCCAGCCTCGCTGTGGCCTACCCAGGTCTTGTGATAGTCTTCCACCTTGATGGCCTGGTCGGCCATCTTCCTAGCGGCGTCTAAGCCCAAGCCGCCGCACTTGATGAGCTCGTTTTTTAAGTCTCCCCTTGGGAGGCCTTTCATCGCCGCGAAGGTGCCACTCATTGCTCGGCTCACGAATCATCGAACCTTGGCGTCGAACCTCTTTACATAGCTTCGGAGAGACTCGCCTCCCTCCTGCTTGATAGTCAGGAGGTCCGATGTCTCTACGGCCCTCCTTTTATTGCAAGAGTATTGCAACAGTATACCGAGCCGTCGGGCAGCCCCTTGTACCAACTCTGAGCCATCCCATGCAAGGTTGTTGGGAAGACTCGGCACCAGACTTCGTCGGGTTGCTCCCACACCGACATGTACGACTCAAAGGCCTCGGCATGATCGGTGGGGTCGCTATCCCCTTTGTATGTGAACGCCGGCAACTTCAGCTTGGTTGGCACGGCGGTTTCAAGGACGTAGGCATTGAGGGGCTGTCTGACCACATGTCGAACGACACGCGGCGATCGGCTCCTCGCATTCCTAGTCCGGCTCCTCTCCCCGTGGCGGGAAGGGCTTCTTCTCCGACTCTGGTGAGTCGGGCTTCTTCTTCGACTCTGGTGAGTCGGGCTTCTTCTGCGACTCTGGCGAGTCGGACTTCTCTCACTTCTCTGAGGCAGGCCTCGTCGGTGCTGCGGCGACGCCGTCCTCCCGCGGGTCCGGGAAGGACTTAGGTCTACCACTAGCACTTTGGGCTCCTCCGGCGTCTTGACGGGGCCAGCTTCTTCCAGTGCTCCATTCAGGTCTCTTGGAGTCACATTCTGGGCCCTGGTCTCCTGGACGGGTTCCGCCGCTCTTGTCGGTGTGACAGTGTGAGCCGACGTACTACCAATTAGGTCAAGGAGTAGCTTCAGTTTCGCTGCATCGACCACATGTCCCATGATGGTGACCTGGTTGGCGGGCAGCGGCGTATCTGGTATTATTGGCATCCCGTACTCCGGTTGAATTACCCGGCCGGTGGAGGGCTGCGCAACTCCAGAACTGTGGACGGTATTATCTTGGCAGAACTCGGCTTCGTCAGTTACGAATACCTCTTGTTGTTTTGACATCTTCTTAGCTTTTTGGGTGGGTTTTTGTTTTGGTTTTTTTTTTGTTTGGGAATGAATGTGACTAGCTTCTAGTATCTTTCCCCACAGACGGCGCCAATTGTTCCGGGTGTAATTCCAGAGCAGTTATACGTTACCACCCGTGCTTGTAGAATGACGTCTTTGGTTGACTCCTCCTTGCGGTCTCCTGAAACAATGAGCAAACTGAGGGCTCGGCTTTGGGCCGAGCGAACTCACTCCGACGCTCAAGTCAGTAAACTTAGAAAGATAAGTTGTTGTTACTTGGTGAAGTGTATATTGTAGAGAGATAAGGAAGATATTACCAGATGAATAGTGATTCTTAGGTTCAATTGTCGATCTCCTCCTCAATGAGAGTTGAGGAGTATTTATAGACTTTCACCTTTTGTCACGTAGTGGCCAAGTGGCCAAGTGACTAGCAGGTGGAAAGGCTGATCTACCCCTCGGCCGAGGGACCCATGGCAGGCCGGCGGGCCCTGTTGACTCACCGCCGAGGGGTCTTGGATATGAGTTCGCGGATGTGTGCCTCGGCTGGCTAGTTGTCCCCGCCGAGGCACCAGAGACAGGCCGACAGGTGGCGTCGGTTAGGCTGTCTAAGCCGTTGACTTGCTGTGGATATCTTTGACCTTGCTCAATATGTTGACTGGTCAGGGGGTACAGAATATGCCCCATCAGTTTTCATTACTAAAATTAATTATTGTTTAGGAAACAATTGAGATAAGATTGAATAGTTAATTATGATTACAAAATGTTGTAGAACATATTAACATAAACCATTTTAAGTACTTGTGATCATGACTTACTAGCTAATTTGTCATATGTAATTAATTTATTGTGAAATGATATTTATTTGGATAAATATGCATTAAAAATAGATATGGGCATGGTGTGTGACACATGACCTAACAAATGACATTTGATAAAATCACAAACATAAAATGGATGTCCAGTTTATGTATGGACTGAAATATTGGAGGGTTTTTGAGGTTTGTGGGTGTTTTATTTTAATTGTTAAAATGAAACATAATCATTACCTAAAAGATAGCCTTACATGTGTATGTTTTTAAAGAAGAGGAAAAGCAAAAGATAAAGGCCATGCACTGACCTTCTTCACCTCCCAAAACCGGCTCCCCCTCCTCTATAATGAGAAACATGTTCTCATTTTTCTCTAATGAAATTTCATCATTTCTTATATACTTCTCCCAATTCTCTCTAAAATAGTTTTTGATCATATAAAAATTGTTACTCTAAATTCTAATATTACATCACATTATTACTAGTGTAGTAATATAAATATTATTAGAATTGTTAAGGATCCTAATTCATTAATCTAGATAATTAGTATATTAGTATTAAGGGTAATTGTTTTGGGTGCAACAAGAGGAGAATGTCTACACTTGATATTTTTGGAGGATCATCCATAATATTTAAGCTTAAGAACAAATAAGGAAGGTGTCCTTATTTGTGCCTAAAATTTCGAACCAAACACAATGTAAGGAACATTGTTTTCTTTTATCTCTTCTTTTAGTTATGCATGCACTAGATCTTAAGTGAAAAAGTTAAAATGTTATTTATATCACTATTAGAAATGTCTAATAATAGGTATATGAACCCAACAATTGGTATCAGAGCATAGGATGTTGCATGCATAATCGATTTATAGTTTTTTCGAGTTATAAGTAACTTAATTAAACCTAATAATTTTTTATTTATTAGATAATTTTACAAAATCATATTTCATGTGGTATATTCTGGTCCTAAAATGTATTTAGGTCATTTTGATGATTTATGGTATTTTATTGCTTGTTTTAATGATTTTTAGTGATTTTATTACATTTTAATGGGTAAAATGGTATTTAAAATGCTAAAAATAATTAGACTTAGTTTCTGACCTTGAAATTTTTCTATGACCTCACATGCATATTTTAATTATTGTATGTAAAATATCGTATAAATTTGATTTATTTTGCATGATTTATAATTTTTATGAGATAAAAATGGATTAATTGGAGATAAAATGGTTAAAATAGTTAAACTTAGAAATAGGCCATGCAATTTGAATATGTTGTCACATACACATTTTACTCACTTTGTATAAAATTTAAGATGAACTTGATTCATTTTGCATGATTTATGAATTGTTTAGTGTAAAAATGACATAAATAGTGACTATTTTAGCATATATAGCTAAAACGAATTACATGGCATGAGAAAATTCTTTTAGGTTGCATTTATATCCCACTTATAAGATCTAAAGTTGAAACATTGATTAGATTAATTTTCATATGCTTTAGATGTTTTATTTGATAAAACCGATAAATCACAACTACATTTTCTTGAAATAAATTCGAAAATTTTAAACCATAATTTTTGACATTATGAGTGTCATGGATATATTCCAGAATGTTCAAAAATTTAAAATTCAAATTTTGAAATTTGTGTAATTCAATTTGGATTTATTTTATAAAAGTTATTATTTTAGGGTTAAAAATGAGCATAAATTTTATATCAATTTGATTTATTGTCAAAAATTGAGTAATGACTAATTTTTGAGTCCTAAGAAAGTTAGGATAATTAACATGGACTAAAATTAGATTTTTGTATTATTTAGAGATTTTAATAAGTTAAAAAACGTGAATTTCCATAAAACCGGATTATATGTACGATATAAGTTAAATAGGGTGATTTGGCACATAACTTGGCATGTTAGATACATATTATAATGCTTCATATTTCATTGTTGAATGTCATATTTTATTTATAATTTTGAATTATGTAGTTTTATCTTAGTATGGCCTTAGTTTTAATCAATACTTCCCGTAATGTAAGGGGATATTAATTCGGTTGTAATTTAATGTGATCTCGTACGTATCACTTTTTATTTTTACTAGTTTTTTATATTATAAATGTGTAATAGTAATAGCTATGTATTTTATTATTATTTATAATTCCGGAGTTCCTTTAAGACGGTGCCATTCGGAAAGGCGTTCCGACAAAGACGGTGTTCTTAGGAGGCGTGCCAGTTGAAGATTCGAGGGACCAAAGGAGTCGGTTTCCGAATTTGTAATAGATTATTTGATTTTCTATTTTTTAGGAAGGCCATACTACGAATTTTACTTTTCTTTGCATTTCTTTTAATATGTTGCATGCATTGCCAAATCGCCATAACAACACATGCATATCATATCGAGTTTTCGACCGTGTCAATTATAATTATCGATAATTCGACCTTTTAGCTCACATAAAATTGATAGATAATAAATTGACAAGACCTCCATTTTAAAAGATTGAGACTTAGCCTTACCAAATAGTAGGAGCCCATGAATCTCAATTTCATAAGGGGTACAATACGATTTTTTGGGGTACTTCAACTGACGTTGGGTAAGTGGGGTAATAAATAGTTATTACACTTCGAAAATTTGGTTGATCTCAACGAAAGTATTTGCGACCGTAGCCGCAATAGGTTCGGGCAAAAGATGAACTGAACTTAAATTCATCGACCGAGAGTTCTAGTTGTAGAATCGGTTAAGAGGGTTAACCCACCAAGTTATATTAGTAAAGGTGTAGAGGGCCCATTGACTCACATCCAAGTTAATATGAATTTTGGATCTCGGAATCATTTATTATAGTTGGGTAGAGGTCACTATATAAATGCTATACTTGTCTTAATGTTTACAAGTATTATAACGATAAATGTTTAATTAATTTCCTTCATATCCATTTTGTAGTTATCTTTTACCGCAATGGATTCATCCAACTCATTAACACCGATCACTATTGAATCATGTTACAAATCGTTCGACGAAATTTGCTCACTAAACAACCTTGATACGACTAGAAAAATTCATTTTGGCATTGGCTCCGATGGTAGTCTTAACTTCATTACTACTTCCTCACCTCGTATCATATCTAGCAACTTAGTGGATAGGTCTTGTGAAGACAACCTCACTAAAACCATGAGATCCTTATCTTTGGAAGCAAGGAGAAATGATAAAGTTAGTGGGAGTTTTAGCAAAAGGCTTGCTATCAAGAAGAGAAAGTTCAAAAGAAGGAAGAATAGTAAGAGGTTTAGTTCAAACCATAGGGATTTAATGGCTAGTGAGACTACCAATAATACATGCCTTTATTGTCATGGCATAGGCCATTGGGTGAAGAATTGCCCCATCTTTTTGGGAGATATCAATAATGGACTTGACGTTCCACTTGGTAATATTTCTTCCGAAATCTTTTTTAATGATATAAATTATACTTTCACCTCAACATGGGTATTGGATACCGGTTGTGGTTATCACCTTTGTAATCATTTACAGGGGCTTAGAAACGTGGAAAAGCTAAACAAGGGTGATGTAGATCTCCGACTAGGAAATGGAGCTAGGGTAGCCGCCACTTCAAGAGGGACTTATGTACTTGTTTTGACTAATGGCTGTGAGTTGTACTTACATAACTGTTATTTTGTACCTTCTTTATCTAAGAACATCATTTCCGTTGCCATGTAAGACATGGAAGGCTTTTCTTCTGCTATTAAGAATAATTGTTGTGAAATTTCCAGGAATAATTTGGCCATAGGCCAAGACACTTCAATTAATGGCATTTATGTTCTTGAAACTTTTCACTCAAGCAAAGATATCTATAACATACAATCCAAAAGACTTAAAACAAGTGACCCAAATTAATCATACATTTGGCATTGTCGATTAGGTCACATAAATGAGAAACGCATCTAAAGGCTAGTGTCGACTGGAATTACTGGACCATTTGATTTCCAATCATATGGAATATGCGAATCTTGTCTCCTTGGCAAAATGATTCGTGCTCCCTTTAGTGGTAAAGGGACACGAGCAAGTGATTTGTTAGGACTAATACATACCGATGAATGTGGTCCAATGAGTATCACCGCTAAGGGAAATTATGACTACTTCATCACTTTTACCGATGATTTAAGTATATATGGGTATGTTTACTTAATCAAATATAAAAGCAAAGCATTTGAGAAATTTAAAGAATTTCAAACGGAAGTGGAGAACCAATTGAACAAGAAGATTAAAGCACTACGATCCGATCGTGGTGGAGAATATCTTAGCAATGAATTCGATTATTACTTAAAGGATTGTGGTATTGTATCATAACTCACTCCACCTGGCACACCTCAACTCAATGGTGTTACCGAAAGTAGGAATCGAACCCTACTAGATATGGTTCGATCTATGATGAGTCAAACGGATCTACCAACGTCATTTTGGGGTTTTGCAATTCAGACGGCCATAAAATCATTAAACCAATGTCCAACCAAAGCTTCAGATAAGACTCCATATGAGATATGGAAGGGAAAAGCCCCAAACTTGTCATATATGAAAATTTGGGGTTGTGATGCTTATGTCAAAAATAAGTCTACCGATAAGCTAGCACCCAAATCTGACAAGTGTTATTTTGTAGGTTATCCAAAGAACACTCGTGGATATTACTTCTATAACCATCATGAGAACAAAGTGTTTGTGGCTTATGAGGCTGTCTTTCTAGAATTGGATTACATTTCTAGAAGACGGAGTGGAGAAAATTTGAACTTGACGAAGTTCAAGAACCACAAACTGGAGAAGAGGTGCAAAAAGATGTTCCTTCATCGTCTAATCTAGGGCTGTAAATGAACTGAGCCTGCTCGAAAAGCCCTCGGGATCGGCTCGGTCAAAGCTCGAGATCGGTCAAACTGAGCTCGAGATCGGGCTCGAACTAAGCTAAGCCCAAATCGATCTGAGCTCGAGCACACTAAGGCTCGGCTCAGGATCTCGTTTGTGCTCGTCATTTTAAAAATTACTTAATGTTTTTCAATGTATTTACTTAAATTGTATCAATTTTAAAATAAATAAATTAAAATATTAGTTTATAAGATAAACTTACATAATAATTGTTGTTATAAACTAAGAAAAAGATAATATTCTCATTTGAATTTGAATTTTCAAATAAAAAATTACGTTATAATTAAAATAATGCTCGAAAAAATGGTACGGAAACAAAACTCGGGCTCGGGTTCGGGCTCGAACTCGATTTTTACAATATAAGCCGAGCTCGATCATAGGTAAGCTCGAGCTCGGATCGGCTCGGTTACACCTCTAGTCTAATCAAGTTATTGTTCCTTCCGAACCTATGAGGTCAGGTAGAGTTAGTCGCCAACCCAATCGATACGTGGGTATCATCGAGATGGACGACAAATTGGACGTCTTACTTTTAGAAAGTAATGATTGTAAGGTTGTGACAGATGATAACATTGCTGATCCTTTAACCAAGCCTTTATCGCAGGCTAAGCATGACCAACATATTATTTCCATGGGTCTGAAACGCATGCCAAGTTTGTATTAGATTATAAGATATGAAATGAAAAACTTTGTTTTTGGTTTATATATATGATAATCGCATTTATCGTTTGAGCTTCATTATGTAAACTCATTTATTTACTACTTTGTTAAATCCAAATAGGTTGTTGAGACAATATTGAACCCTATTAAAGTGAACTGGAATAACATAGTATTCGTCCCTAGTTACTTATAGGAGGTGACATCTCGAAGTGACTAGAGTGTGATGCGATTGATGGCAAGTTCCAGTGCCATATAGTCATATGAGATGACTAGTCTATCACATAGATAGACTATATGTGACACTCTGTCGGGCAGTGACCGCTTATAGAGTTCTGGAAATTCATAAAGCCTGGTCGTGGCAAGAGCTGCTATAGTATTCCTATGAGTCAGCTCTTTTGACTAGAGACTATTTGCCCAAGTTGGCACAAGTTTCTGATTGACTTTGATTTATACTCTACGACTATCGTAACTGAAGTCAAATGGGTGCATTTTGGACATGATGAACTGTGGCTATACGAAGGGAATAGTGCGATAGGAATTGTCCACCCCTTTGCCAGGGTTATTTAAAATCTCAGGGCCACTCGAGGAGTAGTGAACTGAAAATGCATGGCCACGCTCGGAAGGTATCTACAGTAGGTAATTCCGGTCAGACAGTTACTCTCCAGATCGAGTAAACCACTCAAGATATGATCAAATGCAAGTACGACCTGTAAGACACCTTGCATTGAGTGGGAGATTGTAATAGGATAAGAGAATTGGTGACGCACACTTGTCTCGGACAAGTGGGAGATTGTTGGAGTAAGTGTCCTCAACAATAGTGGGATCACATGTTTAAATCTCATGATAAGAATGGCAAAGGGATGATTCATTTATATAGTCAACTGATCAACATTAATCGGTAATGATTGGCTAACTAGAGTTTGACATTATTGTCGTTTGGCGGTGGTGATCAGTTGATCCCTTAAGGTCACACCTATAGGACAATTCCCTTAATAGATAAGTTAATTAATTGTATATTGATACAAGTTAATCAATTCCTTAAAATTGAACAATTTATTTGTGAGTGAGAATATTTATATCTTATTATAATTTAATTAAATAAGATTCATTTTAGTAATTGAAATGTTTTCATTACTAAAATTGATTATTGTTTATGAAACAATTGAGATAACAATGAAGAGTTAATTATGATAACAAAATGTTGTAAAACATATTAACATAAACCATTTTAAATACTTGTGATCATGAATTACTAGCTAATTTGTCATATGTAATTAATTTATTGTGAAATGATATTTATTTGGATAAATATGCATTAAAAATAGATATGGGCATGGTGTGTGACACATGACCTAACAAATGACATTTGACAAAATCACAAACATAAAATGGATGTCCATTTTATGTATGGACTGAAATATTGGAGGGTTTTTGAGGTTAGTGGGTGCTTTATTTTTATTTTTAAAATGAAACTTAATCATTACCTAAAAGATAGCCTTACATGCCTATGTTTTTAGAGAAGAGAAAAAGCAAAAGGTAAAGGCCATGCATTGGCCTTCTTCACCTCCCAAAACCGGCTCCCCCTCCTCTATAATGAGAAACATGTTCTCGTTTTTCTCTAATGAAATTTCATCATTTCTTATATATTTCTCCCAAATCTCTCTAAAATAGTTTTAAATCATATAAAAACTGTTCATCTAAATTCTAATATTACATCACATTATTACTAGTATTGTAATATAAATATTATTAGAATTGTTAAGGATCCTAATATATTAATCTAGTTAATTAGTATATTAGTATTAAGGGTAATTGTTTTGGGTGCAACAAGAGGAGAATCTCTACACTTGAGATTTTTGGAGGATCATCCATAATATTTAAGCTCAAGAACAAATAAGGAAGGTGTCCTTATTTGTGCCCAAAATTTCGAACCAAGCACAATGTAAGGAACATTGTTTTCTTTTATCTCTTCTTTTAGTTATGCATGCACTTGATCTTATGTGACAAAGTTAAAATTTTAATTAGATCACTATTAGAAATGTATAATAATAGGTATATAAACCTAACACATACAACCCATTGTAAAACTGGTTGCACGAGAACCATTGTTGGAAACCATAATCGAACTAGCTTTTTGAACCAAGCCCAAGCTTCACACAAATCTTGAGTGGCCAATTATGTGAAATTAGTGATTTGGCCTCTCAATGCGTTGGTGCGCTGTGGTGGGGAAATACCTTCTTTAGAAGGCTAATGCCAGAGAACTCCAGTTAGTCACACCAGCAACCTCCCTATCCAGATCTCTCAACCAATCTCGGGCGTCATCAGTGAAAGAAAAAGGAAAAAGAATTTACTTGACCCTATCTTGTGTCACCCCAGCAACTAAAGGAATGGCGGAGCAGTAATCAGTGAACAACTCCATATGCTTGATCGGATCCTCACCAGCTACTCCCTTGAAAAGATTCTTCTCAACCAACTGAATATAGGATGGATGAATTCCAAAGGTACTAGCATCCGCAAGAAGCCGGAAACATTTGTGTAAGGAATCTACATTGGGTTCCGAGTGAATTGCGATGTTTGGCATTTTAGCAAACGAAGTTGTAAGAATAGCAGATCTTTCAGTGCCCTCTTCTAGGACGGATCATCTGCAATACAACTATAGTATTAGAGAAAAATATGAGAACTGTCTCAAGGAATAAATTCCTTGAGACTGGGGACAAACTTAATATAAAGCAAATAAAATAACACCACTTCCCCGGCAACGGCGCCAAAAGTTGACACAGCTGTCGCAACCCTATCAAAAATAAAACCAACCGGTCTCTATAAAATGTAGCACAGACAGTCGGGTATCGAATCCACATGGAGATGAGAATAATGTATGCTAAACTAAATCTGCCTAAGTAACCATTTCTTTGGGGGTTGATTGTTGAATCTAAACTACGGAGATAAAGAGGAAAGAGACAATTAAGGAACAGGCAATGAATTATAATGAAATTACCAGAAAGAGAGAAACAGTTAGGACAGCCGATTCATCATGGTTTTCTAGAAATCAAATCTAAGGTCAAAGGTCAGCTTGAACTCGGTCTACAGGGTAGTGAAAAGGTCCTTCCGGTCCGCTATTCTCCCTAAAACATTACAAACTTAGCTTCCGTCCTCATTAGAATGTCCTAATGCTCACTGCAGATCTCACCCCTTCCAATCTTCCGATCTAGGTCAAGGCGTATCAAATCAATTAGCTAAATGTGTCGACTCAGGCAGCTAATTGCTATTAAATGTTGTGATTAACAACACAAACCCAATTCTAGCCAAGTCTAATCACCTAATCCTAATCTCCCTAATTACCATGGCTCCCCTTATGTCCTAGCATAAGGAAATTAGCTATGCATAATGTAAATTGAGAAATCAATAAAGACAAATGAGATAAATAACTCGAACATGATAATAAATTACTAAAGCAAACAAGATAAAGAGCAATAGAGAAAAGAGATGACAAGAAGAATAATTGCAACAAAATAATAAATTCAAATTAAGGATCCAAAAATACCGAATACAGCGAAATTCCAAGAAATAGAGTTTTTAGGTCTAAAAGGGTAAATTGCTAGAAAAGAGATGATATCCAAAAGGCAAATCTAAAAAATTGCGTAAAAATATTCTAAACGTCAAAAGTACTCGATCGTGTGAAAACAAACTACTCGATCGAGCAGAATAAAGGTCAACCTCTCGATCGAGTAAATCAAGTACTCGATCGTGGAACTCAGCAAACACCCTTCTCGATCGAGTACCGCAAGTACTCGATCGATGGTTCTCAGCATCCAAAAGTACTCGATCGACCAGTATTGGCAGTCAATTTAGTTGATTGAGATAGCTAGCATTGAATCAGCATAGATGAACTCAAAAAACCTCCCGAAGCCACTTCACACATCCCTAGGTGACAAATTACGGGCCCCGATTCTTCTTTCTCCAAAATGCATGCAAACGGGAAACGTTCAGGCTTGATTATGCTCTTTTCCGGTGAATACCTGCCAATAATACAAAACAAACCAAAGTAGACTATTCGGGGGCATTTGTAGCTAAATACTACATAAATAACACAGAAATCCGTGTAAATATAGGGTAAAAACCTTATATAAAATGCACGCATCAAATATCCCCAAACCAAACCTTTGCTTCACCCCAAGCAAACTATAAATGCAACTAAGAACAACTAGTGGAACGAGACAAACTTACCAGCAACAAATTGTCCGCTTATTCCAATTTAATGCAACAAATTAACAAAGTAGCAATGGGTCAATTGCAAACGAGTTAAATCAATGTTTGAAACTACTGAACCGTTGACCTTGTAAGACTCATATATATCGGACTATTGCACGTCGCTCATCACACAAATCAAGCACAAGGTGAGTATAATTTTGTGAGATAGAAAGAAATAAAGCCGCTCACCTACACTTCGACCTATAAGAACATGCATGCAACTTAACATGAAACCGATTTCTACCCACCGTACATATGCATTCCAACCAATTAAGGCCAAGACACATGCCAGGACTTACATATAATGTGAGGTGAGGTAATTGGGTAGGAAGGAGCAAAACAATTTGGATAAGTGGAGGTAAAGCCAAGCTAGTACAACCGAAACCAAATAATAAACTCATTCCGCTTCACTACGCAATATACAAAACGTATAATCGTGCCATTGTGGCAAAACATCATTCACACCATCAAAAGGCTCCCCATGAAAAATAATGATAGGCATGGGATTCATATTTAGCAACCTTCTTCATATGATTCATTTTTTTTTCTCTTTTTTTTCTCTTTTTTTTTTTTAACTTTCTTTCGTCACTTTTTCATATTTTTCTTTCTTTTCCATTTCACTTTTTCATTCTCCTCATCATCTTAATTCCTAGGGTAGGCTAAATTTAGGATCACAACACACCCAAAATAATTACTAAACTAGCTTGACTAGGGTAGGCTAAATTTAGGATCGTAATTAAATAATGGGTAAAAACATGTCAATTTGGCTATGTGAGACTCATTGGTAAAAATGAAAGAAGAGGTCGTAAGTTACGTCTCCACATGTGTCACCGCCACGAACCCGAATTCATATAGGTGCTATGAAAATAATGTCATGTCTGTGCAATTTGATGTTACATGTCTTATAAGGAGTACTACTCACATCCTAAATGAAACCGGTCATGAATGACACCAGTTTATCAAGCTCTAAATCTTAGAATGTAGATGTAGCTTGCCAATATAAGAGTCAAGTCTATTCGTTCAGCTAAGTTTAAACAAAAATTCGTAGATTATGCAAATGGTTATGCCACTAAAAATGTTAAAAATGTGCAAGTCAAAGGTAAAAGGATTCAGTGTAGCATAAAAGTCATAACGTTCCGACTCAACCTATATGCAAAAATAAACGTGGAATTTTTTGATATTTAAATTTTAAATTTTTTGATTTTTATAAGATTTTTTTTTTTAATTTGAAATTGAAGAAATTGAAATAAACAATGCATGCAAAAAAAAACGTGCAAACAGAAATGCAATAAAAACAGTATGTAGACATAGATATGGATGCATATCACCTCCCTAAACCAAACCGTACAATGCCCTCATTGTATTCAAAAATAGGGAAAGAAAATGCAAGGTGAAAAGAAGATTGTAGCTTCTGAAAACTTACAAGATAACGCGAAGTAAGGACCTCCCCAAATGAGCCAGCAACAAGGGAGGTCGTAAACAGCCCCATAATATTGCAGCACGCGAGTCAAGGTAAATGACCTCGATCGAAGGAGTAAAGTACTCGATCGAGTAAAATGGGGCATTAGAAGCGCTCGATCGAGGGACCAGAGCACTCGATCGAGAGGTCATCTATTCAGGGTGCTCGATCGAGAGGGTGAAGTTCTCGATCAAGTGAGGAAAGTACTCGATCAAGAGGAAAAGTACTCGATCGAGCTCTTTAAGCCTGAACTCCTAGGCGTCATTTGAAGCACATGCAAGCACGCAACAAATGACCCATATAACTAAGAAAACAGCTCAAATGTTCCAGTTTATCGCCCGTAAAGTTACCAACTAAAGCACACGAAATTAACTAAAAGTTCTCAGCAAAGTACAATAAATTATTAGCCGGGTTGCCTCCCGGATAGCACAGGTTTATGAGGTCCCGCACGACCTTTTAGCTTCAGTTTTCTTGCTCATCTAGATGGTCGAAGTAGAACACTTCGACATTGCCAACAAAATCATCTGCTCCATAGTAATGCTTCACGTGATGGCCATTCACCTTAAATATTCTACCCTCAGAATTCTCTAACTCAACGGACCCAAACTTGTTGACAGCAGTCACTGTATAAGGGCCACTCCACCTGGACTTCAACTTACCAGGAAACAAGCGCAGTCGCAGTATGATTCTTTTGACGTGTCATCTCTTCGTTTTCTCCTTGTAGATGCACGCACTGTCGTAGGCATTTAGCCTAAATTCTTCTAGCTCATCTAGCTGCAGTAAACGGTTCTCACCACACAACTTAGAATAATAATTCAATTCACGTATAGCCCACCAAGCCTTACATTCTAGTTCAACAGGTAAATGGCAAGACTTCCCATAAACCAACCGATATGGTGATTCACCAATCGGTGTTTTAAAGGCAGTCCGATATGCCCATAATGTGTCATCTAACTTTAAACTCCAGTCCTTCCGTGATTTAGAAACAACTTTAGCCAAAATCTCCTTTAGTTCCCTATTAGAAACCTTAACCTGCCCACTGGATTGGGGATGATACCCCAAACCTCTACGATGTTGGACACCGACTTTAGACAGTAAATCTGTATGTTTCTTTTCTTTAAAATGCATACCCCCATCACTAATGACGACCCTAGGGACACCAAATCGGGGGAAAATAATTTTCTTAAACAATTTAATCACGGTCTTGGCATCACAGTTAGGTGAAGCAACAACCTCTACCCATTTAGACACATAGTCTACAGCTACTAGAATATACCTGTTACCTTTACTAGATGGAAAAGGTCATTGGAAATCAATGCCCCACACATCAAAAACCTCGACCTCTAGAATGCCGTTCCGGGGCATCTCAGGTCTCGTAGAAATATTTCCTGAGCGCTGGCAAGCATCACAAGCTGAAACAAACACTTTAGCCTCTGCAAACAAAGTAGGCCAGAAGAAACCAAACTGAAGTACTTTGGCCACGGTTCGCGCCGGACCGTGGTGACCGCCATAAGAGGAAGAATGACATCCCGCTAGGATTGCTTTAGTCTCCCACTGCAGAAAACAACATCTGTAAAGACCGTCAGCACACTCCTTAAATAAATAAGGATCATCCCAGAAATAGCGCTTCACATCATGAAAGAATCGCTTCTTCTGCTGATATGACAGGTTAGGTGAAAGCGCACCACCTACAACATAGTTAGCATATATAATCTGCATACCATGGATCAACACCTGTGTTAATAGCAACCGCAAATAAAAAATCATCAGGAAAAGAATCATCAATAGTCAAAGGATCCTCTCTCTCCTGCTATGATAACCGTGATAGGTGATCAGCTACTACATTCTTGGCGCCCGTCTTACCTTTGATTTGCAGATCAAATTCATGGAGGAGGAAGATCCACCACAACAATCGTTGCTTAGTTTTCTGCTTATCAAGGAGGTGTCTCAGCGCTGCATGGTCCGTAAAAACACTAAATTGCGAACTTATCAAATAAGAGCAAAATTTCTCCAACGCATAGACCACAACTAGTAACTCCTTCTGAGTAGTAGTATACTTCACTTGAGCCTCATCCAGAGTTTGGCTCGCATAGTAAATCGCACTCAAGGCCTCGACTTTCCGCTGACCCAACATCGCTCATAGTGCATAATCACTAGCATCACACATAATCTCAAATGGAAGCTCCCATACAGGAGGCTGGATGATCGGTGCTGAAATGAAGGACTGTTTCAACTTGTGAAAAGCAGAAAGACACTCATCAGTAAATACAAATGGGGCATCTTTTAGTAACAACTGTGTAAGTGGTTTAGCAATTTTTGAAAAATCCTTGATGAACCAGTGGTAAAAGCCATCATGTCCAAGGAAACTCCTTACTCCTGTAACATTAACAGGAGGAGGTAATTGCTTAATCACTTGCACTTTTGCTCTATCGACCTCGATGCCCCTATCAGAAACTAAGTGCCCTAAGACAACTCCCTTGTTGACCATTAAGTGACACTTTTCCCAATTAAACACAAGATTAACCTTAGTGCAGCGCTGCAACACTTTATCAAGGTTAGACAAACAGTTATAAAAATGACTCCCACATACACTGAAATCGTCCATAAAGACCTCCATAATAGACTCTATATACTCAGAAAATATCCCCATCATGCACCTTTGAAAGGTAGCAGGGGCATTGCACAAACCAAAAGCCATTCTATGATAAGCAAAAATACCTTAAGGACAAGTAAAAATAGTCTTTTCCTAATCATCCGGATGAATAGGTATCTGGAAGAACCCTGAGTATCCATCTAAATAACAGAAAAACTTATGAGAGGCTAACCTTTCTACCATCTGATCAATAAAAGGAAGGGGGAAGTGATCCTTCTTTGTGACCGCATTCAGCTGTCTATAGCCTATACACATCCGCCAACCAGTCACAACTCTAGTAGGTATGAACTCATTTTTATCATTCTTGACCACGGTAGTTCCTCCTTTCTTAAGAACTACCTGAACTAGACTCACCCATTTAGAATGACCAATAGAATAGAGAATACCTGCATCAAGTAGCTTCATTACCTCACCCATCACAACATCCTGCATCTTCTGATTCAGCTTGCGCTGACCCTGTCTGAAAGGCTTATGATCTTCATCTAACTCAGTCCTGTGCATACAAATATCAAGGCTGATGCCCTGAATATCGTCCAACGAATAACCCATCGCTGTTCTGTTTTTCTTAAAAACAGCTAACAAAGCGGTCAGCTGCTTATCATCAAGCTTAGTACTAAAAATGACTGGATACTGCTCAGTATCATCTAAAAATGCATATTTAAGATGAGAAGGAAGAGGCTTACGCTCAGGTACTTTTACCTCAATAGCACAAGAAGTGTTAACCAGTTGTTTTACCTTCTCTCCTTCAGCGTTCATGAGTTCACGCTCATCTATTGCAGCTTCAGGCAAATCCAACATAGCGTCATTGTTCTTCGGGTTATCGGCACACTAATCTGACAACATCAAAGCTTCCAGCGGATCCCTTATCAAGGATACCGACCAGACCTCATAAACAGACTCATCAATGATATCAACTGAATAACAAGTATATTCTATCATCGGTCTAGTAAGTGTACCAGGCAAACTGAAAGTGATAGCGTCATCCCCCACCGCAAGAGTCAAACGCCCTTGTTTGACATCTATAATGGCCCCAGTTGTACACAAGAACGATCTTCCCAATATAATTGGGGTTTGGGCATCCTCATCTATGTCTAAGATAATAAAGTCTACTGGTATAAAGAACTTGCCTACTGTAACACCCCCATACTCCAAGTGCCCTACCAGGACCACTCAGGTATGAAGACATTACCATCTCGGTTACCCGAGGCAATGATAATCAAACAACAATGAAGAAACAACGTTTATTATAAATGATTAACGAATAGTTACAATCCTCAAAACCAAACCAAAAGTACGATACATGTTCTCAAACTGACTGTTCTAACTGAAGTGTAAATAACTAATAAGCTACAGCGGAAGACTCCTATCATCATGTCGTGGCATCCCAGCTACCCCAGTACTCATCTCAATACCTGCTCAATATCTGCTCACCATCCCCGAATGGATCACCGCAGGTTTACAAAACAACACTGGGGTCCGTACTAATCACACAATTCAATACATACTAACAATAAGATAAACAAGACAGCTTAACTGTCACACACACACATCCACGCCAAATCCAATCATCTCGATCACTGACTGTCCACTGGACCAGCCCTGCCAGTGGGGGACCGCAGCCGTACCCTCCAAATCCCCGCTCCACATAGTGAGCGATAACCTTGTCCATTAATGTGCACATCCCTTCTGTGGCGGGTTCCACAGAAGGCGAAACTAGGGCGTGAAGCCACTCCCGCAAGTGACTCCACTCAGCCGAGGCCACGCCTCGCGAACCATCAACAACGATCACAAACACAATCACAGTACAATTATTATATCAAACAACCAAGTACAATACATCAACCAATATCCCATTATGGGACTAATACTGAGTAGGAAATCCTACCTTGTATGCACACAATCAGACGGTCTCTACTGCTGAATCAAAAAGCCTCTTCTATGAACCCTCCTCCTATCATACAACACATAGAGGCTACCAAATCACATACTACACATAAAACCCCCAATCTCTAAATTAGGGTTTAACCAATTCAAAGGAAAGACAATAAAAAGGGTACATAGATCTTACCCTCGATGCAAGGAACTCAACGGTATAATCAACGACAAGAACTGACCGTCTGAACTCCGGGAATTGCTAAGAATGCGATTAAGAAGATGAACTTGTTTGCTTTCTATCTTAAACAGTGATTTAGGTTTTGTAAAAGTGATATAGAATAATGACGACGAAGCTTAAATACCTTAATCGCATAATTAACAAAACCCGAGAAAACTCCCCGTAAAACCGGCTACTCGATCGAGTACCCAAGGTACTCGATCGAGTACCCCCTTACTCGATCGAGTGCCCCAGCTACTCGATCGAGTACCCAACAGGTCAGAAACTTTTCTAAAACGCAACTTACCCTTACTCGACAGAGTAAGGCCTACTCGATAGAGTACCCCAAGACTTATAAATACGGAGTATTACAGTCTTCCCTCCTTAAAAGGAACTTCGTCCCCGAAGTTCAAACCACTACTAAACCAAGGTACTCCCATAACATTCCCGACTCAACAACCAAAACAAAATTCAACATAAAACATGTTACTAACCCAACTCATCCCGACAAACATACCGACACAACATATAAAAGGGGTATAAAACTCTTAAAAACTGTGCGCGATCATCTCCTACCCCCCTAAAAGAAAAGGTTACGTCCCCGTAACCATACATACCTGATCAAAAAGGAAAGGGTAACGCTCTTTCATAGCTTCCTCTGGCTCCCATGTAGCTTCCTCGGTCTCGTGGTTAGACCACAGGATCTTAAGCAAAACTGTCTCACCACTCCTAGTCTTTCTAACCTTTCGGTCTAGAATCTACTTCGGCACCTCAAGGTATGATAAAGACTCATTTAGCTCTAAGCTCTCTGCCTCTAACACATGTGACGGGTCACTCACATACTTCCGCAGCTGCGATACATGAAACACATTATGCACTCTCTCTAATGCAGCAGGTAAAGCCAGACGATAAGCAACTTCCCCAACTCGCTCTAAGATCTCATAAGGCCCTATAAACTTCTGACTTAGCTTGCGTTTCTTCCCAAATCTCATAACCCTACGCATAGGAGACACTTTCAAAAGAACCTTGTCCCCAACTTGAAACTCTATGTCCGCGATGTAGATCGCATAACTCTTTTGTCGATCCCGAGCCGCTCTCATCCGTTCCGATCATCTTAATCTGTTCCACCATCTCATGCACCATCTCTGGTCCTAAAACCACTGCCTCAGCACTATCGTCCCAACAGATTGGACTCCTACATCTCCTCCCATACAAAGCCTCAAACGGTGCCATACCTATACTGGTGTGATAGTTGTTATTGTAAGAAAATTCTATCAAGTCCAACCTCTGCTCCCAGCTACCACCAAAATCCATCACACAAGCTTGCAACATATCCTCAAGAGTCTTGATTATTCTCTCTCCGCCTGCCCGTCGTCGCAGGATGAAATCTTACTCATCTTCAAAGTTGTTCCCAACGATTCTGCAACTCCTTCCAAAATCTCGATATAAACCTCGCATCTCTGTCAGACACTATGTCCTTAGGGACTCCATGTAACTTAAGCACGTTCTTTCGATAGGCCATAGCCAATTGTGCCTTAGTCCATGTATCTTTCATTGGAACAAAGTGAGCTGACTTGGTCAGACGATCCACTATCACCCAAATCATGTTGTTACCTTGCTGACTCTTTGGCAAACCCACAATGAAATCCATGGAAATGGATTCCCACTTCCACTCAGGTACCTCTAAAGGCTGAATCTTACCTTGTGGTCGTCATTTGTTCCCCTTTTACTCTACGGCATGTCAAACAACGGACACAAACTCACTTTGTCTCTTTCTTCAAACCAGGCCACCAAAACGTTTTCTTCCAATCCTTGTATAGCTTGTCTCCACCTGGATGAACTGAATATGGTGTGCAATGTGCCTCTGTCATGATAGTCTTTTTCATCTCCTCATCATTAGGAACACACCACCTACCATCAAACCTCAAACTACCATCTGTATGAATAGAAAACCGGGACACTGTCCCTTTCTCTACTCCAACTCTCCACTCCACTATCTTTGGATCCAAAGCCTGCTTACCTCGAATATCATCATAAAACTCAAGATGTCTTTGTCATATCACCCATGGCATCTCCTTTCTGCATCATATGTATCCCAAAGCTCGCTACCTCATCCCTCAGCCTCATCAAGGATAGAGCTGTACACAGAGAATGTACACTCTTCCTACTCAAAGCTTCAGCAACAACATTGGTTTTCTCTTCATGGTAGATGATTTCCATGTCATAGTCGCCAATCAGCTCCATCCACCTCCTCTGTCTCATGTTCAACTCCTTCTGTGTGAAGATGTACTTGAGACTCTTGTGATCAGAAAATACCTTAAAGATTGCTCCATAAAGGTAATGTCTCCATATCTTGAGAGCAAACACCACTGCACCCAACTCCAGATCATGAGTAGGGTAGTTCTCCTCATAAGGCTTCAATTGCCTAGAAGCATAGGCAATCACTTTACCATTCTGCATCAACACACATCCCAACCCATTCTTCGAGGCATCTGTATAAACCTCAAAGTTCTCGGTCCCTTCAGGCAATGCTAAGATAGGAGCTGTGGTCAAACGCTCCTTTAATGTTTGGAACGCCGTCTCACAACTCTCATCCCAACGAAACCTGTTCTCTTTCCTCATCAACGTTGTCATAGGTCTTGCTATCTTGGAGAAATCCTTCACAAACCGTCTGTAGTACCCAGCTAAACCCAAGAAACTCCTAACCTCGGCAACATTCTTCGGTGCTTCCCACTTTGTCACTGCCTCTATCTTCGCCGGATCCACAGCTACCCCATCTTTAGAGATTACATGCCCCAGAAAAGCAACTCTCTCTAACCAGAACTCACACTTGGATAGCTTATCATACAACTCATGATCCCTCAAAGTCTGCAACACGATCCTCAGATGCTCCTCATGCTCCTCCTTAATCTTAGAGTAGACTAAGATGTCATCGATAAATACCACCACAAACTGGTCCAAGAACTGTCTGAAGATTCTATTCATCAAATCCATAAACACTGTTGGCGCATTAGACAACCCAAACGGCATTACCACATACTCATAATGGCCATACCTCGACATGAAAGCTGTCTTTGGTATGTCCACCTCTCTAATCTTCACCTGATGGTACCCCGACCTCAAATCAATCTTAGAAAAGACTGATGCACCACTCAACTGATCAAACAGGTCATCTATCCTTGGCAAAGGATACTTGTTCTTTATCGTCACTCGGTTCAGCTCCCTGTAATCTATGCATAACCTCAAACTCCCATCTTTCTTCTTCACGAAAAGAACTGGTGCTCCCCACGGCGATACACTTGGTCTAATGTATCCCTTCTCTATCAGATCATCCAACTGCTTCCTAAGCTCCTCCATCTCCTTAGGACCCATACGGTACGGTGCCTTAGAGATCGGCCCCGTCCCTGGCTTCAACTCAACAGTGAAATCTATCTCCCTCTTCGGTGGCAACCCCGGAATCTCCTCTGGAAAAACATCTGCAAACTCTCCCACCACTGGTATCTCATCAACTGTCGGACTCTCTATCCGGTCATCTCTCACATGGCACAAGATCAAAGGACATCCCTTCCTCAGATAAGACTTCAAGGTTACAGCTGCAATCAACTTAACTTTGGGTTTGACTAGAAACCCACGATAAGACACACTAACACCCTTAGGACCTCTTAAAGACACTTTCTTTTGATGACAGTTGTTTTGACATGTTTTTTACTGATCTAGAGCGTCCTGCCAGGGATTTATATGTAGGGTGATCTAACTCGAATAACTCGCCTGATTGGTATAATTAAGTGTAAAACGAATTAATAAACAATGACACAAAGATATTTATACGTGGAAAAACCCTGGGAATAAGGGAAAAAACCACGGGCACCAAGCCAGGAGTGATTGTTATTATGGTTTTAGATAGCCTGACAGAGTATTGTTATATCAGGCATGACAGGCGAATATATAGCTTAAGAATACAAAGAATATAAGTAAAAGTGAGGGTCTATCTGATGATCCTTCTCATCTTCTCTTCCTTTCTATTTATAGGTGATTTCTTCCTTCCTCTTATGCCGTTTAGGTTTTCCTGGTAAATAGGGAATGTGCCCTATTTACCCGGAGGTGGTTGCCTCTCTCTTAGCCGTTGTTTTGACTGCTTCCTTTATCATAGCTTTTACGGAATTGGTCTTCCTTTTTCTAGGGAACATATATCAACTGCCTATTTGTCGCTTTGTAGTGGCTGGTGCTTCTCCTTTTAGGTCTTTGGTTATCTTTCGCCTGTCTTTTACCAACTCCTGCTTGGTGCCTATCCGTGTTGAAGTAATGCCTGATTTTAGATATCTTTTGCCTGGAAGTTGTCTTTGGCTGTTGCCTGGCCTATATCAGGTCAGGCAGGATAATCTAGGGCCCAACAATTGCCCCTTATATGCTTATTCCTTTATTGGGTCTGGCCAGGAATGAGGAGATAAAAATTTGGGCCAGGCAAGTGATTTGTGCAGGGACTTTCTATCGGATTTAGAATTGGTGTTTGGTTCAACTTCTTGTAACGGTTATTTGTCATTAATAGGGTAGGTTCACAAAACCCTAGGAGAGTCATGATTAGTCTCTACCACTTGCTTTTCTAGCCGTTTAGGATTTGCGGTTATAAATAGTCTTCCTTTGCCGTGATTGTTTCCAAATCTCAATCTCCAAATTTCTTCTTTCCCTTTCTAAAAATTCTCTCTTTGAAAAATTCATCTTCCAGAAAAAATAATATATGGCTGGTGGCAGGAGAAGGACAGCAGCTTCAAAAGCTCCTGCTGAGGCTGAAAAAGTTCCTGTTGAAGTTGAAATGGTTTTCGCCGAGGTTGAGGGGGTCCCCGATATCATCCCCGAGGATGATGTGGTGGAGGTTGTTGCTCCTCCAGAGATTCTGTCTATGTCTTATAAGGGGCTTGAATATTCTCCTAATAAGGCTTTGGCGGTTTCTTTTCATGAGGCCAATCAATGAAACCTCGCTTTTGAGCATTATATAAAGGGCGGGGCCTTATCCCTCATGGGGCCGAGGTTTGGATTCCGAGAATGGTCCTGTCGGGGCTAATTGGAGTAGCCCGGGTTGGTTCTGTATTTTTGAGTGGGCGTTCAGGGTGGTGGTCAACTTCCCCTTTCTCCTTTTATGACCGAGGTGATTAGGGCTATTAGGGTTCCTCCGTTTCAACTCATGCCAATGGTTTGGAAGATTGTCCATTCTATTGAGCATTTATGTTCTAAGCATAAATTGGTTATTACCCTGGATGATTTTAAGAATGTCTATCACCTGAAGAGTCATTCTCTTTGGGAGGTTTAATTTTCGAGTCGGGTCAAAGATGGCTCACCCGATCACCAATTTTGATTCAGGGGGGATGATAAAGGTGGGCTCAAACTTATATGTTTATCAAGGTGATTCAATTGCCCCCGACTGGACTATCTCAACTACCCCTGTTGAAGGAGGTAATCTTTCTTTCCGCATTATTTTTGGTTTGGTAATAATATTTTTGGAGAGTTCACTTACTTTGCCCGTGCTTTCTTTTAGTAAATGATTGGGTGAATGATCCCGATCTTTGGCGGTCGGTACCGACCGAATAGCGGCGTTTATGGCGTTCTGAAGAGGAGAGGGCTTGGCACCGCCTGTCTGGGCAAGCTTCTATGCCTCGTTTTAAGAAGGCTAAGTTGAGTACGTATAAGCCTGTGAAGAGCACTAAGGTTCCAGGGGCATCTTTCGGGGAGTAAGTTCTTTTGCTTATATTCTTATCATTTTGTTTCCTGTATTGGATTCATGCTTATATTCTTGATTTAGAAACTCGTTGTGCGACTACCAGGGCTTCGCGTAATTGCTAGTTTTGGTCTGTCTTTGGTGAAGGCGGGGTCTCCCAGATTACAGGGGAGAAGTCAAAGAGCAGTGAGGCAACGGAAAGTGACAGTGCCGTTCACGTTCAGGAACCTGTGCAGGAAGTTCAGTTGACGTCTCCTGAAAAGAATGTGGATGATAGTGACCGTCCTGAGAAAAGGAAGAGAGTGGATGAGCCTAGGGGAGTCCATGAGGTCAGGGGGGTTAGGGCTCGTATGGATGAGGTCCAGTTTGCTAAGGATCAAATTCAGGCTCAGGCTTTTGTGGTTGATGATCCTTATTTCAAGTACCAGGCAGAGGAAGCTTCTGCTCGTGCTTTGGCTGCTATGTATCGTTCCAGGGACTATGCTGCCAACTTGGTTACCATGCTTCAGGAGGTAAATATTGTCTTTGTTTATTGTGAATTTTTGTGTGTTTTCTTTTTTGTGGCTTAGATAGGCATTTTTATTTTGTTTCAGAATGTTAATGATGTGCTGAGGAGCGCCTGTCAATTGGAATCAGTCCATGGTCTAAAAAATGCCTTGGATTGGGAGGTACAAATCTTGAAAAAAGATCTTTGACAAGTTTAAAGCGAGTTGGAGGTGTCCAAGGCCGAGAATCATTCTTTGAAGGAGGATAATGAGGGGGGAAGGCTCGGTTCTTTGGTGGAGTCTTCTAAGTGAAATCGCTCAGGATGCCTTTAAAGCTCTTCGTGCTAAGTTTGATATTGCTCGGGAGGAGTTGAAGGTGGAAAAGCAAAGGCTATGCGGGAGAGCAATTGAAAGTAAATGAAGAATTGGTGTAGAGAGGGATGAGGTCCAGGCTAGGTATAAAGATCTTTGCATTGTATTTCTTTGGCAAGGGCCGTGTGGATGCTATGAAAGAGCCCTGCCTTTGAAGTCGAGGCCTTTTTGGAATCCCGATCGGGAGTTGGTCGATCTCAATGCCACTTATCCCGAGCTTTGTAAGTTGCATGCCGACGAGGAAGTGGACTCTCCTCCATCCAAAGGGAAAAATAGTGATGTTGAAGAGGAGGGAGATGAAGAAGAGAAGGTGCCGATGAGGGGATTGGCTCACATCGTGTCCAAGGCGGGCTAGTTTGATTTTTTCTGTTTGTGGGATTTTGTGTTGTTTTGGCCTATTCATGGGGGGATGTTCCCTGAACAAATAATTTAGGATTTGTTTTGGTTTTTGTTGGCTTTGCCAGGATAGACGGTTTTGTTGCATGGGAAGGGTATATTCCTTGGTAGGTTTTAATACATCCTTTCTTCTCTTGATTTTCTTCTTTGTGTTTGATCGGAATTTGTACCTGTACATTCATGTGATATTTTTGTTAGAGTAATGCATCGGGAGGGCTTATGGCCCTCATTCCCGTGTTTATGGGAAATGGTGGCTCTATCGCCTGTCGGGAGGGCTTTTAAGAATGAGGGTGGTTGCCGGTCAGGAGGGCTTATGGCCCTCGGCTGTCAGAGGGCTTCTTTGACAAGTACTATGGTCTATTCCACCTTTGTACTTGTCTTTTTATGTACCGAGCTCGAGTTTAATTTTGGTCGCAGGCGGGTGCCAAATTAGAGCATTTTTAGAAATCTTTGTTCGGGTTGGGTGGAGTGGCCCTCAATCCCGAACATTTGTTTAAGCCTAAAGTGTAACATATAATAAGTGAAAAGATGGCGTAAAACAAGTTTTCAGGATTTGAAATAAAGTTTCGGGTGAAATTAAGAATAACAGGCAAGCAACTTAACACATAGCAGGAAGTTCTATTGACATGTATATAGGGTGGGTAGTTTTACCTGCTTCTCAGATATGAAATAGTTTTAAGTGGGAAATGTTCCAAGATCTGGGGATCATTTCTCCTTCCAAAGTTTGTAGCCTGTAAGCTCCTTGTCCCACTATTGAATCAATTAAGTACGGGCCTTCCCATGTAGGGGCTAGTTTGCTGCGTTCTTTTTTCTCGGTGTTGGGGAAAACTTTCCTTAGTACCAGGTCTCCTTCTTTGAATACTCTGATGTTGACATTTTTGTTGTAACTTCTGGCTCTCGCTGTTGGTAGGCGGCTATCCCGACTTTGGCCGCATCCCTCGTTCTTTCGTTAAGAGTAGGTTATCCTGTAATAGGGGCCTGTTCTCTTCTATTGTGTTCAGCCGCTTCTGGTAGTTGGCACATGAATTTCTCGCTGGTATTATTCTTTGCAGCCCATAGACCAGGGAATATGGTGTCCGGCCTTTGTGGGTGTTTTGGGTGTGGTCTGTCACCCCATAGGACTAGGGGAGCTCTTCGCCCATCTTCCTTTTCTTCTTTTCACTTTTTTTCTTCATGCAACCGATTACTACTTTGTTGCTTGATTCTCGCTTGGCCGTTAGCTTTAGGGTAGCCTGGTGTAGATGTGACTAGATTGATGTTCCATTGTGCAGAAGTTATGTTCTTTTTCCCACAAATTGTGTACCATTATCACAGACTATTTCTGAAGGTATTCCATATCTACATATGATATTCCTTTTGATAAATGATATGACATCTTTTTCTTTGACTTGCCTGTAAGAGTCTGCCTCTATCCATTTGGAAAAGTAGTCAGTCATTGCTAGCATGAAGACTTTTTGTCCAGCGCCCGAGGTAGCTTTCCTACTATGTCCATGCCCCATTTCATGAATGGCAGTGGGGTGAGATGGAATGTAGTAGCTCGATGGTTGATGGATATAAGGGGAATGGATTTGACAGGCTTCACATTTTGAGCTATATGCTATGCAGTCAGCTCTCAGGGTTGGCCAGAAGTAGCCTGTCCTGAGAATTTTGCTTGCCAGGCTCCTTCCACCTTTATGATTTCCGCAGTATCCATTATGTATGTCTTCTATGACCTGGCTGGCTTCATTTGGTTCCGTGCAACGTAAGTAAGGTCCAACTCGAGACTTTTTAAACAAGGTGTTATTTATAATGGTATAAGTGGATGCTTTGATTTTCAGGGCCCTTGCTTCGTTTTTATTTGTAGGGAGTATCCCTTGTAGGAACCAATCATAGTAAGGTTTAGTCCAGGAGGTTGTATCTTCCTAGATAGGGCAAATTTGTTCAGGCCTTTCTATGGTTGGTTCCAACAAGTGGACGATGGGTATTTTGTCAAACACAAGCAGGTCAAGTTTGATCCCAAGTCGGCTTGGGCATCCGCTGGTATTTAAGTCCCTTGGTATTTGGTCAATGTCAAAGGTTTGAATTTTTTGCAAAGGTTTTTGACATATTCTAAATAGAGTATCATCTTTGAATCTTTTAAAAGATATACTCCTTTGATTTGATTCGAAATTAAGAGAGAGTCAGTTTTTACCTTGAGATTTGCTACACCGAGTTCTATACATACCTTTAATCCAAAGAATCGGGCTTCATATTCACCTCATTATTCGTGGCTTTGAATTCACAATTAATAGCCTGTGCAATCAGTCTCCCGTGGTGATTTTAGGACTAATCCTAGCCAGTGCCTTTCATATTTGTTGCCCCATCTACATGGAGAGTCCATTCTGGTCTGCATTTTTTGGGTGTCAAGAAGATTGACCTCTTTTATGAGGTCTGGTTCTAGGGTAGGATGAATTCACCCACGAAGTCCGCTAGTGCCCGAGATTTAATTGCCGTCCTGGGTTCAAAGGTTATATCATAGGTGCTGATTTGTCTGACCATTTTGCCATTCTCGCCCGACAACTCAGGCTTTCTCTCAGACAGATTTGATAGGCAAGTTGGTTCTTACAATGATTGGGTGACTTTCAAAATAAGGTCGAAGTTTAGTGCAGGACATTACTAAAGCAAGTACATATTTTTCAAGTAGGTCATACCTGGTTTCTGCGTCTAGGAGACTTTTACTTACATAGTAGACTGGATGCTGTTGGCCATCAATTTCTTTGGTCAGGACTCCACTTATCTCATTGTTTCGTGATGAGACGGTAGACCGTCGGGGTTCTCCTTTGTCTGGTTTGGCAAGTAGCGGAGGTGTAGTCAGGTATGTTTTGAGCTCCTGGAAGGCCGACTCGTGTTCGTGCAACCATTTGAATGCTTTGTTCTTCCGAGTAGGTCATAGAATGCCTTGCACCCATCGATGATCCGGAAATGAATCTATTCAGTGGTCGCAACTCGTCTCTGTCGTTTTTGAATATCTTTGACTGACTTGGGGGATTCTAGTTCTAGTATGGCTCTTATTTGTTCTGGGCTGGCTTCTATTCCTCTTTTGGTCACCATGTACCCCAGGAATTTTCCTGAGGATACCCCAAAATGGCATTTGGATGGGTTAAGTTTCATATTGAATTATTCTAGGATCTTAAAGGCTGTTTCCAAGTCCCTGACATGATCTTCAGCTTTCTTTGATTTAACTACCATGTCATCAATATAGACTTCCATGGTGTCCCCTATTTGGTCCTTAAACATTGTATTGACTAGGCGTTGGTATGTTGCCCCTGCATTTTTCAGGCCAAAGGGCATTGCTGTGTAGCAGTATATGCCCCTTTCCGTGATGAATGCAGTATGTTCCCGATCAGATGGGTGCATCTTGATTTGATTGAATCCACTTGAGGCATCCATGAATGTCAGGAGTTCATGTCCTGCTGTAGCATCAACCATTGCGTCTATGTGTGGGAGTGGAAATGGGTCTTTTGGGCAGGCTTTATTGAGGTCTGTGTAATCTACACAAACTCTCCACTTGCCATTCTTCTTTTGTACCACCACTACGTTGGCTAGCCAGCTAGGGTACATGACTTCTCTTATCATCCCCATGTCCAATAGTTTTTCTACTTCTTCATTAATGATAGCATGTCTTTCAGATGCAAAATTTCTTCTTTTCTCTGGAGGCTTATAAGACTCATCAACATTTAGTTTATGTGTAATAATATTGGCATCTATTCCGGTCATATCAAAATGTGACCAGGCAAAACATGAAGATTTACCTTTAAGAAAATTTACTAATTCCGCCTGATATTATCGGGGACATCGATCCTACCAAGACGTGCCTGCCAGGGTACTGTGGTCTAAAATTACTTGATCAGTTTCCATTTTGGTTTCTGCCACATGAGTTGTCCTGACAGGGTACTGTAATTGCTAGGCGAGGGACTTACCTACCTTGGAAGGTTTCAGTGACTCAGTATAACATTCCTGGGCAGATTTTTGTTCACCTTTTATGGTTACTACTCCCCATTCTGTTGGTATTTTGATGCATTGGTGATAGGTGGAGGGTATGGCCCTTACGTTGTGGATCCATGGTCTTCCCAATATGGCATTATAGGATGACAGCGATCCAGGACTCGAATCTTTCATATGAAGATACTCCTTCCACGTATGTAAGGTGTGTATTTCTCCCAGTGTGTTTCTTGTTTCTCCCTTTGAATCCTACTAGGACATTAGACTTCTTTATGATTTGGCTTTCATCAATCTTCATTGCTTTAAGGACATCAAGCATGATCGGGTTTTTATCGAATCGCCTCCATCTATCGGGATTCTCATGACACGTGCGGTCCCTATTTGCATGGTGATCACCGGTGTCATGGTGGAGGTCCTGGAATGCCCCGCATATCGTTGTCGTCAAAAGTAATTTGAGGTAAATTGATAGGTTTAAAAGGAGATTTCATTTTTGACTCCCTGGCAATTTTCTTAGCAAATTTGAGCTGGTCGGCCACAAATTTTCGATCCTCCATTGATGAATTTGACTTCATAAATGGGTGGTGCAGGGGGTAGGTCACGTTGTTGCCTTTCTGTGTTTTTTCTTGTTCCATCGTCTTCCCTGTTCTTTGTTTGCATCAAGTCTTTCAGGTATCCTTTCTTTAGCAGGTAAGCCACTTGTCTCCGTAATCCCAGGCATTCTTCTGTTGTGTGTCCTATGTCCATGTGAAATTCGCACCACCTGGTGGTGTCCTTCCTTGAGTTGGGGTTGTCTGACTTCTTTGGCCACTTGACAATGTCTCCCATATGGTCAAGTCTCTTGATCAGTCCTGCAATGTCAACAGAGAAGTTATATTCCTGGACAGGAGGATAAGTATAGGAGTTACCTCGTTGTTCATGTGTATAGTTGACTTCTGATCTGTCAGGTCTTGTGTAGGAGATGGCCTGGAACGCTTCCTTTGTGGTTAAAGCTTTTTCTCGTTGGTTTTGTCATATCCCGAGTTGTTGTCGCATTATCGCCTTGTAGCCTTTGTCTTCTTCCACTGATATAGCCTATGGCTAATGCTTGGACATCTTCAAAGGTATGACAGGACTTCATGGTCATTGCATCGTAGAAGTCACCGTCCGGGGGTAGCCCTTGCCTGAAAGCTTCAACGGCCATTGTTCCAACATCACATCCGGGGATTGAAACTTTTTCTTTGTTGAATCTTGTCATGTAGTATCTGATGGATTCTCCAGGCTTTTGTTTAACCCGCATGTGTCACTGGATCTCTTTTCTAGTTCCCCTCGTTTGGCAAACCGATGATTGAAAGAATTGACCGGTCAAAGCAAAGGACTTGATGCTCCATTTGGCGAGGTTTATGTACCATGGCAAGGCAGTCCGTTCGAGTTGTTCCAAATCCCTTACACATGCGGACTTGACGTAGTTCATCGGGAATTGATGTGCCAAAGATCCTTTGCTTGTAATAGGCAACATGGTTTTGTGGATCGGTGGTTCCATCATAGATTCTCATTGAGGGAATCACAAATTTCTTTGGCAGGTCTATTTTTGCTATTTCATCCACAAAGGGTGAATCAAAGATAGCTCTCGGGATTTGCTTCTTCAATTGGGGTAGAAACTCCTGGGATCTTTTCAAATCTCTCGTGAAGTTTTTGGATTTCCTGGAGCATAGCCATCATAATGGCCGTGTTAGTCTGATCTGACGAGGTTTCTTGATTTTGGAGTTCTCCTGAGTCCGTTCCTTCTCCTGCTTTGGATTTTGATGGAGTTGGAGTACCAATATTGGAGAAGTCAATGTTCTTTATGATGGATGAGAATGGTGTGCCAGGCTGGACTTTCAACTTTGATCCTGAAGCTTTTTCTCCCAGCTGTATCTTTAGGCTGGATTCTGATTCTTTCAATTTTGCCACTTCTACTTCACTGGATCATTTTTTGTTTCGATTGTTCCATCTCCAACAATCGTTGTTTGGCAAAAGACTAATTGTTGCTCAACGCTATCTCCTGCCATTTTTCTTAGTTTTTTGTGGTATTTGGTGGTGGGCTTTTGATTATTTTTGAGTTAGATGCCCCACGGTGGGCGCCAATTGTTTTGACAGGTTTTTACCGATCTAGAGCGTCCCTGCCGGGATTTATATGTAGGGTGGTCTAACTCGAATAACTCGCCTGATTGGTATAATTAAGTGTAAAACGAATTAATAAACAATGACACAAAGATATTTATACGTGGAAAAACCCTGGGAATAAGGGAAAAAACCACGGGCACCAAGCCAGGAGTGATTGTTACTATGGTCTTAGATAGCCTGACGTGTAGTATTGTTATATCAAAGTGATGATGTGCGAATATATAGCTTAAGAATACAAAGAATATAAGTAAAAGTGAGGGTCTATCTGATGATCCTTATCATCTTCTCTTCCTTTCTATTTATAGGTGATTTCTTCCTTCCTCTTATGCCGTTTAGGTTTTCCTGGTAAATAGGGAATGTGCCCTATTTACCCGGAGGTGGTTGCCTCTCTCTTAGCCGTTGTTTTGACTGCTTCCTTTATCATAGCTTTCTGGAATTGGTCTTCCTTTTTTGTAGGGAACATATATCAACCGCCTATTTGTCGCTCGTAGTGGCCTGGTGCTTCTCCTTTTAGGCTGCTTTGGTTATCTTTATCTTTTACCAACTCCCGCTTGGTGCCTATCCGTGTTGAAGTAATGCCTGATTTTAGATATCTTTTGCCTGGAAGTTGTCTTTGGCTGTTGCCTGGCCTATATCAGGTCAGGCAGGATAATTTAGGGCCCAACAACAGTCTATCTTAGCTTTATACTTTCCTAACCAATCCATCCCGACTATCATCTCAAAACCGTAAAAAGGAAACTCCAGCAAGTCTACAGGGAAATCAACTTGCCCAACTATCATAGATACATCTCTAAACAATCTCCCACAAGATACAGACTCACCGGAAGGTATGAAAACTTGCTCACTAACAGACTCATATACTCTCAAACCCAACTGTTTAACATGACTCGAAGACACAAACGACTGAGACGCCCCCGAATCAAACAAAACAAAGGTAGGAATACCATTAACAAGGAATGTACCGGTGATAACGTGCGCATCTTCCTTTGCTGCATTCTTCTCCATCATGAATAACTTGCCACTGGTCTTCTGCCCACCTCCCTGGACAGTACTGGCTGAGGTGGTCGGCTTAGCACCCGACCCTTGATTATTGTTGTTGCTCGCTGGTGGTTTCTGATAAGAATTACCGCCGTTGCGGTTGCCTCCACTGTAACTCGACTTCCCGGTTTGGCCATGATCCAGCCGGTCTGTTGCTCGCGAAGCTCTGCGCAGGTCTCTGGAAAGATCCTGGTGCACTTGTGCACTCATGTCTCTTGTGGCCTACACCACCACAGCTATAGCAGGTCACTCCCCAACTATTACTCACACTTCCACGGCCACGCCCAAAGGAAGCCCCAAAGATCAACCGGACACCCGTAAGAAAATCCCTTAGACCGATTGTGGTTGCCTTTCTTGTGATTCGATTGGCCACCACCCTCGCTCTCAGACTTCCTCTTCTCACCACCTAACCTCTCCTGAGCCATCTCCACCAACCTCTCAGCTCTCCCAGCCCTCTCATAAGCTTCCTTAACATCAGTAAGGACTCCCACGGGTAACTTATCCATAATCTTAGGGGTCAACCCCCTCTTAAACCTCAATGCCAGATTCTCCTCACTCAAACCCATATCCTCAGATACCTAGACTTCAAATTGAACAAACTGTAGTACTCGGCCACGACATCTCGGTCATCTTAAAACCATCAAACTCTTCTCTCAACTTACTCCTCACATGTTCCGGCACAAACTCCTTCCTCACAGCCCTACGAAATTCCTCCCAAGGTATAGCAGGTAAGCCTTGGTTTGTATATATCTCCTTAGAACGCACTTTCACTGAATCCCACCACTTGCCAGCTGCCTCCCTCAGATAGAACGCAGCCTGTTCCACCCTCATCTCATCAGGACAGTGAACCAAGTCTAAAATGTTCTCCATCTCTCTCACCCAACTATCAAGAAGATTAGGCTCCCCAACTCCCTTATATTCTTTCGGGTTAAACCTCACTATATAGAGGCTGATTTTAGAGTGATCAACCTCCTTCTCCTTATCTTTATTCTTATCCTCATTCACTTTCTTTAGGGTCTCAGTAAGAGCATCTTGGTGCTCTAACATCTTAACGATGTCATCCATGGTCATAAGCTCAGCTATCGCATACAAAGCAGTCTTCTTGGGCGGCATCTTGAAACTATACATATATAAGAAAGGGTAGATATGAACACACGTACTAAACTTCAAAACACGAAAACACGCCACCCAGGACCTACTCGATCGAGTTCCCAAACACACTCGATCGAGTAACGGGCTACTCGATCGAGTGCCCAACATACTCGATCGAGTACCCAAACATCAAACCCCTAACAGACCTTCTGATCTCTTACCTACTCGACCGAGTAGCTAGGCTACTCGATCGAGTGACCCCCTACTCGATCGAGTACCCCTAGTTACTCGATCAAGTACCCAAAGCCACGATTCTGGACTCAAAACCGTCAAAAACCCACCCGATCGAGTCAGTCCCACTCGATCGAGTCATGCCAATCATAAAAGCTACCCGCATGCTACGTCATATGCTAACATGCTAAACTTTATAAGCCACATTATATCATAATAAACATGCTACGCATCTTTTCTACTATCTACGAGATCATTTCATCATGTTATTAAATGCCACGTTGTAAAACATTCAACATGCTATCATTCCATCAACAGTTTCCACATATTTCATTAACCTTTAACATTCTCAACCTTCAACTTCGAACATCCAACAATTAACACATTTCATCACATTCTTACACAAGGTAACCAAACACACATACGACTCGACAAACACCCCCCCCCCCATGTGACCGGTTCAAAGTTGTAGGGCGACCCCGCGACTTTAGGACGTCTCCCAAGCCTTTGCATTAGATCCTACAACTTTTACCCCGGGTTCCTTTTAATTGACTCCCTATGTTCATTAGGTTCATTGGTTACAGGTTTCAGGATCGTCGCTCTAATACCATTTGTAACACCCCCATACTCCAAGTGCCTTACCAGGACCACTCAGGTATGAAGACATTACCATCTCGGTTACCCGAGGCAATGATAATCAAACAACAATGAAGAAACAACGTTTATTATAAATGATTAACGAATAGTTACAATCCTCAAAACCAAACCAAAAGTACGATACATGTTCTCAAACTGACTGTTCTAACTAAAATGTAAATAACTAATAAGCTACAGCGGAAGACTCCTATCATCATGTCGTGGCATCCCATCTACCCCAGTACTCATCTCAATACCTGCTCAATATCTGCTCACCATCCCCGAATGGATCACCGCAGGTTTACAAAAAAACACCGGGGTCAGTACTAATCACACAATTCAATACATACTAACAATAAGATAAACAAGACAGCTTAACTGTCACACACACACATCCACGCCAAATCCAATCATCTCGATCACTGACTGTCCACTGGAGCAGCCCTGCCAGTAGGTGGCTATGTCCACAGATTGGCGACTCCGCTGGGGAGAACTAGGTCATTTATGTCTTTGTGATCCCTAGATGGTGAGACTCGAACGAGGTCTTGGTTGAAATGCATTAATTGATATTACGGTCATATTCGGGTTCCTTGTTCGGGCCCACAACCTAACCCTTTTCGACCAATTGGCTCGTCTGGTCGGCGTAGATTTTCTCATCCCCGCATTTCGAATCCCGATTGAGTCAAGCATGTCGTTGACGTTACACTTTTCTATTTCGTCAAAGAGCTTTCATCACCTTCGAGGAGGAGGCTAGGGCACCCTCCTTACACATTTTGTTTGGATTGGTATCCCTCTCGAGAATCGGGGTTTGATTGCAGTGTGGGTAACCCACCCTTTTAAGCCAAAACCCGTGTCAGCATTATGCATAATATAATGAAACTGCGAGTGCTTTTGTGTTATGTGATCGTAAGTCATTCCGTGTCATTTCAAACTTTCAAAAACACCTTTTTGCGCCGTTATAATGGCCATTTCAAACCTCAGTCTTTTGCCGACCATTGCAACCATTTCAACACGCCTTTCTAGGCCGTCGTAATGACGATTTTCAAAACTCGATTTCTACAACCATTTCAATAACACCTTTTTGCGACGTTATAATCGCCGCGTCAAGACACGGATTTTAACCCGTCTTGCGCCGACAACGGCTCTTTAAAAACACGAGAAAACCACACATCCCTTTTTCAAAACATTTTCAAATCCCGAGGACTATACACCATCCCCAAGACCTTCTCAAACATTTCAAAACATACAATTTTGAATTAAAAAAAAAACCGTCTTTGGAAATAGTACATTGTTTTCAGAGACAACTTAAACTCAAACCGTCTTTTAAAAATAAACTTAAGACAACTCTTCAACTCTGCGACTTTCGGAGATCCCTATTCTTCGGAAGCCGTCCATAAAGCGACAAGCGAATCTTTTTGACAATCTCTATTTTCAAAAACTTTAGTCCACCATTCCAATTCCGCCTCATGTTTATCGAGTCGAAGCAAGCGTACTTATGGGTATTTACTTATGAGTCGTCTCACCTCGAGACTCGTCCAACAGCGTCACGCCACTATTTTGGATGCGTGTCAAAGTCCGGTCAACACCGTTACATTATATATCGAGTCAGCACCGAGGCACCACACACGGGCACCCTCGTCTTATTGAGTCTAATATCTTCTCCGTTCTTTGTGTTGTCTTCATTTAGTCATTAAACCGTGTCGGATTGAGATGTAATGTGAACCATTTTTCTGCCTTAGAACCATGGCCCCGTCGTCAACTTCATCCAACAACAACGACAACAGAGATGTTACAACCGCTCAGCTAGCCAGCCTGCTCACTGTTCTGAAGGTCGCCCTGGACCGTGTAGAGACCCGTATCGACACCCTGGAAAACAAGGAAACTGGAGAACACAACACTCCGCCTCTAATTAAAACTGAGAAAAGGCTCAAGCTTTTGGAAGAACAACTCCTAGTCCGTGGTAACAACATCCACCTTGAGAACAATCGAAGATTCGAACCCGTTGGGGATCAACTACCCGACAACTTTACCTTGACTGATGTACCTAAATTCAAGGGAGTGGAGGACCCACTCAATCACATTCGGCCCTTCAAAGACTACATGGCCATAAAGGGGGTCAAATAGGAAATCTTCACTCGGATCTTTCCATCATCCCTAGAACCGATCCCTCGCCAGTGGCACTATTCGCTCGACCCGTAGAACCTTACTACCTGGGACGAAGTAGCTGTTAAATTTGCTAAACAGCATGCCGACAATGTCGAAATCCAAGCTAACACCCGCACTCTTGAGGTCCTGGCTCAGAATGATAAAGAAGGATTCACAGAATTCCTAACCCACCAACACCAACACCGCGCCCGAGGGAGGGTCCTCCAAACGCCCAAAACTACCCTCACCAAGAAGGATTGCTCCCGCGACCATTCTGGCACGCACCCCACAATAATCAACCTCACAAAAACTTCCCTCACAAAAATTACCCTCAAAAAAGTTACCCCCACAAAAACTTCCCTCACAAGAACTACCCATCGAGGAATACCCCTCTAAGGTGCCCTCGAGATCCCGAAATCAATGGTATCTGGAGAGATGTCGCGGTAGATGTCTACATGGTTCCGGGAAAGGGCAAGAAAACAGAAGAGATCGGTCATCTTACCCGGTCCGGACGCCCCTATCAAAACCCGAACAATTCAACTGGCATTCCAACAACGAATGACCAGGTTGTCCCGGACGTGGACACCCAACCCAAGGTTCCCGAAAACTCAATCCTTAAGAAACTGCAAAAAGCGAAGGCCAAGATTTTAATTTGGCAACTGATTGCTACATCCTTCGAACATCGGCAAGCTTTACTACAAGCCTTGGGAAAGTTGACAGTTCCCTCTGCCTCATCTTCTGAAGAAGTGGTGGCACACATGACAAGGGATGTCCCCGACCTGAACAACCCAGTCATATTCTCTGACGAAGATATCCCTCCATTCGGAGCCAACCATAACCTGGCCTTATACATCACCGTACAATACCTAAAAAAGAATGGGCCTATGGTTGCAGTGGATGACGGATATGCGGTTAATGTCATTTCCCTCAAGACGGCTTATAAACTGGGTATCAAAGAAACTGATTTGGTCCCAACCAATCAAGGAGTATGCGCCTATGACGGCACACGTTGCAAGGTTGCGGGGCTTATCACCTTGACCATTGCAATTGGACCGTTGGAAAGATGAGCCAACTTTCAAGTGGTCGACATTGATGCCTCTTTCAACATGCTTCTGGGACGCCCTTGAATTCGCACCGTCAAGGCCGTTACCTTAACCCTTCATCAGACAATCAGGGTGCCTTTCAACGGGAAGACGATCACGATTCCCGCTTCCCTGATCAAGACTGTCATGAAAAAGGGAATGGCCTCCCAAGCCATTGAGGAGGACGACAGCGAAATGTGGGGATTCGAAGCTGTGAATGCCCTAACCGATGAATCAGCACCTTTTGATTGTGACCCGTTCTCCAACCTCACAGTCAACCGCATTCTGATGCGCCAGGGTTATTTCCCGGGTCTACCCCTCAATCTGCTAAATAGCACCTTGCCTCCCTTGAAACATGCAAAGGTCCCCAACATCCCCTTCGGGCTAGGCTATGATCCTACCGATGAGGACATCCAGGAAATGAACCTCCTAATACGGAAGCGCAAAAAGCACGGAGTCATCCTCCACATCTGTCATTTGACTCTCAATGGATACTTCGTCCCCGAGGGAGAATCCGAGCTCTACCACGGCTTTCTTGAGCCGATCGATGATGCCGTAGCCAAGGTGAAACGCCTGGGTGTAGAAGTCTTTCAAGACTGCTACTTCATCCCCGACAACACCAAAGCTACATCAACCAAATATGAGTCGACCCCATGCCTCGACAGAAAAACCGTCAGTCTCCTCTTTGGAGAGGACAAAATCAAGCACCTCGGCTATGAGGACATCATCAACATTGCACTAAAAGACAACCAGTTCGACCCCACCACCTTAATCTCTGATACTGGCCCAGAGAAAGCTACACAAGGCTGGAGGAAAACTTTCAAATGGACCGATCGTCAAGGCCGCATTCTTAAGATTACAACTGGAGAAGGCCCTATGTTCAAAGAGGGAAGTGAAAAGAGTCTGAGTCTGATTCGGAGTAAGAGTCAGAGTATGTCTTAGCACCTAGCACTCCTGATGTCCCAGTCAGGGTCCCCTTTCCACTGCTTTATCACAAACTTGTGGCTGCTTCAGAGGCCGAGTCGACTAGGGTCATCCCCACTCCCATGGAAGGCAGCAACCTAGAGCTTGTTTCAGTGGCCACCTCCCTTGATATGTCGCCTTTGACTACCCATGAGATGTCTGTGATATCCGAGATTTTCGCTCAAGTCGACTTAATGAACGCTAAATTTGCTTATGATGTCTCCTTTTAACTTCAATGCAATTCTGAACGAATATGAGGAATTTTACTTGAGTGACTACCAACCTCCCCTAACCAAAGAACTTGACAAACGAGAAACTAGGACCTCCATCATTAAGGAGACCAAACCTATTAACGTAGGAACCGACGACACACCTCAAGAACTTAGGATAGGGACCACCCTTGACCCCTCGGAAAGACAACAGTTCATTGATCTCCTACACGAATACAAGGACGTATTCGTCTGGTCATACAAAGACATGCATGGGATCGACAAGGAGATTGTAGAGCACAGGATACCCATTAAACCCGGAGCTAAACCCGTAAAGCAAAAATTATGCCGAATGCGCCCAGAAAATCAAGGAAGAGGTGGATAAGCAGTTCAAAGCTAGGTTCATCAAAGTGTCTTGATACTCTACAGGGTGGCCAACATTGTTCCTGTACCCAAGAAAGATGGAAGAATTCGGGTTTGTGTCGAATTCAGTGATCTGAACAAAGCAAGTAGGAGTCACCCATGTCGTGGCAATAAGGTTTGGTACCTCCAAAATCGGCCGAGTGCCCACCATCTTTCAAAGACCTCCACGAGCTCGGAATTCCGAAAAACACTCTCTTGGACGAGAGTATCTTGAGCGGGCACCTTTTGTTGATGCCCCGTTAGCCTCATGAGCCTTTTGGGATAAATGAAGGAAGCAACCTTCAAACCCACCACCATGAAAGAACAAGAACTAGCAACCGAAGCGGGCGACCCCGTGAAGGACCTCAAGTGCCACCATGGCACCACCTAACGGATATGAGGACCACCCTTCCCCGCCAATCTCGAGGTCCGATAAGGCTCGGTGGATGCAAAACTAACCGAGTAACACTTCTTTCTCATAGTAAGGTGATAGAAGGAGTAAGAAGAAGAATCGGTCGGAGGCTCTACATACCTTAGCCTCTCCAATAGCCACACTTGGAGGATCCTCCGAGATCTGAACGAGGGACCTTCTCCAGAGGAGCCCTTCTTGTCCAAAGCTTGGCTGATCTCGCCGAGCACCAACCATGATGGATCCCTACCATGCTCCATTTGTTCAACCAGATGCACAAGGGTCATACTACCACAGCACTTTGGACCCTCCTTTTTCAAGGCGTCAATAAGGAGGTATGCATGCATTAGGCAACAGGCAAGAGCCCTTCTCCTAGCCACCTCCAAAACATTGACATCCAACCGGTATGAGAAAATGTTGATAAGAGCCAACATATCCACACCATGGGGAGCAAGAAGAAAGTTGACTTGACTTGTTGACAAGCCCAACATTGAACGAAACTTCTCTTTATAACACAACCGAGTCAGGGGAAGCACCGAAGTACAACCCGGCCATCCACCAATGGCGCCTACTTCTTCGGCAAGAGGACAAATTTCACCTTTCGGGAATACGAAAACATGATGTTTCGAATCCCAAAACCGAGAGCATGCTTCAAGAAACGAGGATTTCACCTTGACTTGACGAAGCACCAACAATTGACCAACTCCCATAACAACGAGTTGATACTTTTCGGGAGGTGACTAATCCCAATACCAATGTCGCAACCTATTTTAGAAAGCATCCATGAATAATTTTGTGGAAGAAGAAGAAAGGTTTTTGTGGAGATGTTTTTCGTGTTTCGTATGATGAAACAATGAAGCACAAACGTCCCTATTTATACAAAACAATCAGCGCTTTTTTCCGAAAAAAAAAGGAAGCTCCCTTCCATCGCCCGTGACCTCGCGCCTCTTTGGGCTGGTCCTCAGCATCCGCACCTTGATTTGTCCTTTTCATGTTGTGTTTCTTCCCGACACCTCAAACCTCCCGCCACAGGACTCGCGCCTCTTCAGGCCTATCCAGGAATTTTTGTGTTTTCTCACACTCACATTTCCTTGTTTTTGCGTTTTACGAAATCCGACACGGTTTCCATGATGCAGCTTTAAACATACGGATTCCTTTTTCCTTTTTTTTTTTAAGGGGAAGGGCTTGTCGCCCTCATCTGCGACGGATCGTTTCCATGTCAGTCAAAACAAATCGTCCCCATGTCAGTCGAAAATACCAAAAAAAAATTCGCTTTTTCACGTTTTCCACAAAATCGAAAGTTGATAACACAATGTCAATTTTCTTCAAAAATTCAAGCTCTTACAAATCCAAGCCTTGAGCTCACAAAAATCAAATCAAATACACTCGCAAAAATCTATTTTAAAATTCACCCGTGACGGTTTGAGTTTTAGTTTTCCGAGTTACAAATCAATTTTTAGCAAAATTTGATGCAATTTAATTCAGACACGAGTTAATTGCTCAAATTTCAAATCAATTTTTTTTGAGAAATCCAAATGTGTGACGACCTGCCGCAGAATTTTCAAAATGTCAAGTTCAATTTAACTTCGAGTCATTGTGGTTATTTTTTATTTTTCATCAAACGCTTTTGCGTGTTTACGTTTATGTGTATGTGCTACCTGTTGTTTGTTGTCTACACTAACAATGCAAGAACAGATGCAAAGCAAAAAGGGAACTAACAGCCGACAGTGCTTCTCCGAAACACAACACAAAAATGCCAAAAACACAAAAAAGCCACAATTCAAAAACACATATATACAAACCGCCTCACGCAAAATGTAAATATGTACAAACAAGAGTCCAAAACACAGACAAACAACTACAACTACTCAACACCTCCCGGTTGACAAGTCTCGATCCCACGAGGAGTCGCAGCCAAGGCAGACACCACCTCCTGCTCGGGCCCCCTCTACGAAGAACTCTCCAACGTCTCGTACTCCATCATGACACGAAACTCCTCCGCCGCAGCCAGCTGAGCCTTGAGAGAGGCAATCACCGCATCTCGGCTCCGCAACCCGTCCTCGCAATTCCTCAACTCCTGTTCCCGACTGGTGATCCCCAACCCCTGGGCCTCGATCGTCGACCTCGCCATGTCTAACTCGGCACGGACCCGAGCAAGCTCCGCCAGATCCGAAATACCCTGACAAACACAATACGGGTCATTAAGACCTAAAACGCGAAAGGCAACACAAAAACTCACAAAAACAACCAACAAAAGTACCTGCGCAAGCCGAGACTCCATCGTAGCCAGGTCACCAGCAAGTGCCCTCCACCGGTTAGCCATCCGCCACAAAGCCTGATGACTAGCGGTCGATGACAGGGCTGTCGTATACCTATCAAAAATAACTAACTAAACTAACTATATAGCTAGGGAAGTCTGGTCGATCTCCTCAGGGAGGTAAGATATCTGTAAGAGTCCATCTATTTGGTCACAAATGGGGGTGTTTATAATTTGATTTCTAAACTAGAAAGGGTTAAAGGAAGAGAAATAAAGAAAGAGTAGTAAAGGCAGAAAAGGGTGATAAACTATCAATAAAGAGGGGACATGTCAGGATTTCGGTTCACGACGGTAGTCCAGTGACTCAACTGTAAACAACTTAGATAAATTACTGCGAGACGGATATGGAAAGGTCCTTCCGGTCCACTTTCTATCCTAAACTTCTACTAACTTATTTTCCGTCCTCGTCAGGGTAGTCTACTGTTCATAGTAGGTCTATTTAGTCCAATCTTCCGATCCAGGATTAAATTTAACCAGATTAAAAGGGTGACTCAGAAGCGTGCACTCAACTAAGTCGGTAAATACAGTTATATTGCCATGGTGACAAAATCTCACAATTAATTCGTCTAACTTATTTACTACATCGTCACATTTCTATCCTAGATTCCCTAATCCCGACATGAAACAAATTTAGCTACTCATGTCGCTATTAATATCGTCAATACTAACAACAAAGGATGAACTAACAATAAACATGATAAAACAACAATTAAATTGCATAAAAAGTAATTAGGGTGGAAATGAAAAGGAAGCAAACCAAACAATTAAAGTAAATGAAAGAGAGATTAAAATTAAGAAAGCAGAAAGAGATTACAATCGCAAGAATCCGGCGTAAAGAACAAACGAATCCGAGCTAAACAACCCCGAAAGTAAAAGTTACATTGAAGGAGAAAAGAGAACGCAGTCTTTACTGTGAATAATAGAAAAACTAGATAGAGTAGAATGTATGAGAAAAGAAAGATAAAAGATCGATCAAAGATGTTAATAACCTATTTGAAGTATGCTTAAATAGAAAAAATATAAGTCCAAAAGCCAAAACAAGTTCACGGGCTAATTAAAGGCCACGCCATCAAAAACCACTCGATCGAGTAGTCTGAAACCACTCAATCGAGTAAAACTCCAAGAAGTCTACTCGATCGAACATAAATGTTACTCGATCGAGTAACCTCACTTTTCAGCTCTTCTTGATCAAGTATAAAACTACTCGATCGACTAACTTCAGCTATAGAAACCACTAGATCGAGTGATTAAACAGCTCGATCGAGTATTCTTCCTTCAAATCACCTCGAACTCGTGCCTGACTGCCTCGTAAACCGTGCCTTCACGCATCCCAATGCAGGAACTCACTCCGGAAAATCCCGTCTCCTCAAAATGCATGCGTAAGGGACGAAAATGGTACGATTCCACTACTTTCGCGTTCATTTCCACAAAATGGACAAAACGAACCAAAGTAGCCAATTCGGGGGCAAAAAGCAATATAAACAGTACGAAAGTACATAGAAATACGTGCTAAAATAGGCTAAAAAGACTATACAAAATGCACGTATCAAATCTCCCCAAACCGAACCTTTACTCATCCTCGAGTAAACTAAAATGCAACTAATGGAACGGAAATGAAAACTCAGAGCTAGCTTAAGTTCTCTACTTGAACCAATTTAATGCAACAAAAATTAATAGTTATAGCTAAGCAGTCAATATGCAAACGAGTTATAAGCTGTTCAAAAATATAGCCAACCTATCGATCTTGCAAGACCAACAAAATCGGACTCTCTCGTGGTCACTCTTCTCTCATAAAGCAAAGGGTGATTGTTATATGTAAAAGAGAGAAGGAGAAACAGTCACTCACCTAACTGCGACCTACATATCATGCATGCAACAAAAATGAAAGACAATTCAAGTACTAATGCACACACTCCAACCAATAATGTCCGTCACAGCCGAGGGCTTACAAATGATATGGGAATAGTGAGGTTCAGGTGAGAAAAAGCAAAACAAGTTATGGTAATGTGAAGGTAAAAGCGTCAAGCTAGTTCCTAAACAGGACTATATAAGACCGCTCAATTCTCAACTGACTGAAAAATAAAGCTCAAGTGCCCTTCATTAGCACACAACTCACTGTCCAAATACACTATCTCCTCAAAAATATATGAATAAAACGGAGGAGGGAGACCGTCACAAGGTAAAAGTGAGCACATACGGTCTCATGGTCAAACCAACTCAAAAAACTTCTAACCTTTTTTTTTTCTTCTTTTTCTTTCACTGTGAATACGTGAATTTCAATTTTTTTCATTTTTTCTTTCTTTTTTTTTTTCTTTTCATCCACGTTTTTCTTTTTTTTCAATTTCAATTTTTTTTTTCATTTCATTCCCCCTTCCTTCATTCTCCCTTCCTTCATTTCCACCAACTCCAATCAAAATACACACGGGCTAAACCGCAGACGGAAAAGCATACCACAAAAAATTCATACTAAACTAGCTTGACTAGGCAGGCTCAGTTTTGGATGTAGCTAATGGGTCAAAAAGGCTAAATTTGGCTTAAGTGGAGCTAAATGGGTGAAAAATGTAAGAAAAGGGAAAATTTGCAAGCACCTCCCTGCATGTGACACCGACCACAAACCCGAATGTGTGCATTTGACAAGAAATCGAATGTTATAAAAGTGCAAAAATGATGAACATGCTCTGGAAGGAGTACTACTCTCAATTCCTAATGAACTGGTCATGAATGTCACCAGTTATGGGCTCTAAACCTTAGAAATTGTAAAGTAGGTTGTCAATTTATCAGGTCAAGTCTAAACAGTCAGCTATATTTGAACAAAAACTCGTAGACTATGCGTATGACAAAGCTAATAACTATCAACAGAAGTGCAAGGCTCAAGTAAAATGACAAGTTATAGTGCAATATCATCACGGAAATCAACCGTTCCGACTCAACCTATATGCAAAAGTAAACGTGAATATTTTTTAATATTTTTGAAATTTTTCAATTTTTTTTTTTTTCGTTTTTTGATTTTTAATGAAATAAATAAACAATGCAAGCTGAAATAAATAAACGTGAATGCAAAACAAATGCAAATGCAGACTCAAAAGGATGCAATACCCTCCCCAAACCAAAACGGACAACGCCCTCGTTGTCCTCCAGCATACACCAGCATATATATACAGGGGAACGGGAATATACAACCAATAAAGAATAAAAAATAATAAAATAAATAGGAGACAAAAATAAAAGAGTGAGATGTACATACAAAACACGAACTTCCCCAAACCAGCCAGAAAACTGGGGAAGTGAATAGACCAACAGCTACTCGTCAGCCTCCTCGTCGCTGTCACGCACGTCCTCCACCGTCGCCGTGAAGTCCGGGTTTACTCCTGCTCTCTCCTCCTCCTCTGCTCAGCTCGAGCTCTCTCCGCCGCCGCCGTCGGGTCCTCGTCCTCCTCCTCCTCAACAGACTCTGGGTACCCCATCAGCTGGGTACCGGTAAAAGAAAGAGTTTGGCCAACCCTCTGGGATCGGACGGTGTCGACTTATGTGATACTCGTATAGAGAGAACAAAGTCAAAGCTAAGTCCCGCTCCATACGAGCATGTCTCTCTGCAATCTCAACGAACAAACCGTCACGGCGCCCTTGGTCCATGATCGAGGACGCTTCAAAGGGGGGTGGAGGTACAAAATTAGCCGGTAGGACCGGCTGTGTCTGTGTCTGGTCGGCGGGTGCGGGAGTAGGAGTGGAAGTAGGGGTCTGGATAGGAATATGAGTGGTCATGGAAGGCTGGCCGCTCCCAGAAGGTATGGACCCCTCTCCGGTCTCAAGTCTACGTCGCTTTCTAGCGGCGGGTAAAGTAGTAGGTGGGCGGACTTGGAGGTGGTAGTCAGGTAGAGGTGGAAGTCGGGCGCCCCGTGCGACAGTAGGCAAAGGGGCTAGACGGGGGAGAGTGGTGCAAGGTAGGTCCACGGACAAGGAACCGTCTATCTTCCAAGTCCGGTAGTCAGAAGTCAGCCAGTCCTGAGAGTGCATAGACGTTAGGCTGAGGTACCTATCTCCCTGTAGGTACGGTAAGTCATGAGGCCAGACAGGGAAGAGGGAACGGGCAAGAATGGTGGTTATGCCACCGCAGACAATAGATCCCGTGACCTTCTCGCCCTGGGCTTGGAAGTATTGGGCGGTCAGATAGGCAATGTTGAGGGTGAAAGAGCCCTCGCAGTCAATCTTTAGGTAAGCGCCTAAGATAGAGAGCTCGTTGTTGTTGATGTTGTTTGGCTCCCTACGGCCAAAAATGGTGCTCCCCACCAGTCTAAGAAAGTAACGGGCAGGGGGAAGGTGGACCTATGCGAGCTTTCGCTAGGGAAAGGTGGTCTGGGCCAATGTCCGCCAAAGCTGACGAATGACCTTCCTAGGGGCAACAGTGGCGCCCGTAAAGGAAAGGCCAAGTCTAGTACCAAACTCCTCCAACGTTATCGAAAAAGTCTGGTTGAACAACCGGAAAGACACAGAAAGACTAGTGGGGACAGCATCGTGTGCCCCAGAGGAGAAGGTGAAGGAGCTGAGGAACTCAAGACTCAGCTCCAGAAAGGTGTGGCCACTCATAGTGACGAGTCCGGCCATGCCCGTGCCCCGTAAAAGCTCACAAACTGGCTCGTAGAAACCGAGCCTCTCAAGTGTCGGACGGTCTAAGAAATGGGTAGGGAGAAACTCACAACCAACTAAGTTATAAAAACTCTTACGATGTACACGATTAACGAAAATTACCTGCGGGTACTCAGGGTGGGAGTCGAGGGAGTCGTCCCCTCGCACCGTGACCGTGCCAGAAGGAGTAACAGAAGGACTAGGAGCTGGCGTAGCACGAGCACGTCCACGACCTCAGCCCCAGCCTCTAGAACCTGAGGTAGAAGACCGTCCAGTGACGGTACGAGGAACTAGGGCCGCCCGTAAAGCAACTGCAACTACGGGTGAGTCCGCCACAGGTGTGCTCACCGTGGCTAAAGTAGAGGCTAGGCTGCTGTAACCACCAATGAGGAAGAAAGACTAGCAGCAGTGCTAGCAATGGCGGTGGTTGTGACTGTAGTGGCAGCTGAAACAGGGCTAGCAGAGGTGCTTTAGATTACTCTTCATATGCTTTAGATATTTTATTAGATAAAACCGATAAATTGCAACTATATTCTTCTCGAAATAAATTCAAAAATTTTAACCCATGATTTTTGACATTATGAGTGTCATGGAATTATTCCAGAATGTTCGGAAATTTAAAATTTAAATTTTGAAATTATTGTAGTTAAATTTGGATTTATTCATAAAAGGTTAAAATATTAAGGTAAAAAATGAGCAATCAAGTTCAATTATTGTCAAAAATTGAGTAATGACTAATTTTTGAGTCCTAAAAGGTTAGGATAATAAATTGGACTAAAATTAGATTTTAGTATTATTTTGTGTAATTTTAATAAGTTAAAATTGCGAATCCGTAAAACCGGTTTATATTTACGATATAAGTTTAAATAGGGCGATTTGGATATAATTTGGCATGTTGATTACACATTATAATGCTGCATATTTTATTGATGAATGTCATATTTCTTTTATATAATTTTGAATTATGTAATTTTATCTTAGTATGGCCTTAGTTTTAATCGATATTACCCGTAATGTAAGGGAACATTGATTCGGTTGTAATTTATTGTGATCTCGTATCACTTTTATTTTATTTTATTAGATTTTATTTTACAAATGTATAATAGGAAGTACAATGTATATTTTATTATTTAATTATTTGTAATTCCGGAGTTCCCAAAGACGGTGCCATTCGGAAAGGAGTTCCACTCGAGACAGTGTCTATCCTTGGGAGGCGTGTCACGTGAAGATTCAAGGGACCAAAGGAGTTGGTTTCCGAATATGTAATAGAATATAGGATTTTCTATTTTAGTAAAGGCCATACTAGGAAATTTACTTTACTTTATTTGCTTGCTTTATATGTTTACATGCATTGCCAAATCGCTATAACTTCACATGCATATTTTATAGTCTTATCGACTATTGTCAATTATAATTATCGAGTATTCATCGACTTAGTTCACTTAAAGATAATAGATAATAAATCGACAAGACCTCACACATACTTAAAATTGAGATTAGCCTTACCAAATAGTAGGACTCATGAATCCCTTTGACATTTAGGGTAGATTCTGTTTCCCGGGGTACTTTCATTTATCATTGGGTAAGTGGGGTAATAAAACGTAATTTCACGCGAAATTTGGTTGGACTCAACGGGATATAAAGATTAATCTTATGTTCTGGGCCTAGAGATGGAATTTATGAAATACATCGACCGAGAATTCTATAGTAGAATCAATTAAAGAGTTAATTCACCAAATTTATGCAAGTAAGGGATGTATCGGTTTCCCGTACCCATGTTTGTGTAAAGATAGATCTCGGAATCGTTTATATAATTTAGGTGAGAGGTCATTATATAAATGCATAATTTTAAAACCTTGTTAAATATGTTTACAAGTAAAATGATAAATGTTAATTGTTTCCTTCAAATCCTTTTTGTAGTCAATTTGATTTATTTGCAATGGCAACTCCGATTTCATCCGCTTCCACAAGTGGAACCGCTCCACCACTCACTAATGCTTTTTGGCACCGATCATTTATGGATCGATGTAAACTTGAAAAGAAAGGGGCTAACTTTGTCGATAGGGATGCGCAACTCCCCTTGGCCGCGGAAGGTGATGACAAGCTTCATTACCTTACCGAAGCCGCTCCCGCTATACCTACTACTAGGTCCACCGCCGCGTTTAGGGTGGCCTATGAGGCTTACCTAAAAGAATCGGCCGCGACCAAGAATGTCTTGATCATCTATATGGAAGCCGATCTCCAAAGGAGTACTATTAAGATAGGCACCGCCTATGAGATCTACACCAAACTTGTGACCATATTTTCATAAGCTCCTAGGATAATCCAATATGATGCGGCCTCCGCATTCTTTGAGCTCAACATCAAAGAGGGTCAAAAGGCTAGCCCTCATGTGCTCAAATTGTTTGAGCATGTTGAGATGCTCAATTTGCAAGGGGTTAAAATCCCCGAACAACTCGTTATTGACCGAGTTCTCTATTCCTTGAATCCCATCAAAGCATATGTACAGTTTAGGGTAAACTACAATATGCAAAACAAGAAAACCTCTCTCCATGAATTGCACAACTTGCTTGTACAAGCTGAGAGAGACATGGGTCTCAATGTGAGTACGACCAAGGATGTGCTCAATATTAATGATAAGAGCAAGGGGAAATTCAAGAAAAGCGCTAGAAAGGGTAAGAAACCCACTCCCAACAAGGGCAAAGAGAAAGCTATTGAGAATAGCTCATCCAAGCCCAAAAGGGTGCATCTTCCGAAGATAAGTGCCACTATTGTTGTGGTACGAGCCATTGGAAACGTAATTGCCCGAAGTATCTAGGAGATATTAAAGCTGGACGTGTGACTCCAGTAGGTAATCAATTCTCTAATTTATTGTGTTATTGATATAAATCCCAACTTTGGTATTTTGATACAAGTTGTGATTCTCACCCCTTTTAATGAAATATAGGGCATGTGAGCAAAGACAAAGGCAAGGACAAGCAAGCTTGAGGAAGATCTTCAACAAAGGGATGCTAAGGTAGCCGCCCATAGTAGAAAACCTATGGAAGTTTGGCTTTTATTTTGTATTGTCTTCTTAGTATTATTGTATTTTGACTTATTGTTTTAGAACTCGTTTTGATTTCCGTGTTGGACATGGAAATTTGTATTATTTCCATTTTGCAAACAATGGTTGTATGAATTTTAATGACTTGGCTTTCAACCCAAGTCATTCGGTTTATGGAATTTTTCCTATTTTCTAAAAACTTGTCATTATACACCTTTTACATCAACAACATAAATAGATTTGACTTAAATTGGTCATAAAAGAATTATAATGATTGGATCATTGTAATGAGTTCATAAGCCATGAATTTGATTCGCTCTTATGCTTTTATGACTAAATATCACATCTTATTTGACATAAGAATGAATGATTGAAAAGTCAAATAGAGTTATTTGAACTCAAGGTAGAGAATTTTATAAACCAATTGATACCACCACTTATAACTAAGACTTGTAACCACTTATAAAGACTCCATACGAGTTATGGGAGGTCTTAAGACCCTAAAATTGTATAAGGCATGGATATGAGTCCAATCCTTTATCTTATAAAGTTTAGTCTATCTTACTACTAGACTACAATGTCATTAAAAGAGGATCACCTATTAAGATCATAATGTGTGACATTTTCTCTTGAGAATTGTTTGTTTCTTACATAGCTATCTTTCGAGAAAAATAGGCGTATTTTTCAAAAGATAGAGTGGGAGAGAATTAGCAACAAACTCGAGACTAGTGAGGAGACCAAAATAAAGCTTGTTAGGTCAAACTCAAGACTACAAACTCGAGACTAGCGAGGAGACCAAAAGAAAGCTTGTTAGGTCAAACTCAAGACTAGTAAGGAGACCAAAAGAAAGCTTGTTAGGTCAAACTCAATTTTAGTGAAGAGGCCAAAAGAAAGTGATCTTTAATAAAGATTATGAAGTGGTTGTATCAAGTAATTTCAATTCGATTTTAAAAAAGAGCCTAATGAACCAATGTGAAGTCTATGCATAAGAGTTGTATGGATAGACGCTAAAGTTGTCAAGAAAGCCGAGTTAAAATGTAACAAAGCTATGATCCATATCATCATTGCTACACCTCATAGTGTGTATAAGCAAGTTAAGACCAATTTCTAAATAGGTATTTAGAAAAGAGCGTATGTGTGACATAAACACGAGGTTTTAATTAAACGCTTAAAATTGCAATGATCATTTCAATTATGTGATAAGAAAATGGTTTTACTCGAGTTGTCAAGAGGCCATAAGTATACATGGATTTAAGTGGGAGTCGATATTGTCATGTTTAGACATGAAGATCAGTGGGAGAAATTGTCTTTTGTGTTAATGTCATTGAGGATGACATGCTAACACTACCATCGATGAAGGAGTGTTTTTATTTTCAATTCTCAATGAAAGAAGACATGATGCATTCTAAAATTCCAAATCTATCATAATATAGGGAAATTTAGATTGGCACTTAGATAAGTATCTTATGATTGATAAGATTCTTTATCTATTTAATATCAACATAGGTTGAGGAGGTTATTCATTTTGATGAAAGTGGTATTACTATGAGAGAGTCATAGTCATTCATTGAACCCCATGAGTTGTTGATCACCTGAAATCGATTGCTTATGTTTTCGCCATTAGAATGATCATGTATGCCAATATATGCACATGCCATGATGAATCATATGCTTGCATAATGAGTCAATAACAAGTTATTTTAAATAAAAGTCATTTGAAAGCCTTCAAGAACATCCATTATAAATTCCTGAGAAGGAATGAGGATCCGTTCTTGTGTTTGGATAACATACTAAGTTATGTGTTGAAGGTTTACACAAACTCTAATTTCCAAACCTATAAGGATTTATCGAAATCCTAGGCTAATTTTATTGACTCAGGAGTAAGTGAGTAGAAAAATGTTTTCGAAACAACCATTACAAATTCTACAAATGGAGTCTGAGTACATTGTGATAAGGTGGTTCATAAAGGGACTATAGGTAGACCCTTCCACCAAGTATTTTATCACAAGTTATATGATGATAGTGGGAGCATCTTTCAAGTTAAAGAGCCCAAGTCTATGAAGAAGTCTAGACATGTACCTAGAAAAGTTCATGACATTAGAAATAACATTGAATAGAAGGAAATAACAATTCATAAAGTTGGACTGAATGGATACATGGAATATGTTCATTGACCAAGCCTTTATTGCACCTTGAGAAGTGTAAAATATACACTTTAGATAATAAGATATGAAGTAGTAACATTGGTATTGACTATTCATATGTGATAATCACATTTATCCTTTGAGTTTCTTAAACACATCTATTACTTTGTTATATCCAAATAGGTAGTTGAGACAACATTGAACCCTATTAAAGTGAACAGGATTAATATAGTAATTGCCCGTGGTCACTCATACGAGGTGACATCTCTAAGTAACTAGAGTGTGAGTCGATTGATGGCAAGTTCAAATGCCATAAGGTCATAAGAAATGACTAGTCGATCACGTAGACAGACTGTAACAGACACTTTGCCGGGCATTGACCACTTATAGAGTTCTGGTAATTCATATAGCCTGGTCGTGGCGAGAGCTACTATAGTATTATTTTGAGTAAATTCTTTGACTAGAGACTGTTCGCCCAAGTTGGCACAATTTCTGAGTGACTTTAAATTATGCTCTACGACTTTCGTTAAAGAGGTCAAATGGGCATCTTTTGGGTCATGATGAACTGTGGCTAAACAAAGGTAATAGTACGATAGGAATTGTCCATCCCCTTGTCAGGGTTATTTAAAAATCTCAGGGCCACTCGAGGAGTAGTGAACTAAAAATGTATGGCCACACTCGGAAGGTATCTACGATAGATAATTCCGGTCAGACAGTTACTCTCCAGATCGAGGTAACCACTCTTGATATAATCACTTGCAAGGACGACCTGCAAGACACCTTGCATTGAGTGGGAGATAGTAATAGGACAACAGAATTGGTGACGCACACTTGTCTCGGAAAAGTGGGAGATTGTTGGAGTATGTGTCCTTAACAATAGTGCGATCACATTATTAAAACTCATAATAAGAATACATAAAGGGATGATTCATTTTTTTACGTCAACTGATCAACATTAATCGGTAATGATTGGCTGACTAGAGTTTGACATTACTGTCGTTTGACGGTGGTGATCAGTTGATCCCTTAAGGTCACACCTAAAGGACGATTCCCTTAATAGATAAATTAATTAATCATATATTGGTACAGATTAATTAATTCCTTAAAATTGAACAATTTACATATGTGAGTAAGAATATGAATTCTATTGTATGATTAAATAAGATTCGCTTTAGTAAATAAAATCTTATATTACTAAAACTTTGTGTATGAAACAATTAAATTAAGAATGATCGGTTAATTATAATTACAATTTGTTGTAGATTATATTAATATGAACCATTTTATATACTTGTGATTACGAATTACTAGTCAATTGTTGTATATAATTAAATTAATATATGTAATGATATTTAATTGTTAAATATTCATTAATATTATTTACAACATGTTACATGTCACATTCTACACATTATATGACATAGTGACAATTGACAAAAATAAAATGGAGTCCATATTATCTAATGGACCGGTTTTTAGAGGAAATTAGATGGTGAATTGTTTAATTGTTTTTTATTGTGCAGAACACAATGATTACAATTATAGAATAGCCTACACCCTAATGCATTTTGATAAGAACAATTCTAAAAGAGAAAAGGGCATGCATTGGCTCTATGGTCACTCACCCCCATCGGTTTTCCTCCCCTCTAAATGAATAAGAATTGTTCTTATTTTTATTATTCATTCTTACAATTATTCAACATCTTACTTCTCCCACCATCTCTCTAAAATAAGTTTTAGAAAATTGTTTAAAAATCTAATTTATAAATTACTAGAAGTAGTAATACAAAATAATATTAGATTATATTTAAGGTCAACTACTAATATAATCTAGTCAATTAATTAGCAGTTTTAAGGAGTAGTCTTGGTGCAATTGATAGGAGGTTCTCATACTTGGAGACAAAGGGAATCATCCATTTATTTTAAGCTCAAGAACAAGTAAGAAAGGTGTTCTTACTTGTGCCCTTAAAACCGTTTTCATCAATGTAAGGAACCTTGTTCTTACTTTTATATTTTATTATGTTATGCATGCATAAGATCAACATCTTTTTAATGAGTTATTTAGATATAAAATTAAAGGAGTTTAATTAGAGGGTTTTTGAATCCTTTCAAGTAATACTACGATTTTATGTACTGTTAGGTACTCTATCGAGTAAGGCTTACTTTATCGAGTAAGTGTGTGTGGTGTACGAAACAGTGTTATGTTTGATGGGTACTCGATCGAGTAGGGGCAACTAGATCGAGTAGAGGCCACTCGATCGAGTAAGTCACTTACTTGATCGAGTAAGTTTGTTTTTACAGGTTATTTGCCGGGTTTTGATAGCAACGCCAGAAAGATATATAAACACCTTTCGTTAGTTTCTTTTCTTTTTTACCCTATTCTAAACATCACAAAGATAAAAATAAAGTTACGTTGCTTTTCTCTTTCGCATTGCTATCGAATCCCAAGGCTTGTGTCGTCGGAATCCGGAGTTCTTTACGCCGTTGAGACCGTCGCGTTGTGGGTAAGATCCTAGTAAGTTTTTATATTATTTCTTTGATTTTGGTTGCAACCCTAATTGGGTAATTTGGGGGTTTGGGAGTAGTTTGATAGTTGATGGTGATTGTATGATTGTATGATTGATAGGAGGTGATTTCGTAGAGGAATGTTTCTGATTTTCTATTGTGACGATATTGGTGATTGCATTTCCATGTAGGGTTTCCTACTCAGTTATTGGTTACATGTATATTAGATGATTGATTGTTTGTTGATGGTTGATTGATGTCATTTGTCTATATCGTATTGAAATTGGTAATTTTTGTTGTTGTATTTGGTTGTGTTGTTTGTCTGTGGTTGGCGAGGTGCGCTCTCGGCTGAGTGGAGTCACTTGCGGGAGTTGATTTACGCCCTTGATTTGCTCTTTGTGGAACCCGCCATAAGAGGGGATGTGCACATTAAGGAACATGGGTTTGCGCTCGGTATTGATGGGCGGGGCTTTGGTGGGAACGGCTGCGGTCCCCCACTGGCGGTGTGGATTACTGGTTGCGGCCGTAATCTGGCAGGACTAAACCTTCAGGCTAGTCAAGTGATTGGGGATATGTTGGTGTTGGAGGATTGTATGTATTGTTGTTATTGTATGATATGGATGCGCGAGGGATAGCTGGGCTTGAGTCATCACGAGTCGTTTAGAAGTTTTCCGTTGTGTTATCAAACATTTTACTTACTATAGTTGGTTTTTGGATTTGGGAACAGTTGTATCACTTTTCACAGTTTTGGTTTTGGTTATGTATCGCTTTAAACTTATCTATTATAGTACGTCCTTTTATGGTCAATTATATATACATTGCCTCGGGTAACCGAGATGGTAGCACTTTCATGCATTAGGTGTTCTTAGTAAGGCACCTTAGTGTATGGGGGTGTTATAAAGTGGTATCAGAGCGACGATTTTGGAACCTATAACTAATGAATCTAATGAACTTATAGAGTCAACTGGAGATCCATAACATTCATGAATTCGACCGTGGCCCAGTGCATGAATAATGGATACCACCGACATGTCAAAACAACGACAACACGTAAGGGACAAACCACCTTCCTAATTTCTCCAGAGCAAAGGTCACATTCAAAAGGCCTTACATCCCAAAGCCAAAAGGTGATTAACCCAATGCCAAAGCAAAAGCCATTCACCCAAAGCCAAAGCAAAAACCAAAACAAAACCCATAGCCAGAATCTACTCAGGCGAAGGCCAAGACTCGAGCCAAAATCAAAACAAAACCAGATTGAAACCCTCCTCGGAAGGCCGAAATCCAAAGAAATCATCAAATAGCAAAAACCTCAGACCAATAAGTCCAACACTAAACCTCTGACCAATGAGTCCAACATCAAAACCTCGGACCAATGAGTCTAAAACACAAAACCTCGGACGAATGAGTCCAAAACACAAAAACCTCGGACCAATGAGTCCTACACCAAAACCTCGGACCAATGTGTCCAAAACACAAAACCCCGGACCAATAAGTCCCAGACAAAAACCTCAGACCAATGAGTCCAACAGAATAACCTCGGACCAATGAGTCCAACACAAAAACCTCAGACCAATGAGTCTAACCACCAAGTCCAGGACCAATGAGTCCAAAGTCCAGGACGAATGAGTCCAACACACAAAATCCCGGACAAATGAGTCCAAAACACCAAGTCCAGGACCAATGAGTCAAAAGCCCAGGACTAATGAGTCAACACACAAAATCCCGGACCAATAAGTCCAAAACACCAAGTCCAGGACCAATGGATCCAAAGCCCAGGACCAATGAGTCCAACACACAAAATCCCGAACCAGTGAGTCCAAAACACCAAGTTTGGGACCAATAAGACCAAAGCCTAGGACTATTGAGTCCAACACACCAAATCCCGGACCGATGAGTCCAAAACACCAAAACCTCAACCAACAATGCTTCACCCCTAAGTTCTCCTAGAAACTGCTACAGGGAGACCTATCTTGGATCCTAGGGATTCCCCTTAAGAACATAGCTAAAGCTGCTTAACCCCTAAGTCTTTCTAGAGACTGTTACAGGGAGACTTATCTAGGATCCTGCGGATTCCCCTTAAGATCATAACCCATCGATTCACACTTAAGTCCTTCTAGAGACTGTTATAGGGAGAACTATCTAGGCTTTCTAAGGATTCCCCGCAAGCTCAAAATATCACACCTTAACCTTTAAGGTCCAGACATGGGAAACTGATCCCACATTATTTACCAACCATTTCGTGCTCAGGCCACATCAAGCCGGAGACCCCATTTCCCACCACATTACAAGATGTAACCCATCGGCCTAAGCACCACAAATACAAGCTCTATACTTTTATCTGTCAAACAAACCTATTATTACCAAGCTTCACATTCCAAAGTGCTGAAGCCATTTTCACCTCTACCCATATACGGAGTCTTCAAAAAACCTTGCTTCTCGGAACGGAACGAGCCCATTTCATTCTTAGAGTCCACTTTTTAGAAACAAGAAACATTTTCACAAACTATGCCTCTGATCAAGAGGGAATTCACTCATATCAGCTTTCGAGTCACCAAACGAAATTTACCGTCGTGACCCTCGGCTACAGAGTTTTATCTGTCAAACAAAGTTATTATTACCAAGCTCCACATTCCATAATGTCGAAGCCTTTTTCAGCCTGACCCAAATACGGAGTCCTCGAACGCTTTGCTACCGAGAATGGAATATACTCAATTTCATTCTTAGAGTCCACTTTTTAGTGTGCTCACGTGACAAGAAACATTTTCACAAATTAAGCCTCTTCAATTCATGCTCAAGGAGGAAGTCTCTGTAATCAATTTTCGAGTCACCAAACGACATTTGCCATCGTGACCCTCACACTTTAAGGACCTAACAGTTAGCTTAGGCACACACACGCAGAATTACGATGTGATTTGATTTCACACCGCGTGAATACGTAGGTAGTCCTTTAAGGACACAACCATACAAACTCAAAATCAATTATTAACACACACACACGCAAGAACTGCGAACAGGTTTGATTTCGCAAACACGCGAATATGTAGGCAGTCCTATTACAAGGACACAACCACACCCCCCACAAACATTCAATTTTCACACCATCAATTTGCAACCCATTTCACACCCAACAAGAACTACGATCTGGTTTGATTTCCCGAATACGTAGGCAATACCCACACAAGGACACAACCCTATACCCCTTTCACAACCGCATGCACCTTACACAACCACACATCCCTCTTCATCCATCACTCCCAACTCACTCAGCCGCAGGCTCAATACTATGCCTCTTTATTGAGGGATCCTTCTTGGAAGCGCCACCCAATGCTTTATTTTGTTAAATTCTCTCCTTCTCACTCTGGGGGCTTCTCTTCCAAGATGCTACTCGTCCTTCATCCCTTGAGTCTAACTAAAGTTCAAAATAAACCCCCTTTAGCCTAGTGCTTTGTTTGGACGATGGCAAGATTTTGGTTCCGCTCTCCGAATCATCAAAACTCGAGAAGGGATCTCAAACGGGCAAACGGAGGCAAAGATGTCTGGAGAAGATAATCAATTCGCGTTTCCCAGCCGAGCGGACCTCCTACTCCAAGGATCTGATGTGTGTTGTCACCAATTTCTTGGCTATGGAGTTTCACACACATAAGCAAATTATGTCAGAGTCACCCCCGTGTCGTGTCGATACCGAGTTTGTATCACGCTCACGACCGTCTGCTTGTCAGTCTGTCAGTATGTGTCCGTGTGAGATAATCTCATAACGATCACGTGTCTCCAATCTATCAAATCATGGATCTACGTACAACAAGACTAAATATTAAGCTTCACAACTTTAGAAACTCCTATCTCTCCTCACGTGAGATATTACATGCTAGTTTCTTATATGCTAATTGCTCACATGCTTATGTGCTTATATGCTTGCATGCCTACGTGATTGTCTATGCGACTGCGGATTTGTGTGGTCACTAACCATGCAAATAATCTTGAGAAGAAAAACGCACTCCACCTATGTAATAGGTTCTTCCCAACAAATGCCGACCCGTCAAATCCAAGGAATTTAATCGCGTAGATTACATGGCATACGCTACCTCCCAACGAGCAGCAACTCATATCCCCGACGAGCCCTGAGAAATTTCTAACTCCCCAGCGAGTGCCAATTTTCAAATGGAAGTCACACAGGTCTTTCAAAGATCCTTGCAACATCATTCATGATCCTAACGCAGCGCTCTCCCTAAATGGTTTTCCAGAGAGCCTTGCTTAGATGACTTATCCCCACGGATTTTTTCGGGATCCCCAACAAGTTGGACTTCATTGCTCCCCTGCCAAACCTATCAACGTCAACCTGGTTGGAAGTCATTACTGGATAATATCTTGAAATAAGCCCGATGTTTCAAGCTGTTTCCCGCAGTCGATCATTCGACCATCGATGGCTGACAAGTCTCTACGCACCTTCAATAGCTAGCGAGTCTTCACGCGACCTTCGATGGCTGGCGAGCCTCTACGCACGAACAATAAGTAATTCAAAGACATAACCCGAAGATGCCTCAGGTATGACTCAGGTCTTCAGCTTGTAATCTTCGATTGACCTAGAAGCTATACTTTGACTTTCGCCTCATCCAAGCCTCAGTCAAAGTGGGGGCTCTGTAGATACCCAGTATCTGCACCTTCCAAAAACCACCCGATGATGATCGGACTATAACGTGTTTTTGATATGCGTGCTTGGATTGGCTATACGTGAGACAGTTTAATGTATTACTCGGATATGAAAAATTATTTCAAAAATGGTTTTCTAACTTCATTTGCATTAAAACAACACTACTTAGAGTTAAAACCGTCTTCGGACCCAAAACCGACTCAGGAACCCGCAACTCGAGTCAACCTGAGTCAACCCGAGTCAACTCGAGTATCGAAGATAAGGCATTAATGGTTTTATCATGCCATTTGCATTAAATGATACTAATTAGATTCTAAACCGACACGAAGATAAGGCATTAATGGTTTTATCATGCCATTTGCATTAAAATGATACTAATTAGAGTCTAAACCGACACCGGGCCAAAAATCGACTCGAAATTCAAATCCCGACTCACACGGGTCAAACCCGAGTTAAGTACACAAAATACCTACCCTAAATAACACCCAAGAGGTAAGATCACACGGCTAAGAAATCACATAAAACCACAAATCACAACTATTAAAACATTGGTTAGAATAAATGGAAAATCCAAATTTCTGAAAAGGACAGGACACCCCATTGTATCAGTGGCGTGCTCGGGCCTCAATGTGCTACCTCCTTAGCATCCAAGCAAACTCAACCGACCTACTATCCCATATTTCACTATAATTACCCACCTTCACACACCATAATACTTACGCGAGTGTCCGCCGCGTCATTTCTCCCTTAAAATACTACACTTAACTTCTGAAGTCACAAACTGACACGTATTTTCGACCTACCGATCGAAAATACAGGCCATACACATTGTTTGGTACCTTCATCGTGAATTAAATCACTTAACCGACCATTTCGACCAACTACACAATCATTAAACAAAACAACACTCTTTACATTGCTAAAACGGTTTTCAACCGAGTTTTCCGACCTAACAAGTTTTTACACTTCCGTCAATTTCTCGCCAACGACCTAGCATGTAAGTATGAGGGTGTAATTAATCCTCTTCTTTCATGTCTTTTTATATGTTTTTATGACCTTAACATGCTAAAACATGCATAACATGGTCCAAAATACGAATCGAATGTGCCAAAACCGATTTATGAACTGAAAAAGAAGCCCCTAGTCACAATTAGGTGGATCGCGCCTAAATGGGCTGTCCAGGTCAGAACTCAAACGTCATTCTTTCAATTTTAATTTCATTTTTACAATCGGTTTTGACCTTTTTAAATCATTTTTATGATGAATATTTTTTAACCATAAATTACATTCACCCTTGGTTCCTCATACCATGACGGTTTAATCCGTGTTTCGGTGATAATATTTGGTTAATTACATTTTAAAAGGCATTTTAAAACCTTTAATTCATTTGTTTACATTTCAAAAACAACCATATTAGTCATACATGCATACTTTTCCTTGGTTCCACATACCATATCGGTTTAAACCCGAGTACGATGATGAACATTGACTAATTACAAAATAATGAACTTAACACAATTAGTTCATAATAAACATTTTTCAAAACTATTCATGTCAAGCTTGCAAAACCAAACCCGACATCGAATATTTTCAATACAATAATGATTATTAAAGTCTCGTTCTTCACATTGGCACAAAATCGGTCTAAACGACCTTTTCAACAAAGACGGGTTCAAATACCCTTTTGCAAACCTTTTCATAAACATTTTCAACAACCAGGAGACACCCCTTTTGGTCGTCTGCTACCTCGCGCCTAAACTGACTCAGTGACTTCCAGTTTTCAAACGTGGACAGGCCCCTTTGCATTGCCCTAAGGCTCGCGCCTCAATAAGCTGCCTGATGTAGTTTCTGCTTCCTTTCCAGCACTCGTCTAGGACGATCCCGACTTCGGTTAACCCAAATATAGGATGAATCAGATTGACAAGTCCGCATTTTACTTTGTATTTTCAAAACGCCTTTCTAAGACCAATGGATCACGTTATGCACCATAAACCTACCTCGGTTAATGGATGTATAATTTCCGTCTTACATGCAAATCAACGCTAAATCAAACTTGACATCAATTAGTTGATATTTGTATAAACAACCGACATAGTAAGCTCACATGTTTGTTTTAAACTTGTGGACGCGCATTCATGCATTTACCCGTTTTATCTGAAAGTTTCTAAAACCCCTATTAAACATATTTAATAGAGTTTATAAATTACCCATAATTTATATTTATATGGATCTAGTTGCACGCAAGACAAAAAGCACAAAATAACGAGAAAATGACATTTCTTACATACAATATGGATCGAAATATTGGGCACAAATGAGGACACCTTCCTTATTTGTTCTTGAGCTCATAATATTAGGATGATCCTCCAAAACCCAAGCTCCATATTAGGAACTCTCTTCTTAGTTGCACCAAGACAATAACCCTTAATACTAATATAGTAATTAACTAGATTAATATATTAGTTTTCCTTAAAGATTCTAATAATATTTGTATTACTACTTTAGTAATAATATAATTTGATATTAGAATATGGTGGAACAATTTGTCAGATCTAAAAACTATTTTAAGAGAGAATGAGGAGAAGTAGTAAGAATGAACAAAAATGCATGAATGAATAATAGAGAACCATTTTCTCTATATTGTAGGGGGGGGGGGGGGGTTTCTTAGAAGGCCAATGCATGGCCTTCACCCTTTTACTTTTGTTCTTCACAAGAAACTAGATGCAAGGCTACTTACAAATAGGTTATGATTGTGTTTTATTTAACAATTAAATAAAACACCCATTTTATTTTGTCAATTGTATTATTGTATGACATGTGACATATAACGAGTCATATGTCATTTTAATGCATACTTAACTTATTAAATATCATTATTTACAAGAATAAATTAAATACAATAAATCAACTAGTAATTCATAATTACATTAAATAAAATGGCTTATGCTAATATAATCTACAACATTTTGCAATTATAATTCATCGATCATTCTTAATCCAATTGTATCATAAACAATAATTAATTTCAGTAATAAAAACATTTCAATTACTAAAATGAATCTTATTTAATCAAATTACAATAAGATACTTATTCAATCAAATTACAATAAGATACTTATTCTTACTAACAAAAAATAATTGTTCAATTTTAAGGAATTAATTAACTTGTATCATTATACAATTAATTAATTAATCTATTAAGGGAATTGTCCTATAGGTGTGACTTTAAGGGATCAACTTATCACCACCGTCAAACGACAGAATATCAAACTCTAGTTAGCCAATCATTACCGATTAATGTTGATCAGTTGACTATAAAATTGAATCATCCCTTACGTATTCTTATTATGAGATTTAAACATGTGATCGCAGTATTATTAAGGACAGATACTCTAACAATGTCCCACTTGTCCGAGACAAGTGTGCGTCACCAATTCTCTTATCATATTACATCTCCCACTCAATTCAAGGTGTCTTGCAGGTCGCACTTGCACTTGATCATATCTATAGTGGTTTCCTCGATCTGGAGAGTAACTGTCTGACATGAATTATCTACCGTAGATACCTTCCGAGCGTGGCCACGCATTTCCATTCTCAACTCCTTGAGTGGCCTTGAGATTTTAAATAACCTGACAAGGGGTGGATAATTCCTATCGCACTATTCCCTTCGTACACCCACAGTTCATCATGACCCAAAAGATGCACACTTACCCCTTTTGACAGAATGGCTTTGGGCAAAAATCAAAGTCAATCAGAAACTGTGCCGACTTGGGCGAACAATCTCTAGGCAAAGAATCGACTCAAAAGAATACTATAGTAGCTCTCGCCACGACCAGGTTATATAAATGTTGCCTAAACTCTATAAGCGGTCACTGCCCGACAGAGTGTCTCATACAGTCTGCCTATGTGATCAACTAGTCATCTCTTATGACTCTATGGCACTTAAACTTGCCATCAATCGCATCACACTCTAGTCACTTGGAGACGTCACCTCATATAAGCAACTAGGGGCCAATACTATGTTAATCCGGTTAACTTTAATAGGGTTCAACATTATCTCTACAACCTATTTTGAAAAACAAAGTATTATTGGAAAAGAGTTTTGAATAAAACTCAAATGCTGAGTGTATTATCACATATGTAAAATTGATATAATATCAATTACTACGTAATCTATAATTTATTTTTAATCTTTCATATAGTTGATCATCTCAATTCAATTGAATGGCATGACTTATCATGCTTAGCCTATGAAAAGGCCTTGGTTAGCATGATTCAGCAACACTTTGCACTTTTCCTAACCTTACTATATTCTATTTCCCATTCTTGTGTATAATCTTGTATTATAAGAACTTCTTTGACTACGTGTCAAGATCCAATCGCGTCATAGGCTCTCTTACCCTTGAATAACTTCCACTGTCCTCACAATGTGAAGGGATAGGACCTTCGGTTATTGGAACGAACTACCATAGTTCCTCCAATTCATAAAACCGAATCCTAATATCATCCCTTCCTTCTTGCATATGTTATTATTGCAAGTGTACTCAATTTTTGTTGTGTATATCTCATTGTTCAACTGCCTGGGATGTTTCTAGCAGATATCCTCCTTAAATAGTATAGCCTAGATGGTTCTCTAACCATCTTTATGTGTTTAGAATATGGTTTTTGTGTAACTCCTTGCACATAAATCCGTCTGATTTCTAAATGCTTATCTTCATATCCTTCGTTTTTCCTCAGTACTAACTAATGAACTATGTGGCTATATAGAGACTTCTCTCAAAGATTCGATTTTTAACATCTCGTCATACTCCAAGTATACGAGGTTTAAGAATAGTGATACATCTTGGCGTAATGAATTAATCCCGCAGCGGAAGCATGTGGATTCATTTACTATATGTTCAATACTTTTGAACTTGTCTAGACTCTTATCAATATAAGAATATTCATTTAACGCTAATATCCTCTTAGAACTATCTTTATAGGTCTGGATACCTTAGAAATGTATTATTCTTCTCTAAGTCTTTCATCATTCACATAGATCAATATGTCATTCACATATAAGACTAATAATACCACCGTACTCCCACTAAACGTTATGTATAAACAACACTACTCGACAATTCGAGAAAAGTTTATCACATGATCAAAACATACAATTTAACTCCTTAACTTCCACTTAAGATTTCTTCTTAAGTTTGTATCCTACCTTAGGATAGTTGCGATTTACAAAACTCATGCAACATGATTTTAAAATCCAACTATATCAAATCATATCCGAATACAATGAAGCATTGTTGTTGCGTGCAAAACCCTTTGCCACCAACCAAGCAAGCTAAATAAACATTTTCATGTTTATGCTTATTTCAGACTCTTGTGGAGTTGAGACTAGATAAAGCATCTTAATAAGTTACAGGTTTATTACTTTTAAAAATAACATGACTCCTGTCCACTTAGGTTTCGAATCAATAATTGCTGTTAATACGTTACAGGTTTGTTACTTTTAAAAATAACATGACTCCTGTGCACTTAGATTTCGAATCAATAATTACTAATTTTGACCAAGAAGGAACATTAAGAAGGAACATCTTCCTATGTCTTATTCTCAAGTTGTGGCTCTTGAACATTTTCTCCCACTTTGTCTTTAAGAAATAAACTTCTTTTCTCAAAAGTCAGCATCACGAGCCACAAACTTGTTGTTCCCGTGATAGTTGGGTTATAAAGCCACATGCTTTCTTCCGAAACAAGCTAAAACTTAGGTACCACGCCTAATCATATCATATATGAATTGTACTTGATTGCTTTAACTATGTTTTGTTTTAATGGGAAAAATAAATACTAGACAAATTGTGATAGAAACTACTTCCAACTTTATAGTAAAGATTCAATCATATCGTATAGGATTCTTTGTATCCTTATAACACACCTTATCTTTATAGGGTGTGATTATGATAGTGATCTTGTAATACCATATCACACTCTATTTGGTGTAAATCAAAGTCTTCACTTTATTGTTTCCTATTTTAACAAAGTACTAATACTTTTGTTTTATAATCTCTAGGTTTTGATACTTTTTAAACATTCATTGAACTTATTCAAAGAATTTCTCTTCTTACCACATTAAGTGGATACCAAGTATCTACCTAGTTCGTTCGTAAAAGAGAGGAAGAAGTAATAACCATTTCTGATTGAAATTGTATTTGACCATACACTTTAAAGTGTAAATAGGGCGAATATCTTGCTCTATTCATAATCCTTTTCAAGGAAAAATCATGAATTGTCTTGCTTTGAATACAAGATTCGCACACACCAAGATATTTCCAATCAAATGGTTTGGGACACTAGTCAAAACTAGTTTCTAAACGCGTATTTCAATCGAGAATTGAGAAATAATTGGGGTCACCAACTTGAATCTTGTATATATGACATTTATTTTAGTTTGAATATAATTACCTTGATTTGTATGGTCTCACCATAAACTTAATCGTGGTATGTAAGGGCACTGATACGTGCATTTTATATAGTCTTTTTAGCCTATTTTATGCACGTATTTCCATGCTTTTATCGTAGTTTTATGCTATGAAATGCCCCGAATATGCTACTTTGGGTTATTTTGTCTTATTTGCAGGAATGAACCAGAAAGTAGTGAAATCAAGCCTTTTACCATCCATTTAGCATGCATTCGGAGGAAGAGTGAATTTGGAGCGGGAATGTAGCTAGTTTGGGATGCGCAAAGAAGAAAGATAGCTAGGCGAGCAAAGGAAGAACTTCAAATTGCTAGTGCCTACTTTGGAGAGCCATATCTCGAGTTCTACAACAGATATTCAGGTGATTCCAATTGTAGATGAAAGTTTGTCCTCTTAGCTTTCCAACGCCACCGGAATCGCCCTATTTGCCCAAGTAACGAAGAAATGGCAGCCGTTTGAAGTTCAGTGCGCAAAGCAGGAAAAGTACTCGATCGAGTAGATAAATCACTCGATCGAGTACTAGCTACAGCGAGAAGGTTATTGTCGAGTATGATTAGATTTATTCTTATGTTTATCTTATATCTAGTTAATAATAATAATACTACTTAGTATAAATAAGATAGTTTTAGACCTAATAGGGAGATCATTCATTCCATGGACTTGGTGGAGGCAGAGGAACACGTTACTACTCTCCCTCTTCTCCTCTCTTATTTTTAACATACACTGTTACTTTGCTACTGTTCTTTCTTCCGGATCTATTTGAGTAATTAATTCTTTCCCTTTCTTTTCCTCTTTAAATTATGCTTATGATTATTGTTCTCCCTTTATTTCTTGTTTTCCCTTTAATTATGTCTAGCTAAATCCCGTAGTGTGTTAGGATTAGGGAAGCCGTGGTAGCAATGTTTTAATTGACTTTCTCTGATTAGCCTTGCGATAGGAATTGTATTAGGCAATTTAATTGTTATCCGGTCGAATGAATGCATGCAGGAGACCATAAATCTAGTTAACCCCGACCTGGATCGAAAGATTGGAAGGGAAGACTTGCTTAATTACAATAGGGTATTGCAGTGAGGGCGAAAGTTAAGCTGTTTACGCTCTAGGGCGGTTTAAGGACCGAAAGGTGACGACCATAGCTCTTCTTATCAATAGTCTAATCACTTTAGTATTACCGATAGTATAGCTGCCACGGTAGACCGACTCCTAGCATATTTCCTTCCCTCTATTGTTAATTTCTTCTATTTTTATCTCTCTTTCCTTAGTCTCTTAATAGTTTTAGTAACTCATTTCAAACCCCCACATTGTGACCCGTTACTCATAGACTAAAATTAGACAGATAAATCTCAATTTTGCCTCCCTGTGGAGATCGACCCTACTTGCCGCTGACTTCTGTTAGTTGTAACTTAGGTATTTATTTTTGGTACCTGACGACGGTATCAAATTTTGGCGCCGTTGCCGGGGATCGAACCCGGGTCACCCGCGTGACCCATTTGACTTTACCGCCCCATGCATTTGGGACGATTATCCACCTTCTCCCTTAGTTGACCAGACTCCTCCACCTCACAGTTCATACCCGTCTGAGCATCCAAATTCTATTCGCGTTGTTTTTGAGTCCAATTCTCCTGAGCTGCTTTATTTTCCACCTGCGGTTATTTTGAGTTTTTATATTCCGCCCTTAGCTTGAGGGCAGAATTATCTTGTGAATGATTTTGGGAGTTGTCATAGGAAATTCGTTAGGCTTAAACGATCTTGCATTTCAATTTCCTATGCTATTACTATATTATGGTGCTACTTACAGTTTTGTGTAGCACATGCGCAGCTATTTGACAAAGTTGGTGCGAGCTTTGAGTTGCTTTGATTGGGTTCAATTAGAGTAGTTGGCTGAAAAAGAAGGTCGAGCTGAGACCTGTCTGAAACTAGCGCTACCCGGGAGGCAACCCGGAGATTTATTTTTAGTTGTTTTTCAAACATTGCATTTTATTTCAGTTGTGTGTAATAATTGGTCTTCGTACCATAGACTATATCAGTATGCTTGCTTTGTTAGTTTTGCGGGCTGTTTTTGTTGCGTCTTTTGCAGGAATATACTAAGGATCACTCGATCGAGTACTTTTTGTACTCGAACGAGAGCTTTTGCTGCTGAAATCACTCGATCGAGTACATATATCACTCGATCGATATCACTCGATCGAGTACCTGCAAAAAAAAAAAAAAAAAAAAATTTTTTTTTTTTTTACTCGATCGACCACTATTCCACTCGATCGACCACTATTCCTCTCGATCGAGCTGTTTTGGACGCCCATTGCTCGACTTAGCTTCTTGTGACGATGTTTCGGAGCTATTAGTGACCTCCCATGTTGCTGGCTGGTTTGGGGAAGTCCCTTTATTCGCGCAATCTTGTGAGTTTTCCGCATTTACTCTCTTTTTCCTTTAGTTTGCATTTCCTTTCCATGTTTTGGTACAATGAGGGCATTGTACGGTTTGGTTTGGGGAGGTTTTGCATCCATATCTGTGTCTGCATCTTGTTTTTATTGCATTTCCGTTATCACGTTTAATTTCAGTATGCATTGTTGTTTATTTTCATAAAAATCAAAAATCTGATAAAAATTTAAAAATTTCAAAAAATCCAAAAAATTTCACGTTTATTTTTGCATATAGGTTGAGTTGGAACGGTAGATTTCCATGATGATAATGCACTATAACTTGTCTTTTTGCTTGAGCCTTGCACTTTCATTGATAGTTATTAGCTTTGTCATACGCATAATCTACGAGTTTCTGTTCAAATATAGCCGATCGTTTAGACTTGACACGATAAATTGGCAAACTACTTAATAAAATCTGAGTTTTTAGAGCCCATAACTGGTGACATTCATGACCAGTTCATTAGGAATTGAGAGTAGTACTCCTTGCATAGCATGTTCGTCTCTTTTGCACTTTTATGACATTCAATTTCTTGTCAAATGCACATATTCGGGTTTGTGGTTGGTGTCACATGCAGGGAGGTGTTTGCAAATTTCCCTTTCCTTATATTTTTCACCCATTTAGCTCCACATTAGCCAAAACTTGCCTTTTTGACCCATTAGCTACATTCCAAATTAAGCCTGCCTAGTCAAGCTAGTTTAGTATGTTCTTTTGTGGTATGATTTTCCGTCTGCAGTTGGCCCATGTGTATTTTGTTTGGAGTTGGTGGAGAATAAAGGAAGGGAGTATGAAAAAAAAAGTATTGAAAAAGAAAAAAATAAAGAGAAGAAAACGTGAAAGTGAAAAAAAAGAAAGAAAAACCAAGGGCTGGAAACGTGATACAGGATGAAAGAAAGTAAGAAATGAAAAGAATTGAAAAAAAAAGGGATGAGAAAGACGTGAATAAAGAAAAAAAAAAAAATAAAGAAAAAAAATCAAATATCACGTTCACAGGAAGAAACCAGAGGAGGCAAAGTTTGGAAATTTTTTGAGGTGGTTTGATTTTTGAGTCCGTCTGTGCCTATTTCTATCTTGTGACGGTCTCACTCCTCCGTTTTATTCATATTTTTTGAGGAGATAGTGTTTTTGGATAGTGAGTTTTGTGCCAAAGAAGGGCACTTGTGTTTATTTCTTAGTCAGTTAAGATTCGGACGGTCTTATATGGTCCTGTTTAGGAACTAGCTTGACGCTTTTACCTCCACATTACCATAACTTGTTTTGCCTTTTCTCACCTGAACCTCACTATTCCCATATTATTTGTAAGCCCTCGGCTGTGACGAACATTATTGGTTGGAGTGTGTGCATAAGTACTTGAATTGTCTTTCATTTTTGTTGCATGCATGCTATGTAGGTCGCAGATTAGGTGAGTGACCGCCCTTTCTTCTCTCTTTTACATATAAACATTCACCCTTTGCTTCATGAGAGAAGAGTGACCACGAGAGAGTCCGATTTTGTTGGTCTTGCAAGGTCGATAGGTTGGCTATATTTCGAAATGACTTATAATTCGTTTTGCATCGACGCTTAGCTTAAACTGTTAATCTTTGTTGCATTAAATTGGTTCAAGTAGACAAGTTAAGCTAGCTCTGAGTTATTTTTCCGTTCCATTAGCATATAGTTTTGAGTTTACTCGAGGACGAGTAAAGGTTTGGTTTGGGGAGATTTGATACGTGCATTTTATATAGTCTTTTTAGCCTATTTTATGCACGTATTTCCATGCTTTTATCGTAGTTTTATGCTATGAAATGCCCCGAATATGCTACTTTGGGTTATTTTGTCTTATTTGCAGGAATGAACCAGAAAGTAGTGAAATCAAGCCTTTTACCATCCATTTAGCATGCATTCGGAGGAAGAGTGAATTTGGAGCGGGAATGTAGCTAGTTTGGGATGCGCAAAGAAGAAAGATAGCTAGGCGAGCAAAGGAAGAACTTCAAATTGCTAGTGCCTACTTTGGAGAGCCATATCTCGAGTTCTACAACAGATATTCAGGTGATTCCAATTGTAGATGAAAGTTTGTCCTCTTAGCTTTCCAACGCCACCGGAATCGCCCTATTTGCCCAAGTAACGAAGAAATGGCAGCCGTTTGAAGTTCAGTGCGCAAAGCAGGAAAAGTACTCGATCGAGTAGATAAATCACTCGATCGAGTACTAGCTACAGCGAGAAGGTTATTGTCGAGTATGATTAGATTTATTCTTATGTTTATCTTATATCTAGTTAATAATAATAATACTACTTAGTATAAATAAGATAGTTTTAGACCTAATAGGGAGATCATTCATTCCATGGACTTGGTGGAGGCAGAGGAACACGTTACTACTCTCCCTCTTCTCCTCTCTTATTTTTTTAACATACATCGTTACTTTGCTACTGTTCTTTCTTCCGGATCTATTTGAGTAATTAATTCTTTCCCTTTCTTTTCCTCTTTAAATTATGCTTATGATTATTGTTCTCCCTTTATTTCTTGTTTTCCCTTTAATTATGTCTAGCTAAATCCCGTAGTGTGTTAGGATTAGGGAAGCCGTGGTAGCAATGTTTTAATTGACTTTCTCTGATTAGCCTTGCGATAGGAATTGTATTAGGCAATTTAATTGTTATCCGGTCGAATGAATGCATGCAGGAGACCATAAATCTAGTTAACCCCGACCTGGATCGAAAGATTGGAAGGGAAGACTTGCTTAATTACAATAGGGTATTGCAGTGAGGGCGAAAGTTAAGCTGTTTACGCTCTAGGGCGGTTTAAGGACCGAAAGGTGACGACCATAGCTCTTCTTATCAATAGTCTAATCACTTTAGTATTACCGATAGTATAGCTGCCACGGTAGACCGACTCCTAGCATATTTCCTTCCCTCTATTGTTAATTTCTTCTATTTTTATCTCTCTTTCCTTAGTCTCTTAATAGTTTTAGTAACTCATTTCAAACCCCCACATTGTGACCCGTTACTCATAGACTAAAATTAGACAGATAAATCTCAATTTTGCCTCCCTGTGGAGATCGACCCTACTTGCCGCTGACTTCTGTTAGTTGTAACTTAGGTATTTATTTTTGGTACCTGACGACGGTATCAGGCACAACTCTTATTTTATTTGTATAATAGAGAAACCCTTTGCGTTATATACAAAAACTTGAATTATATTCTTATTTAGACTTAGTGTACATCATAACAATTATTGAGGTACAATTCTAAATACAAAACTAAAATGAGTACACTACAACATTCATTTGTTCATGGATGTAATGGCAACTACCCTAGTTCCATTCATGCAAATTTCTGAACTTATTCTTGGTTGTCGTTGCACTCAAATGCTCATGATATGGTGATAGGCTTCATTGTAATATCCATGTCATATATATTCAAGAAGGAATGTGTTGGAGTCACACAACCAACTTCCTTGATCTTTACTTATTTAAGTTTGTATCTATTTTAGTGTCTAACACTTTCTCTTTCGAGCCTAGCTCTATCTGTAACTTATTAAGATACGTACTTACTTCTTATCGCTCCCACTGAATTCAAGAATTTATAATTGATGAAGACTTATCTTCATATAAATTCCTAGTTAATGCTTCACAAGGATGAATTCTATTGTTGTATTTGGTCAATCAAAATTTCTAACAAATTAATTTACCAATTTAACATTGTCATGTTTTTAACAACTTAAGTGATTGATGACATGTGTTAAGGTTGAACAATAAGACTTTTGAACCATGGATGCGTAGAAGATATTATCAAAACATATTTTGACAAATCATTACCTCTAGTCATATTTCTTCACAAGAAATCATACATAGGTATGTTAGGATTTTTTAAGATGCTAATCTTATATTTGCATACGACAATTCCAATAGAGTTCTTATGGAATAAAACGATTCCTATGGAACTAGTCCATACCCTATTTAAACGGTTTATATGAGGATTTAGAAAGAGATTATACTTGTCCTTTAGTAATAGTGGTTTAGCGGAGACTCGTGTTACAATCGAATGATATCGTATATGAGTAGGAGTAATGAAATAGAACAATATTAAAAACAACGAAATAGTGGGAAAAGAAACATTAATCGTTAATATATGAAAACATTTTAGCATGTTTTAGCATTTATATAATGACCTCCACCCAATTATATAAATGATTCCGAGATCCAAATCCATATTAACTCGGGCACGGGGAAACCGATACATCCCTTACTAATATAACTCGGTGGGTTAACTCTTTAACCGATTCTACAATTAGAACTCTCGGTCGATGAAATTACGTTAAGTTCATCTCTAGCCCCGGAACATAAGACTAGTCTTCATGTCCCGTTGAGTCCAACGAAATTTCGTGTGTAATAACTTGTTATTACCCCACTTACCCAAAAAAAAATGAAAGTACCCCGGGAAACCGAATCTACCCCAAATGTCAAAGGGATTCATGGGTCCTACTATTTGGGAAGGCTAATCTCAATTTTAAATATGTGAGAGGTCTTGTCGATTTATTATCTATCACATTTATATGAACTATATTAGTGAACTAACGATAATTATAATCGACACGGTCGAAAAGACGATGTGCAAATATAAAAATGCATGTGATGTTATGAAAGGATTCAAAAACCCCTATTAAACTTATTTAATAGATTTTATAAATTACTCTTAATTTATACTCATATGAATCTAGTTACACGCATAACAAAATAATAATGGTTAGAAGAAAACGGTTTTCTTACATTGAAGAGACGGATTTATGGGCACTAGATTTGGACTCCTTCCAAATCTAGATCTTGAGCTAGATAAGATATTAGGATGATTTTCCAAAAACCTTCAAGCATCCATAGTAGAATACCTCCTCTTAGTTGCACCAAGACTAACCCAAACACAAGTATATATATTAACTAGATTGTATACTAGTGACCTTAAATATTTATTCTAATATTATTATTATTACTACTCTAGTAATAATATTACATTATTAGAATATATGAACAAGTTATTGTTGGAGTTAGTGTCCTCCACAATAGTGTGTTTACATAATAAAACTTATTAAAGGTATATCATCAGATATTTAATTATTTGATCCTCGTCAGTTGATTAACGTAAATCGATAACAGTTGGCTGACTAGAGTTTGACGTTATTGTCGTGAGATGGCGGTGATCAACTGACCCCTTTCGGTCACACCTAAAGGAAGGAACCCCAATTGATAACTAATTAATTGTATGAGATACAATTTATTTAGTCCCTTGATTTATAGACTAAAAGGTTAGTCGATTATTTTAGAGAGATTTCGAGTTGCGAACTCGAGGAGCGGCAGTTATTATTTAATTACGCGATAATTAAAATAATAAATTTTATGAGACGGATTTTAGTCGATTAATTGTTAATTCACTAAAACTGTACTAATTGATTAATGTGATTAATATTAGTACGTAAAATAATATGTGTAGCGGTACACGTGTATTTACGGAGTGATTTGAATGAAACTAATTGGAAGCATTTAAACATGAAACAATGTTTAAATAAAATTCACGTATTTTTGCGACAAATATAAGAACCAAAATAGACCCGTAAATGGGACATTGGACCGTGTAAATGAAGTATAGTGGATGATTATAAACACAATCATTTCACTTTACTTGTGATACTTCCACAAGTTAGCTTATAATTATATTTTACATGTGATGTAAGATTCACAAATATAAGACAATTTCAACACTCCACTACTTACTACTCCACCCGCCACTTCCTCTTATATACTCCAATTTATTGTTCATTTTTGCACACTACTTCACTTGTGCATTTTGCATGTGAACAAAGTTGGTAATCTCTCTAAAAATAATAAGCATCATTTTACTAAGTTGTTAGTAAAACAAAATAAAAACTAAGAGTGTTAGTATTATTAACATATTATCAAGGGTTAAATTTTACTAGTATCTAGTTAATGCTTGTAAAATTATTTGGGTGTAGTTCTTGGGTGCAACTTGAAGGAGACTTTCTTGTTGAAGGTTTTTCTAGGAGGATCATCCATCTTCTTTTAGCTCAAGAATAAACTAGAAAGGTGATATAGTTTGTGCCCATATTACCATAAAAATCTATGTAAGGACATTGTTTTTCCTTAACTTTTATTTTTATGCTTTTATATTTGCATGCATGTTACATAGATCACTAAAACAATAAATTATGAGATAATTTATTTTTTATTAGAGAGTATAATATGAATCTATGATCTTTCAAGTGGTATCAGAGCTTAGGCTTGTAATTTGCATGTTGATTTTAAGCATATTAATAAATTATGAGATAATTTATAAAAACTCAAAAATTGTGTTAGAAGAGGTTTTAGCACGAAATTTTTGGTGCATGCACACCTACTGATCTCAAAATATTTGTGGTAAAGTTTGGTGATTTATGAAATTATTTTGCTATTTTTAAGGATTTTTGGTAGAAAACCGAGTCAAAATGCCGTATTTTAGTTATATATTGACTAATAATAGTTAAAAGATGATTCGGGCCATGGAATGTTTATGGTATTTCATGCATGTTTTCTATTGGTTGAATGCAAAATGTTGAAGGTTTGTTTGAAGTTTTGCATGTTTTTTGATTTTATGAGATAAAAGTCGATAAAAGTGAAATAAATTAATCATAATTTTGAAACTTTTGTTCCTGCCCATGATAAATTTATTTACATTTGAAAATATTATTTAAAATTTAAAAGTGAAATTTAAAATGTGATTTCACCTTGTTTTGATGTTTATTGATTTTAGTGGTTAAAAACCGATAAATATCGATCTTTTTCTTCATATATTTTATCCGGACTTTTGGGGTATTTTTCCTGACATTTTGGTGTTCTTGGGAGTGTTCCAGAATACTTAAAATTTTTGTTTCAATTTTTTTGGGTAATGTTTCAATTATTTTGGATTTTTACTTAAAAATTATGATTTTACCGATTAAATTAGCAAAATATCACCAAATCCAACTAATTATTCATCATAAAATTAGTGAGGACTAATTTTGAGGTCCAAAATATTTTGGACAATTAGTTTGGACTTAAATGAGATTTAAGAGTTGATTATTGATTTTTACATGTTAAAAATCGATTAAATCTCCAAAAACCGAGATGGATACCAACGATTGATTGATAGGGCGATTTTGGCATCTTTTTACAACATTTTAAGCATATTTATTTAAGTTTAATAAATGATTGTCATTTATTTAAAGTATTTATCTTGTTGTACCTAGTATGGCCTAGTTTATTTTAATCGTTATTACCCGAAATGAATGGGAATATCGATTTGTTTGTAATTAAATACGATCTTGTATCGTTGGTTTGTAATTAATTAATAGTTTTATTTATTTTATTAATTAATGTATAATAGGAATAGCTATGTAATTCAATTGTAATAGTTGTTCTTACCGGCGTTTCCAAAAGACGGATTACATCGAGACGAAGTCTATTTTTGGAAAGGTGTTCCAAATCCCACAAGAAGGAGCCACTTTTGGAATGAAGAGGCAAGGGACCAAGGACTTGGTTTCCGAAATGTAATAAACTGGTTTTTATTTACTAGGAGGCCATACTAGGATTTATTCATTTGCTTACTTGCTTGCTTGTTTTACTTTCGCACATGCCAAAATCGCCATTCACATGCATTTTATTTTCGCGTTTGTCAATTCACGTCATTTACATTCACCGACTTAGTTCACTTATAGGGAATTTATGACTAAATTGACAAGATCTCTCACATATCTAAAATTGAGATTAGCCTTACCAATTAGTAACACCTATGAATCCCTTGTTCATTAGCGCCACGCTCGCCCAAGCGGGGTGTTCTCTTTTTACCTCGGGTAAGTAGGGTGGTAAACGGTTATCACGCGCCAAAGTTGGTTGGAGTCAACGGGGTACAAGACAGTCTTGTATTCCGGGACTAGTAGATGGGTTTGTTTAAATCCGTCGACCAAGAGTTCTCATGATAGAATTAGTCAAGCGTTGACTTACCGAATTTTGATAGTTATGGGATGTTTCGCCCAAGCGATGCCTATTTTTGTCTAAAGACGGATCTTGGAATCATTTATATAATTTAGTGGGAGATCATTATATAAATGTTAAAACTTGATAAACATGTTTTCACAAGTATTTTTTTAAAACATTGAATGTTAATTTTTCCTATTTTTCGTTCTTTTTCATTGATGTATATTTTATGACATAGCGCACTTCATCCTCCTTTCATCCTATATTGATTATTATACTCGTTTCGTTCTTTCATAGGAAGCAGTTTCTTGGAAAGAATTTAATAGCAATGATTGGAAATATTATTTACCAATTCACCTACACAAGCTTACAACGGTTTTTGCGATTAATATATAACTTAACGTCCATACATATTAAAAAGGGGTTTCATGTTGCAAACTCATATTACGAGTTTAAAAGGAAGTCACATTTTATCAAGAGTGTCTTGATTTCAAAAGTGACACCTCCGTCATGATGATGACATATTAGTTTTAATTACTCAAGAGTAATTGAAAAGTTTGCGAAAAGAGTTTTCAAAAACACAAAGAATACTCCAATATGATACCGACAAAATGGCTCAATTCGAGAAAGGCCAAATCGATTGTTTATGTGCTAACGAGTTTAGGCATATGATGACAATTGAACGGTTAGGTAGTCCAATTTCGCAAGAAGTTGAGATTTTGCCACATGTTGCACTCACTTTATAGTAATTCACTCTTACTAAGTGTATAAAATATCACGAATGACATGAAGAGAGGTCTTCATGAGATTCATTTTTTACTTGTTGAAGCAAAAATGAATGTGAAAGTGAGTAGGAGTTAAGAAGAAGCTACCCTAGATGTATGCGATAGGACAAAGTTGAAGGAGACATCTACTCAAAGGATAGGCTAGTTCCACTATCTTGGTATGAGATACCAAGTATGGATCATTTTTTTGTAAAGAAGTTTACATGAATTGATAAAACGTAAGACGTCTAGCATAGGACATTTTTGTATCGAAATGGTGCTAGAGTAGCAATGATTTCGATAGGGACAAATGTACCTAAATTTGGTTTAAAAGAATGTAATCATCTATGTTTATACATAGAAGGCATCACTCATGTGATTTAAAACAAAATGTTGTACCTACGCCTATGATAACTTGATGGTTGGTTTAGACCACTTAAGTTAGAGGAATTTTACATTCTTCACGAAAACTAAATGTTATACTATCTTGTAGATTTTAAAGTCTCTAATCTCGTGAACCCAATTGATCAAACCTCAAGTAAATTTGTTTCAAACGAGTAAACGAAAAGCACATTGAACAACCATTTGATTGTGAGTCTTATGGTATGTGTGCATGTATTATGTTTTTCTTTTGCAGAAAAGAAACACAATAGTGGGGTGATTGACCATATACATACGGATGCTTAAGGCCGATAGTTGGTTATATATATATAAACTTCGTTACTTTTACCGTAATGTTAAGTAAATATGAAAACCTCGTATCTATTTAATAAGACATAAAAGTGTTTTTTCAAACGTGGAATATTTTCAAAATGAAGTAGTAAACCAAAAGCACGTCAAGATCAAGATGTAGATCGGAAGTTTCAAAGTAATGACTTTGAAGATCAAATGGGTAACATCAAGTAATGACCTTGATAATCACTAAGAAGATTGTGAACCAGTTCACATAATACCTTCTCCTTGGGACACCATAGAGTATGGTGTAGTCAAGTATATAAACCGAACTTTATGAGATATAGTTTGAGGTTTTTCACAATTTTGTAAGCTATTTTCTCACTAAAAGTTTAAAACCCGACTACAATAGCCTAAATGACTCCATATGAGATATGGATAGGGAGAGTCCCTAACTTGTCATTATTATACATTTGGGACCATAAATGTTAATGTTCAGAACCAATTTATGTATTTGTGAGGGTTATCCAAAATTGAACCACTTGGTTTTTACTCCTCCAAAACGAGAACAAAGAGTTTGTGGCTCGTAATGCTGTCTTTCTAGAAAGATTTTCATTTTCTGGAAGACAGAGTGGGAGAAATTTTGAACTTATGGAAGTCCAAGACCCACAAACTGAGTACAATGCAAGAAGACGTTCTTTATTGAGGCTCAGTGGTGATTACAATGCAAGAAGACGTTCTTTATTGTGGCTCAGTGGTTATAAGGAGATAATTTTGCGATAATATTGCGTTACTTTTCAAAAGTGATGAATATTAAACCCTTATCAAAGGCTTTTCTATAGTATGAACTCTATGTGGTGGCGTGTCACCATGCAATTTGAAGTGGTCTTCGTGCACAAGATGTGATAAGGAAGGAAACACGAGATGTTTTCGAGACTTGATTTAAGGTGAATAATTTGGTAGGTTACCTTGATCTTGTCATAAAGGTTACATAAGATGTTTAAAATTTGGGTTGGTTATAGAGAGTTTGTGACAACCCAAATGCCTTTTAATTCGTATGTGATTCGGCAAAAGAATAACGAAACTTTCTCCTTCGGAGAAGTTTTGTTGATCTTGTCAATGCTAAGAAGCCTGGAATGCTTGAAAGATCCCTTTTGTGATCTATATACGTCAAAGAGTTGGAACTTTGGGATCAATCATGTAGTCTATCAAAATGGTATTACTCGAGTGTCGAGGTACCATGATGATACATGGAGTTTAGTGGGAACTAAAGTGAGTTTCTTAGTCTAAATATGTGCGTGACATATTAGTGACTAGAAATGTAGATAAGGTGATGTTTCTTAATCTAAATATGTGTTTGACATATTAGTGACTTGAAATATTCTCGGGTGAATATTTGAGAGTAGCATGGCGCATCATAAATATCCGGATCTAATGAGATAGATCTCCATGGGTATTAGCATTATAGTCAAGAGACTTATGTGATAAGATTCTTGACTCGTTCAAGTTGTTGAACACTAAATATGATCTCTTGTGCTTCCGCTTAAATATGCTAAAAGCTTCTCTCGTCGGGACTTATCATGTTGAGAATATGAGAAGTCATTACCAATCATTTTCTAGTGAGTGTCACTAGATCATTATCAAGAGCATCCTTGAGTACTTGAGAAGCACTGAGGATTTACTCTTGATTGGAGGAATTAATGAATTTCGTGTAAAAGGGTTACACGATTACATTCCTATGCTTATAAGATGTTACGAGCCTCGTTAAGGAATGGTTAGCATATAAGAGTGCTATGTGCATAAAGAATAATATGTATAAGAAGTTATACATGTATAAATCAGATATGTATGAGGAGTCATACATAAAAGATGGCATATGAAGGATGTGTATGTATAAGTGTTATACGTATAAATCATGAACGAAAGCTAAGTACATTACAACATCCGATGTTGTAAAAGAGATAATTGATATCTGGATTTTAATGGAACTAGAGTAGTTCTGTTTGCCGAATATCGTTCCCCAAGAGACTGTGAAAACAGTGGGAGTGTTTGACTGGCTTTAGAACCAGAGTCTAAAAATTGTTTAGACATGTACTTAGAAAGACTCTATGTGATGAAAAGATTGCATAGAACAAAGGAAAATAGCAATGGAAATTAGAGTGATGCAACTGTTGCTAATCCTCTAACCAAAGTCGTAGGCATAAGGTTGACATGATGGTTATGTCATCTCAATATGATTGAGGAGTGTAACTTAATTGCTGAAGATCGTTATGTAAATATTGGATACAGTATTGATATTTACATAAGTGATGATCGCATTCATTGTTTGAGTCTCTTAGGCTCCGTTTGGATACCATATTAGGAGGGAAGGGGAGGGGAGGAGGATTGAGGGGAGGGGGAGTGAGGGGAGGGAAGGGGAGGGTAAATGAATTGAGGTCGTTTGGATAACAAAAATGGTGAGAGGGAAATGGAAGGGGAGGAAGGAGAATGGATGGAGGATGCTGATGGTAAATGATGACAAATGACAATAATACCCTTACTTTTCCATCTAAGTTAGAAGGGAGATGGCAGTTTATTTGTGTATTCACGCAGTTTCATCATTATTCTTTTTTTTTCCTTTTTAATTTTGAGCAGCTTCATCATTATTCTTTTTTTTTTTCTTTTTTTTTCTTTTTAATTTTGAGGAAATGCAGCCTTATTATTCTCTACAACTGTTCACCACGAATTTATGAGCTATAAGAAATTCAATAATTGAATAAATTCTTGTGGATTTTCGGAAATTGATCATTGCTTCATCTAATTTACGTAAGTTTTCCACCTCGTCAATCCTCTTGTACTAGCATCCTGTTGAACCCACAAATGACAAATTGTAATAATCGAATTACAGCAACAATCCCAATTCACAAAATGTAATAATCGAATTAGAGTTTTCAATCGAATACAATTACGCTAGAAAATGTAATAATCGAATTACAGTTTTCGATCGAATATGTAATTCAATCGAACTAAATATGTAATTCGATCGAATTACCATCGAAAAATCAATAGAACTCGAGTTCAAGTATTAAAAAAAATTACAGAAGAAGAGATAGAAGAGAGAAAATAAACCTGATAATTTGAATTTGAGATCTAATTAATTTGGAATTCGATTTGCAATCATAAACCCCCAATTAATAAACCCTAGATCCCCAATTTGAAACCCTAGAAAATTTGTTAGAATAGAGAGTGAGAAGTGTGGAGAATACGTCGTCTGATGATATTTGTGAGTGTAGAGATTTTTAGTAAGGGTAAAGTTGTCTTTTCATAATTAAATGAGAGCTCAAATAATATTTTCTTTCCAAATCTTGCCTCTCATGGAAAGATTATAGATTATTCTATAGGGGAGAAAATAAGTCCTCTCATTTCTCTCCCCTTCCATTTCCCTCCTCCCATATTTTGTATCCAAACAAAGAAAAATCAGTCCCTCCCTTTCCCTCCCCTCCCCTTCCCTCCAATTCTTTCAATCCAAACGGACCCTTAAGAACTCAATTATTCAGTTTGACTGAAACATGAATACCTTGTTTATCTGAATAAGATGTGGAGACAGTGTTGAACATTATTCAAGTGAACAAGATGAACATTGTATTTTGTCCCTAGTCACTTAATGAGGTGAAGTCTCAGAGTGACTAGATTGTAAGTCGATTACATAGGCAGAGTGTGTGACACTTTGCCGGACAGTGACCATTTAGAGAGTCCCTAAGTTCTATTATAGACGCCTGGTCGTGGCAGGGATCTCTAAGATGTTCCTATGAGTCGATTCTTTTGACTGGAGACTATTATCCAAGTCAATGCAGTTTCTGAGTGACTTTGGTTTTTGTCCTAGGTCGTGCCGTGAAAGGAGGCCAAAAGGACATCTTCTGAGTCATGATGAGCTGTATTGGGCAAAGATAGATAGGGCATACAGGAAGTGTCCACCCACGTTGGGTAACTATATCTCAACGCCACTCGAGGAGTTAATGACTACAAATGCGTGGCCACGCTCGGAAGTAATCTGTGGGAGATTTTTCCGGTCAGGTAGTCACACTCCCGATCGAGAAAACCACTCGCGATATGTTCATGTGCAAGTGCGACCTGAAAGACACCTTGCATTGAGTTGGAGATTAAAACGGACAAGAGATTTGGTAGCGCACACCTTGTGTCGGACTAGTGGGAGATTGTTGGAGTTAGTGTCCTCCACAATAGTGCGTTTACATAATAAATCTCATTAAAGGAATATCATCAAATATTTAATTATTTGATCCTCGTCACTTGATTAACTTAAATCGATTACGATTGGCTGACTAGAGTTTGACGTTATTGTCGTGAGACGGCGGTGATCAACTGACCCCTTTCGGTCACACCTAAATGAACGATCCCCAATTGATAACTAATTAATTGTATGAGATACAATTTATTTAGTCCCTTCATTTATAGATTAAAAGGTTAGTCGATTATTTAAGAGAGATTTCGAGTTGCGAACTCGAGGAGCGGCAGTTATTATTTAATTACGCGATAATTAAAATAATAAATTTTATGAGACGGGTTTTAGTCAATTAATTGTTAATTCACTAAAATTGTACTAATTGATTAATGTGATTAATATTAGTACGTAAAATAATATGTGTAGCGGTACACGTATATTTACGGAGTGATTTGGACGAAATTAATTGGAAGTATTTAAACATGAAACGATGTTTAAATAAAATTTACACGTATTTGTATGACAAATATAAGAACCAAAATGGACCCGTAAATGGGACATTGGACCGTGTAAATGGAGTATAGTGGATGATTATAAACACAATCATTTCACTTTACTTGTGATACTTCCACAAGTTATCTTATAATTATATTTTACATGTGATGTAAAATTGACAAATATAAGACAATTTCAACACTCCACTACTTACTACTCCACCTGCCACTTCCTCCTATATACTCCAATTTGTTGTTCATTTTTGCACACTACTTCACTTGTGCATTTTGCATGTGAACAAAGTTGGTACATCTCTCTAAAATTAATAAGCATCATTTTACTAAGTTGTTAGTAAAACAAAATAAATACTAAGAGTGTTAGTATTATTAACATATTATCAAGGGTTAAATTTTACTAGTATCTAGTTAATACTTGTAAAATTATTTGGGTGTAGTTCTTGGGTGCAACTTGAAAGAGACTTTCTTGTTGAAGGTTTTTCTAGGAGGATCATCCATCTTCTTTTAGCTCAAGAACAAACTAGAAAGGTGATCTAGTTTGTGCCCATATTGCCACAAAAATCTATGTAAGGAAATTGTTTTTCCTTAACTTTCATTTTTATGCTTTTATATTTGCATTCATGTTACATAGATCACTAAAATAATAAACTATGAGATAATTTATTTTTTATTAGAGAATTTAATATGTATCTATGATCTTTCAGTTATAACATAAAAAATATTTTTATGTGAAAGAGAGAATAATAGAGATTTTGCATAAGATAAGAATCATCAAAATAAAAATAAGATTAACTTCTTATTTTAAAGGAGGGGAGCCGGGTGGAAGGTGGAACCAAGGCCAATGCATGGCATTCGATTTTGCTTTTTCTCTTATCTAAAACATCGGCATGTAAGGCTAATCTTTTAGGGTTATGATGGTGTCCTTTTTAATTTAAAAACACAATAAAAACTAACCCTAAATTACCCTATACCAACCGGTTTTTGGCTCTTTATTATGGAGTCCATTTTATCTTTTTTAATTTGTCAATTGTATTATGGTATGTCATGTGTCACACAACATGACTCATATGTAATAAAATGCTTATTTAACCAATTAAATACCATTTAATGACAAATAAATTACAAGTGACAAATTAACTAGTAATTCAAAATTACAAGTATTTAAAATGGGTCATGTTATTATAATTCCCAACATTTTGTAATTATATTTAACTAATCTATCTTATCTTAATTGTTTCATAAATAATAATCAATTTTAGTAATATAACATTTTAATTACTAAAATAAATCTTATTTAATCCTATTACAATAAGATATACTCCCTCCTATTCATTTTAACTCTCCCACTTTCCTTTTTCATCTATTCATATAACTCCCCCCCTTTCCTTATTTAGTAAAGTTTTATACTTATTTTAATCACCTTACCCCACAATACTCACACTTTATCTTATTTTAATCACCTTACCCCACAACAATACTTATTTTAATCATCTTACCCCACAGTAATACCTTCCCTCTCTCCAATTACCTTAAACAACCACAATACTTTACAATAAAATAATCCTACCCTTAATTTGCGTGCCCTTTTGAAAGGGGAGAGTTAAAATGAATAGGAGGGAGTAATATTTTCTCTCACGAAAATAATTTGTTCAATTTAAGAAATTATTTAATCTGTATCGATATAAAATTAATTAACTTTACAGTTTGAGAATTGTTCTTTAGGTGTGACCTTAAGGGATCAACTGATCACCACCGTCAAACGACATTAATGTCAAACTCTAGTTAGCCAATCATTACCGATTAATGTTGATCAGTTGACTATATAATTGAATCATCCCTTACGTATTCTTATTATGAGATTTAATTATGTGATCGCACTATTGTTGAGGACACATACTCCAACAATCTCCCACTTGTCTAAGACAAGTGTGCGTCACCAATTCTCTTGTCCTATTACAATCTCCCACTCAATGCAAGGTGTCTTGCAGGTCGTTCTTGCATGTGATCACATCAAAAGTGGTTTCCTCAATATGGAGAGTAACTGTTTGACCGGAATTATCTACCGTAGATAATTTCCGAGCGTGGCCACGCATTTCCAGTTCACTCATCCTCGAGTGGCCTTGAGATTTCAAATAACCTTGACAAGGGGGTGGACAATTCCTATCGCACTATTCCCTTTGTCTAGCCACAGCTCATCATGACCCAAAAGATGCCCATTTGACCTCATTTACGAAAGTCGTGGAGCATAATTTAAAGTCACTCAGAAACTGTGCTCACTTGGGTGAACAACCTCTAGTCAAAGAATTGACTCAAAAGAATGCTATAGTAGGTCTCGCCACGACAAGGCTATATGAATTACCAGAACTCCATAATCGGTCACTTCCCGACAGAGTGTCTCATACTGTCTGCCTATGTGATCGACTAGTCATCTCTTATGACTCTATGGTACCCTCGCGATCCCAAAATCAGCGGTATCTGGAGAGACAACGCAGAGGATGTCTACATGGTTCCGGGAAATGGGGAACAAGCAAAAGAGATCGGTCACCTTACCCGGTCCGGACGCCCCTATCAAAACCCGAACAATGCAACAACCATTCCAACAACGAATGAACAAACTGCCGGACGTGGACACTAAACCCAAGTTTCCCGAAAACTCGATCCTTAAACAGTTACAAAAAGCAATGGCCGAAATTTCAATTTGGCAACTGATTGCTACATCCTTCGAACATCGGCATGCTTTGCTACAAGCCTTGGGGAAATTGATAGTTCCTTGTACCTCCTCTCCAGAAGGGGTGGTAGCACATATGACAAGGGATGTCCCCGACCTGAGCAACCCGGTCATCTTCTCTGACGAAGATATCCCTCTATTCGGAGCCAACCATAACCTAGCCCTGTACATTACTGTACAATGCCTCAAGAAGAATGTGCCTATGGTTCTAGTGGAAGGCAATTATGTGGTCAATGTCATTCCCCTTAAGACTGCTCACAAACTGGGTATCAAAGAAGCTGATTTGGTCCCAACCAATCAAGGAGTACGTGCCTATGACGGCACTCGTCATAAGGTTGCGGGGCTTATCACCTTGGCCATTGCAACTGGATTCTTGGAAAGACAAGCCAGTTTTCAGGTGGTCGACATCGACACCTCTTTCAACATGCTTCTAGGACGCCCCCGGATCCACGCCGTCAAGGCTGTCACCTCAACCCTCCATCACCAAATCAGGGTCCCTTTCAACGGGAAAACAATCTGATCGAGTCCATTTCGTTTCACAAATTAAGCATATGTGGTCGTTGGTCAATGGTCGATACAAAACACAATTTATACTTCACAAACAACTCTACAATTAGTAAAGAGGCAAGTAAAGGTCGGATCCCAAGGGACGGGTATTGAAATGAGAATTCTATTGTAACTAGTAGTGTCTAAGGGGTGTCACAAATTGGGTTGATGTAGAAGGTTACTAAACTAAAATAGCAATGAAAATAAACTAGCAAGATGAATAAAATAAGGGGTGTAAACAATTGATTAAAGGCACTAGGGTGTCATGGGTTCATAGGGGAATCATGGGATATGATCATACAAACATGTTCTCAAATTATAAGCAAGCAATTATTGTTGTGATGGATTGAGTTGGGTTATATCTTACAATCCTAGGAAAGTTTGAGTCCCGGAGCCGAATCGATTAGATTGTACAACACCTACAAGTCGACTTAATCTTTCCTACTCAACACATGCATGGTCTAACAAGACTCGAGTTGGGTTATGTCTTACAAGTCAAGTTGAAAGGATAGAAGATGATAGTAAATGCAAGGATTCATAGGCTTAGCATTTCATCAAATATAACATGTGTATGTATTAAGATCAAAACAAGCAAGCAAATAAGATATGAAAGCATATTAATTTAAGCATGAATCATTCCCCATGTTGGTTTCCCCTAATCACCCATTAAACCCTAGCTAAGAGACTACTCACTCATTATCATATTGATCATGCTAGAAAGGTTGTCAATCATACTAACATAATGAAACATGATGAATAAATGAAAGTAATTAGCAATAATTAAAAAGGGATTAAGAGATTATACCTACTAATGATTCCAATAATAAAGCAAGAATAATAGAAGTACTTGAATCCTAGATTGAGAGGTTGTCAATCTCCCAATAATAACCCAAATAATCTTCAATTACCCAAAATAAAGTAAGAACAAGAGAGAGATTAAAGAACTAAAACTTGGATTAAAACTTGATTAATACTTGATTACAATATTGAAGAGAGATTTGATTGATATTAACTACACTAATTATTGATAAGAAGAACATGCTCCTCTAATTAGACTAATGGGGTATTTATAGTGAAAATTAGGGAGGATGCATTAGGGTTAACTAAGGGCTAAACTAGTAATTACACTTTTAAGTTGAGCAAGGAGACTCCGGTATTCTCCGAGAGAAGGGCTTCTCTAATCGTAGCTTGAAGAATGAAAACGTCTTTGCATCAAATCCGTGCGGATGGGAGTCGGGACGGCCGGATCTGGGGCTGGAGAATCCGAGCGGATCCTTGGGCAAGACGCTCGGATTGGCGAGGGGAATCCGAGCGGATTCCTTTGAGGGACGCTCGGATTGGGCTTTGGTGGACGGACGGATTGTGTACAATCCGTTCGGATTGTCTAGCAAAGATCTTTTCTTCTTCTTTTCTTCCCTTTTCTTCATGAATTCCTTGGGGATTTCCTTGGGGACTCAAGGATCCTTTTCTCAACTATGCTCTTCTACTATGCTATGTACAAAGGCCTTCTAGTCTTGTCTCTCCTTGATGCTTGGTCATTGAATATGATCAATTTAGCCTTGTTTTGCCATGAAAATGCAAGATTCTTACTCCTTTCCTACCAAGGGATCAAAATCTCAAAGAATATGCAAAACAAAGAACTAAAGATAAGAAATGACCCAAATAGGCACTAAAAAGCATGGAAACAATGGTAATTCGGGGGCTAAATATGCGCCAATTATGGTCACATCAAATATCCCCAAACCGAACCTTTGCTCGTCCCGAGTAAAGAGGTGACAAAGACTAGGACCAATACTAACCTAACCTAATAATAATAGCCGATATGAGACAATTAGCGGGTCTCACTCCGCCCCTTCAACTCACAACAAGACAACCATGAGGTAGGATGCCTTCTTGCAAGGCAAGGTGGGTCTTGCCAAAATGGCGACACATCCAAACATTAAGCACACAAAATCAAGTAATGGATGCATCTACAAAAGAATAGCCACTTTCCTCATCTAAGTGGCGGAAATTATCTACAAGGGAAGCAATTCAAGGGTACACAATCCTTCATAGATGCAATTTGTTCAAACTACTAAGCCTAGAAGGATACCAATAAATCACCTCCAAAAGGTGTCAAGCTAGGGTACCTTTGTCCTCAATCGTTAAATGCTTTTGTCAAGAGTAGACTCCCTATGGTGTTAGAAACACTGGAGGATCGCGGAATTCCCCCTCTTGCCTAGACAAGAAGAAGGGTCGTCCCCTCTCTACCATGCACAAAAATGGATATGATGGATAAAGGGATCAATAGATGTTTGAGTTTCATTTTGGGAGTTTGCTTTTATTTTTGTTTTCCCCCCAATTTCATTGGCATTTGACATTTGAGAACACTTTCTTTGCCATTTCTTTTGATTTTTGGCATTTCAATACTTGACAACTTTTTGAATTTCTTTTTGAACATTTTCAAAGTCACCCCATTTAGTAACGAGGGTGCCTTGTATTTGAAGCTTTAGGAGTTTATTTTGCTCCTCTTTTCTTTTGATGCATTTTTGCAAACTTTCTTTCATTTTTCCTTTCATTGAACTCAAAATGATTTCTTTTTGTGCCCATTCCCTTTGATGACAAAAATGTATGGTAGAACATGGATGAATGATAGAAGTATGCATGGTTTCAAGGGTCACCTTGGAATAAACGGTAGCCAAGGAGTTATCACACCACAAGGTACTCTTGACTAGGCCTTAAACCATGGGTCAAAGGATACTAGCATGACACATCCTAGGGTGTTTTACAAGTATTCTAACAAGCAAAGTCTTAAGAATAAAAAGCATCTACTAGGGCCTATATACACTTGTCAAGCTTCCCAAATAGACGGTTTCACAAAATTTTCTAACATGCCACTACATGCCATGATGCAACTAACATATAAACATCCTAATGCATATGATTCTACCAACTAATATGCCATATAAACTAAATGCAATCCTAAGTTCACATTGTTTTTACCGCATCAATCAAAATAAAGCCACATAGTCATTAACATAAAGAGGAAAAAGGAGATTGGAAAGATCATACCATGCGGTTTTCAATATCCTCATGTCTCGGATGTGGCGTAGTCAATCAAAGTGAACAAGGATAAACAAACACAATATATACAAGACAATATATACAAAGGAAATGAACTTGTTTTTGGTTTTTCAATTTTTAAATTTTTATGATTTTTGAAATTTTTCAATTTTTATGGTTTTTGAATAAAAGTTAAGTGTTAGAATTCCCATCCCCACACTAATATGGGCATTGTCCTCAATGGCCAAAATGATGGAAATTATGCAAAAATGATGCATGATTTCTATACTAAATGCAATTCTACACTAAGCTATACTACATGATGCATGGTTTTTGTTATGACGGAGAGGATAATTTAGATTACCTCCCGTTGTGTATGCATTAACTTCCCCAAACCAAATAAGACACTATTGCTAATGTCAAAGCATGGGGGAGTTCATGCACACACTATGCTATGCATGAAACTAGATTGTCATTTTGGATTTTCAAAAATGGGAACAATAAAGAACACCTCAAAGGAACCGAGGCGTGAGTCCTTTGATGTTGCTAGGACTAAACCAACAATGATCAAAATGAAATAAAATACAAAGAGATATAGACAAACCATGGGAGTGTAGGAGTCTCCAAGGCTAGTCTTCCATCATGCTATTATCATCACCACTTCCCTCATGAGAAGCGGTCACATTGCCACTTTCCTTGACACTTTCTTCATCACTTTCTCCATCATCTTGCTCATCATTATCTTCACCATCTCTTTCTTCATCTCCACTTGCTTCTTCCTCAATATTATCATCAATTTCTTCACCATTTCCAACAACCTCATTGTCTTCCACCACGTCCCTAGATGCACCCGGAAATAAGGCTTCTCTATCCGCGCAACTAGGCAAAGGACAAGATGGATCAAGGAGTCCTTGCCTAGCTAGATGTAGGAGGGGAGGATATTGAGCCAAATATGCATTCTTCCGATCTTCATAAGCTTGCTTGTGCATGGCTTGCATAAGAAGAGTGACATAGTCTTTTCCAATTTCAACTCCTTGCGGTTTGAACTCTTCATACACAAATGGGTAAGGTGGTATAACAATGGAAGAGGAGGGAGTTTCATGATTACCCTTTTGTTGTTGAATGATGTACTCGGCTTCTTCGGATAGGGGAAGTAAAAAGTTGGTCCGGTGGACACTAAGACGACAAATCTTTGCGGGTAAAGTGAATGATCGAGCCTCACTAGTAAGCCACCCATACTTGGTATCAAGGGGATTGTGAGCAACCCACTTAAACTTGTTAATCAAGATGGACATATCAATAAGATGGCCACCATCCTTAGCCTTGTACTTGCTATCCTTATTGAAATTAGGATCAAAGTGCTTGGCTAGGACCGTGACAAGGCCGCCATTAACAATAATGGTTTGACCCTTCTTCCCCCTATCTACATGGAGCCATCTATCAACCAATAGCCTCAAAGAATTGTAAGGCTTGGTGTGAATTCTTCCAATATTCAAAGTTGATTCAAGGAGAATAAAATCGAGTCCCATGAAATGATTGGTGTCTTTCCTAGCAATTATGGTATTTCCCACAACTTTGTGCCATATTCTTATGCCCGGATGATGGACCAAAAGAGCACGACAAGCATGAAAATCTTCAAATTTCTTCCCGGAGATTGCCTCCCAAAGAGGCTCGGGATCATACATCCCATATTGCTTATAAAATTTATGTTCATCGCTAAGACCCAAAATTTCACCCAATTCCGGAAAGGTAATGCGTCTACTAGTGTTAGCTAGACGAAACTCAATATTTTCCCTATTCTCAACTTTTGTCACTTTTAAAGAACTTAAGAATTCCAAGACAAGGGAGGGGTATGTTACTTCCTTCATTTCAAACAATTTCTTCAAACCCATGGCATTGAAAAAGACTCTTGTTTGTTCAAGAACACCCAACTTCTCTAAAGCATCTTGACATATGAATTTGGTGGATTGGATTTGTTTCATAGCAAACTTGACAAATGTATTTCTATGGGTATCGGAAATGAATGTTACCTCCGGAAAATGCAAGAGTTGATCGACACGGAGTAGAAGGTGATGCTTCCATAGGAATTTGTTGTTGTTGTTGCACTACCAAGTTTGGTGTTGATACCACCATTGCCAAAGCTTTCTTTGCTTGTAGAGCTTTTTGCCTTTGAGAGAGAGCCTTTGCTTTTGGTGCCTTTGTTGCCCTTGTTGCTCCCTTTGTTCTTGCCATTTGATGAACTAACCAAGTAAAGAGCCAAAAATCTTCAATTTGTAGAATGCCCAAATCGATTTGGAGGTGAAAGGCTTTGCCTTTATAAAAATAAAAATCGATTCAAAGGTTGAAGAATTTGTTCTTGGTTTTGATTGTTAATGAAGATGGAGTGATTGATTTGTTGTTTGAAAGATGGTTTGATTTGATTTTGGTGGATTTTGTTGAGGGTTTTTGTTTTTGAGATGGAGAGGATGAGGGTTTTGATGTTATGGGTAGTGTTTATGAATGAATGAATGAATGAATGAAGGTGGGGTGGGTATTTAAAGAACTCGGCAATTTGAGGACGCAGGGACAATCCGTGCGGATTGGGCGCAATCCGTGCGGATTCTACAGCTTCAAAATTTTCAAAATCCCGCCTAGAGACGGGCGGATTCTGGGGAATCCGCTCGGATTCTTCTGAGATGAGACGGGCGGATTTCGTACAGGACGGACGGATTTCAGTCCAGAGATTTTTCCTTGTTTTTCTTCAGCTTTGAGACGGGCGTCTTTTTCGAAAGACGGACGGATTCTGTGAGACGGGCGTCTTTCCAGAAATCCGCTCGGATTCTTTGACAGTCAAGAATTTTTGCAATTTCAACACAGCCTAAGACGGGCGTCTTCTCAGCAGGACGCTTGGATCTGTTGCAGACGGGCGGATTCTCAGGAATCCGCTCGGATTGGTCCTTGTGTACACGGATTCAGTTCCATCCGTGCACCAACGCATTCCCTTATCATTCTTTCTTTCTTTCTTTCAAATCTTGTGTTCTTCATTGTGGGGGCACTACTAAGGCAAGAATAGCCTAGGCAATTGCCATCCCCACACTAAGGTAAAGCACTACACATTATTTAAAATCATTAGTCCCTCCCTCACTTCTCTCTTTTCATGACAATTATTTTGATCAAAGTAAATAAAATCCAAAAATGACGAAAATGCAATACAAAAAATTGAAAAGTAAGTTAGGGAGTTAGAAATATTTACAAGTGGTGGTTTAGGGAGGACTCCACCAAACTCTCATTCTTGATGAGATGTCAAGGGGGCATGTTCAAGGTGTTGTTGATGTTGCTCAACACCTTGAAGAAGTAATCAAAAGCTTGTTCATTGTTATGGTAGAGGTCCTCAATAGACCGTGGCCCTTGTTGTTGATCATGATCGATGGCATGCCCAATGTAGGGATTAAAGATCCCTTCAAATTCGTCGTCCCAAAGACCACAAACTTCATTGAGTTGATCATTGAAAATCTCTTGCTTAGATGGAGACAACTCTCCCAATTTCTTCTCTTGGCCAATGAGGCCATCATCTTCTTCCTTGGTTGATTTTGATGAGCTTTGCAAGCTCTCCTTGTCACAATTCACTTGCTCTTTGAATGGAGCATCTTCAACTTTCTTCCTCCATTGGAGTTCCGATTTCTTCCTTTCATCTTTTCGGCTATAATGATCAATCATGAAACATGGCTCATGCAAACGAGGAGCTCTCATGGTCTTGTCAAGATTAAAAGTTATGCTTTCATCTCCCACTTCTAGAGTGAGCTCTCCATGTTTCACATCAATCACCGCACCCACGGTGTGTAGGAAAGGTCTTCCTAAGATGATTGGAATGTTGGAATCTTCCTCCATATCAACAATGACAAAGTCCACCGGGATGAAAAACTTCCCAATTCGCACGGGGACATCTTCCCATATCCCTAATGGTGTCTTCGTCGATCTATCGGCCATTTGAAGAGTGATATTGGTGCATTTAAGCTCTCCCATTCCCAACCTTTTACTCACCGAGTACGGCATGACACTCACACTAGCCCCTAGATCACATAAGGCTTTATTGATCGTTGTGTTGCCAATGGTACACGGTATTGAGAAGCTTCCCGGATCCTTTAACTTTGGAGGTGAACTCCCTTGAAGTATTGCACTACTCACCTTAGTGAAGGCGATAGTCTCAAGTTTCCGGATCGACTTCTTCTTTGTGAGGATATCTTTCATGTACTTTGCATAGGCCGGAACGTGATTGATTAATTCCGTGAAAGGAATTGAGACTTCTAAGTTCTTCACAATTTCTATGAACTTTCCAAGTTGATCATCAAATTTGGGCTTGGCTTGACGACTTGGAAAAGGAAGTCTAATCACAATGGGCTCCTTCTCTTTGGCTTTGTCTTCATTTTTCTTTGAACTTTCTTCCTTTGATGATTCCCCTTCTTTGGGACTTTGCACCACAACTTCATTCTCACTAACTCTCACAACTTCATCCTCAACTTGCTTCTTCGGTGCTTCATATCTTGTACCACTTCTCAAGTGAATGGCACTAACCGTTTCATGTCTAGGGGGATTACTTTGAGGTGGTAATTGCCCCTTTTGTCTTTGTGAGCTTGAAGATGCTAGTTGGGTCAATTGTGTTTCCAACATCTTGGTGTGAGCTAGAATGTTGTTGATGGTGGTGTCTTTTGCTTGGCTATCTTTTTGCATTTGGGTGAAAAATTCTTGTTGATTCTTTTGCATTTGGAGGACCGCTTTTTGGACATCAAAACCTTGGTCATTTTGGTGATTGTATGGATTTTGATTTTGGTAACCTTGGTTTTGATTGTAAAAGGGTCTTTGATTTTGATTTCTCATGGGTGGTGGAGTGTATGTTGTTTGAGGGTTTTGAACATTTTGGCTTTTGTATGAGAGATTTGGATGGAACTTGGTGTTTTCATTGTAAAAATTTGAATAAGGGGTACCACTTTTGTAAGCTTGGAAAGCATTAACTTGTTCGGTTGTTCCCCTACACTCACTTGAGTCATGACCCAAGGTTCCACAATTCTCACATATCCCGCTTGGGATTGATGAGGATGCCGTCATGGCATTGACATGATGCTTTGATGATTTTGAGGTTTCCTCAAGTCTAGCCATAGCTTGTTCAAACTTCAAGTTGATTGTGTCAATGTGAGCACTAAGTTGAGCACCCAATTGAGTAACGGTGTCCACTTCATACTTTCCTCCTCTAGTAGCCTTGCGAGGCCTACTATATTGTGAATTATGGACCGCCATTTCCTCAATCTTGTTCCATGTTTGGTTGTCATCAACTTCGGTGAACATTCCATTTGATCCCATATTGAGAATGTTCCTAGAATCTTCATATAAACCATTCCAAAATTGTTGCACTAAAAACCATTCGCTAAGTCCATGGTGAGGACATGAGCGACAAATACCTTTGAACCGCTCCCAAGCTTCATACAAAGATTCTTCATCCCTTTGCTTAAAACCCGTAATTTGAGCTCTTAGCATATTGGTCTTTTCCGGTGGGTAGAATTTTTGGTAGAAAGCTGGAGCTAGCTTCTTCCAAGAATCTATTCCAAGGGTGGCCTTATCAAGGCCCTTCAACCATTGCTTTGCGGTGCCGATTAACGAAAAAGGAAATAAGACCCATCTTATTTGGTCTTGAGTCACGCCCGTTTGAGAGATAGCTTCACAATAATCGCAAAAGGTTTCCATATGAGAATGAGGGTCCTCACTAGGCATTCCCCCGAATTGGCTCCTCTCAACTAGTTGAATGAAGGCGGACTTGGCAATAAAGTTTCCGGTAAGATGTTGTGGGGTAGGAGTACCATTTGGTAGATCCTCCTCGGTGGGTATAGAGTGTGACGAGAATTTAGGCATTGTAGGTGGATTTTGTGTGGTATTGTTTAATGGGTTCTCTTCTCCTTCTATTGCGAAAGGATTGACAAACTCACTAGTGGGTTGAACAACTTCACCAACACCTCCCAACTTCCTCCTAACAAGTCTCCTATTATTCGTCAAGGTTCTTTCGATTTCACGGTCAAAAGGTAACAAATCTCTTTGTAACCTTCTAGACATGCAAAATATCAAACAACTCGAAAACAATTAGAACAAACCTTGAGGAGTTTTACTTCCCCAAGGTGAAAAAGACACAACTAAAAACAATAAAAGAAATCTTAAATCAATTAAACACCGTCCCCGGCAACGGCGCCATTTTTGATCGAGGCCATTTCGTTTCACAAATTAAGCATATGTGGTCGTTGGTCAATGGTCGATACAAAACACAATTTATACTTCACAAACAACTCTACAATTAGTAAAGAGGCAAGTAAAGGTCGGATCCCAAGGGACGGGTATTGAAATGAGAATTCTATTGTAACTAGTAGTGTCTAAGGGGTGTCACAAATTGGGTTGATGTAGAAGGTTACTAAACTAAAATAGCAATGAAAATAAACTAGCAAGATGAATAAAATAAGGGGTGTAAACAATTGATTAAAGGCACTAGGGTGTCATGGGTTCATAGGGGAATCATGGGATATGATCATACAAACATGTTCTCAAATTATAAGCAAGCAATTATTGTTGTGATGGATTGAGTTGGGTTATATCTTACAATCCTAGGAAAGTTTGGGTCCCGGAGCCGAATCGATTAGATTGTACAACACCTACAAGTCAACTTAATCTTTCCTACTCAACACATGCATGGTCTAACAAGACTCGAGTTGGGTTATGTCTTACAAGTCAAGTTGAAAGGATAGAAGATGATAGTAAATGCAAGGATTCATAGGCTTAGCATTTCATCAAATATAACATGTGCATGTATTAAGATCAAAACAAGCAAGCAAATAAGATATGAAAGCATATTAATTTAAGCATGAATCATTCCCCATGTTGGTTTCCCTAATCACCCATTAAACCCTAGCTAAGAGACTACTCACTCATTATCATATTGATCATGCTAGAAAGGTTGTCAATCATACTAACATAATGAAACATGATGAATAAATGAAAGTAATTAGCAATAATTAAAAAGGGATTAAGAGATTATACCTACTAATGATTCCAATAATAAAGCAAGAATAATAGAAGTACTTGAATCCTAGATTGAGAGGTTGTCAATCTCCCAATAATAACCCAAATAATCTTCAATTACCCAAAATAAAGTAAGAACAAGAGAGAGATTAAAGAACTAAAACTTGGATTAAAACTTGATTAATACTTGATTACAATATTGAAGAGAGATTTGATTGATATTAACTACACTAATTATTGATAAGAAGAACATGCTCCTCTAATTAGACTAATGGGGTATTTATAGTGAAAATTAGGGAGGATGCATTAGGGTTAACTAAGGGCTAAACTAGTAATTACACTTTTTAAGTTGAGCAAGGAGACTCGGTATTCTCCGAGAGAAGGGCTTCTCTTATCGTGGCTTGAAGAATGAAAACGTGTTGCATCAAATCCGTGCGGATGGGAGTCGGGACGGCCGGATCTGGCCTGGAGAATCCGAGCGGATCCTTGGGCAAGACGCCGGATTGGCGAGGGGAATCCGAGCGGATTACTTTGAGGGACGCTCGGATTGGGCTTTGGTGGACGGACGGATTGTGTACAATCCGTTCGGAATGTCTAGCAGCATCTTTTCTTCTTCTTTTCTTCCCTTTTCTTCATGAATTCCTTGGGGATTTCCTTGGGGACTCAAGGATCCTTTTCTCAACTATGCTCTTCTACTATGCTATGTACAAAGGCCTTCTAGTCTTGTCTCTCCTTGATGCTTGGTCATTGAATATGATCAATTTAGCCTTGTTTTGCCATGAAAATGCAAGATTCTTACTCCTTTCCTACCAAGGGATCAAAATCTCAAAGAATATGCAAAACAAAGAACTAATGATAAGAAATGACCCAAATAGGCACTAAAAAGCATGGAAACAATGGTAATTCGGGGGCTAAATATGCGCCAATTATGGTCACATCACAATCACAATTCCCACATCCTCGATCAAGGCTATCATGAAGAAGGGAATAGCCTGTCAGGTCATTGAAGAGGACGACAGCGAAATGTGGGGATTCCAAGCTGTGAATGGCCTAACCGATGAATCAGCACCTTTTGATTGTGATCCGTTCTCCGACCTCACAGTCAACCGCATTCTGATGCGCCAGGGTTATTGCTCGGGCTTAACCCTCAACCTGCTGAAGAGCACCTTGCCTCCCTTGAAACAGGACAAGGTCCCTAACATCCCCTTCGGGCTAGGCTATGAGCCTACCGATGAAGACATCCAGGAGATGAACCTCCTAATACGGGAGCGTAAAAAGCACGGAGTCATCCTCCGTCCCTACCACTTGATTATCAATGGATACTTCGTCCCCAAGGGAGAATCCGAGCTCTACAATGGCTTTCCTTAGCCAATCTACGACTCCGTAGCTAAGGTTAAACACCCGGGCGTACAAGTCTTTCAAGACTGCTATTTCATCCCCAACAACGCCAAAGCTGCGTAGACCAAATCTCAGTCAACCCCATGCCTCGACGGACTAACCGTCAGTCTCCTCTTCGGAGAAGACAACATCAAGCACCCGGGCGTAAAAGTCTTTCAAGACTGCTACTTCATCCTCGACAACATTGCTCTAAAGGATAACCAGTTCGATCCCACCGCCTTAATCTCTTATACTGACCCAGAGAATGCTACACAAGGCTGGAGGAAATCTCTCAAGTGGACCGATCGTCAAGGCCGCATTCTCAAGGTCACGACGGGAGAAGGCCCTATGTTCAAAGAGGAAAGTGAAGAAGAGTCCGAGTTAGAGTCTGAGTCTTTCCTAGCTCCTAGTACTCCTAGTGTCCTGGTCAAAGCCCATTTCCACTGTTTTATCACAAGCTTGTGGCTGCTTCGGAGGCCGAGTCAACTAAGGTTATCCCCACTCCCATGGAAGGTAGCAACCTGGAGCTTGTTCCAAGGGCCACCTCCTCTGCAGTGTTGCCTCTGATTGCCCATGAGATGTCTGTCCTATCTGAGCTTTTCGCTCAAGTGGACTTAATGAACGCTAAGTTTGCTTATGACTCGTCTCATTTTAACTGCAATGAAATTCTGGACGAATATGAGGAATTTGACTTGAGTGACTTCCCACCTCACCTAGCCAAAGAACTTGAAACACGAGAGGATATGACCCCCATCATTGCGGAGACCAAACCTATTAACGTAGGAACCGATAACACACCTCAAGAACTTAGGATTGGGACTACCCTTGACCCCTCGGAAAGACATCAGTTCATCGACCTCATGCATGAATACAAGGACTTATTCGCATGTTCCTACAAAGACATGCCTGGGATTGACCGGGAGATTGTAGAGCACAGGATACCCATTAAACCCGAAGCTAAACCCCTGAAACAAAAGCTACGCCGAATGTACCCTGAAAATCAAGGAAGAGGTAGACAAACTGTTCAAAGTCGGGTTCATCAAAGTGTCTGAATACTCTGACTGGGTGGCCAACAAAGTTCCTATACCCAAGAAAGACGGGAGAATTCCGGTTTGCGTCGACTTCAGGGACCTAAACAAAGCAAGTTCAAAAGACGACTTCCCTCTGCCACTTATTGACATCCTGGTGGATAACGCTGCCGAGCACGCCCTATTATCATTCATGGACGGTTATGCTGGGTACAACCAGAACAAAATGGCCGAAGAAGACATGCACAAAACTGCATTCACTACACGGTGGGGTATATATCGCTACACGGTCATGCGCTTTGGCCTAATCAACGCCAAAGCAACCTACCAAAGAACCGACACTACACTTCTACATGACATGATGCACAAGGAGGTGGAGATATATGTCGATGACATGATCGTCTAATCAAAAGAATAGGACGACCACATATGCGCCCTTCGAAAATTCTTCGTTCGCCTTCAAAAATAAAACATGAGACTAAATCCTCAGAAGTGTGCATTCGGGGTCACCTCCGGAAAACTCCTGGGGCACGTCGTCAGCAAAAGAGGCATCGATATTGATCCTACAAAATCAAATCTCTTCAACAAATGCCTCGACCTAATAACGAGATAGAGATTCGGGGATTTCTCGGTCAAGTCCAATACATCAGCCGCTTCATAGCAAAGCTCACTATGATTTGCGAACCAATCTTCAAGAAGCTTCGCTCCTCCGATCACACTGATTGGCATTGTCAAAAGGCCTTCGGTAGGATAAAGAATATCTTATCCAAACCTCCTGTCCTCATGCCACCTCAAGAAGAAATTCCCTTATCCCTATACCTGACTGTCACCGACACAGCCATGGGAGCCATGCTAGCACAAACAGTCGACGGCCAAGAACGAGCCATTTACTACATCAGCAAAAAGTTCATCGAGTATGAGACAAGGTACACCTAACTGGAAAAGACATGCCTTGCCCTGGTCTGGTCAACAAAGAAGATGCGGCATTACACGCTCAGCTACACGGTTCATATCTATTAAAAGATGGACCTAGTCAAATACATCTTTGAAAAATCCGTACTAAACGGAAGGCTGTCTAGATGGACACTCATGCTATCAGAATTTGACCTCAAATTCGTACCCCTCAGGGTTATCAAGGGAAGGGCAGTCGCCGATTTACTAACAGAAAACCCCGTCAACGAGGACCCAATGACCGACACATGGTCACTTCCTGACGAAGACATCCTTTGTTATGACTCCGACGCATGGGACCTATACTTCGATGGTGCATCAAATCTGAGAGGCTTTGGGGTAGGGATCCTCTTAATATCACCAGAAGGGGAACATGTTCCGATGTCAGTCAAGCTATACTTCGCCGTCACCAACAATGCCGCCGAATACGAAGCATGCCTCATCGGCCTTCAAACAGCCATAACACTTGGCATCAAGAAGTTAAGGGTCCACAGCGATTCTTCACTCATCATGAATCAGGTATCCGGGTAATGTAAAATCCGAAGCGACGGCTTAGCACTCTACCGAGTAAAAGTTAATCACGAGGCCGAATTCTTCGACCAAGTCGACTACTTCAACTTGCCACGAGAGGAAAATCAATTTGCTGATGCCCTGGCAAAGCTTGCCGCGCTCGTCAACATACCTGACGACATGACATCGATGCCCCCACGTGTCGTGGGAAGGAGCGAGCCATCTCACATCTGCTCCAACAACAACGACGAAGAGAACCATGTCAAACCTTGGTACCACGCCATCCTCAACTACAAAACCAAAAACGAATTCCCTCCTAACTCTGATACAAGAGGACAAAGAGCCATCCGTTTACTTCCATCAAAATTCGTGATAAACTAAGAACAACTATACAAAAGAAATCCCCAAGGGATTCTTCTCCTTTGCGTCGATCACCACAAAGCCAAAAAAGTCATGGAAGAGGTCCACGACGGAGAATGCGGCCCTCACATGAGCGCAATGATTCTAACCCGAAAGATCATACGGTTAGGCTACTACTGGACCACCATGGAAGCCGATTGCATAAACTACGTTAAACATTGCCACAATTGCCAAATCTTCGCCAACATACAACACATACCACCATCCCTTTTATACACCTTGACATCACACCGGCCTTTCTCGACCTGGGCATCGACATCATCGGAAAGGTCAATCCGATAGGCACCAAGAGGCATTGCTTCGTCCTCGTTGCCATCAACTACTTCACCAAATGGGTGGAAGCATAGTTTTATGTGGTCTTGACCGCCAAACAAGTGGCCAAGTTCATCTAGGGCAACATCATCTGCAGATACGGGGTACCCCATGAAATCATCAGTGACCAAGGCTCCCACTTCCAGGCGGAAACACAAGCCTTGCTAAACAAATACATAATCAAGCGTCATCGATAATCCCCCTACCACCCGCAAACCAATGGAGCGGTTAAGGCAGCAAACAAAACTCTTGTGACCATCATCAAGAAAATAGAAGATAATTACCGCGATTGGCCGAGCAAACTCCCATTCGCACTCTGGGGATACCGAACCCCCATTCGAACAACAACATGAGCCACACCCTTCTACCTAGCATATGGTATGGAGGCGGTTCAGCCAGCAGCGTTGGAGGTCCCATCTCTACGCATCCTACTGGAGAGTCAGGTTCCTAAGGCGGAATGGACCCGTCGAAGGTTCGAACTGTTGGAGTTAGTGTCCTCCACAATAGTGCGTTTACATAATAAATCTCATTAAAGGAATATCATCAAATATTTAATTATTTGATCCTCATCAGTTGATTAACGTAAATCGATAACGGTTGGATGACTAGAGTTTCACATTATTGTTGTGAGACGACGGTGATCAACTGACCCCTTTCGGTCACACCTAAAGGAACGAACCCCAATTGACAACTAATTAATTGTTAGAGATACAATTTATTTAGTCCCTTGATTTATAGACTAAAATGTTAGTCGATTGTTTTTTAGAGAGATTTCGAGTTGTGAACTCGAGGCACGGCAGTTATTATTTAATTATGTGATAATTGAATAATAAATTTTGGGAGACGGGATTTAGTTAATAATTGTTAATTCACTAAAATTGTACTAATTGATTAATGTGATTAATATTAGTACGTAAATAATATGTGTAGCGGTACATGTATATTTACGGAGTGATTTGAACGAATTAATTATGGAAGTATTTAAACATGAAACGATGTTTAAAATAAAATTTCATGTATTTGTGCGACAAATATAAGAACCAATATGGACCCGTAAATATACAAGTGGACCCTGTAAAATAGAGTTGTGGATGATTAGGTACATAATCATTTCACCTTACTTTATATTCTTCCATAAGTTATCTTATAATCTTTTTTGCATGTGATGTAAGATTGACAAAAAATAATAAAATCACTCCCACACTCCACCTCCACCTACCCGGCCTCATCCCCCATATACACTTCATCATTTGTTCATTTTTACACTACAACACTTGAACATTTGCATGTGTTCATCTATCTTCTCTCCAAAAATAATAACCATCATTTTACTAAGTTGTTAGTAAACTAAAAATAATAACTAAGATTGTTAGTATTATTTACATATTATCAAGGGTTTATTTTACAAGTATCTAGTTAGTATTTGTAAGATAATTTGTGGGTGTAGTTCTTGGGTGCAACTTGAAGGAGACTTTCTTTTTGAAGGTTTTTCAAGGAGGATCATCCATATCTTTTTAGCTCAAGAACAAACTAGAAAGGTGATCTAGTTTGTGCCCATATTACCATAAAATCAATGTCAGGAAATTGTTTTTCCTTAAACTTTCTGCTTTATGCCTTTATATTTGCATGCATGTTACATAGATCACCAAAATGATAAATTATGAGATAATTTAATTTTTATTAGAGAGTCTAATTTGGATCTATGATCTTTCAAGTGGTATCAGAGCATAGGCTTGTAATTTGCATGTTGATTTTAAGCATATTAATAAATTATGAGATAATTTATAAAAACTCAAAAATTGTGTTAGAAGAGGTTTTAGAACAAAATTTTTGGGACATGCATACCTACTGATCTCAAAATATTTGTGGTAAAGTTTGGTGATTGATGAAGTTATTTTGCTATTTTTAATGATTTTTGGTAGAAAATCGAGTCAAAATGCCGTATTTTAGTTAAAAATTGACTAAAAATAGTTAAGAGTTTATTCGGGCCATGGAATTTTTATGGTATTTAATGCATATTTTCTACTGATTGTATGCAAAAGGTTGAAGGTTGGTTTGAATTTTTTGCATGTTTATTGAGTTTATGAGATAAAAGTCGATAAAAGTGAAATAAATTAATCATAATTTTGAAACAATTGATTCTGCCCTTGATAAATTTTTGAACATTTGAAAATATTATTTAAATTTTAAAAGTGAAATTTAAAATGTGTTTTCACCTTGTTTTGATGTTTATTGGTTTTAGTGGTTAAAAACCGATAAATAACGATCTTTTTCTTCATAAATTTTATCCGGATTTTTGGGGCAATTTTTCTGACATTTTAGTGTTCTTTGGAGTGTTCCATAATACTCAAAATTTTTGTTTCAATTTTTTGGGTATTGTTTCAATTACTTTGGATTTTTACTTAAAAATTATGATTTTACCGATTTAATTAGCAAAATATCACCAAATCAAACTAATTATTCATCATAAAATTAGTGAGGACTAATTTTGAGGTTAAAAACAGTTTGGAAAATTATTTTGGACTTAAATGAGATTTAAGACTTGATTATTGATTTTTACATGTTAAAAATCGATTAAATCCACAAAACCCGAGATGGATACCAACGATTAATAGATAGGGCGATTTTGGCATCATTTAACAGCATTTTAAGCATATTTATTTAAAATTAATGAATGATTGTCATTTATTTAAAGTATTTATCTTGTTGTACCTTGTATGGCCTAGTTTAATTTTAATCGTTATTACCCGAAATGAATGGGAATAGCGATTTGTTTGTAATTAAATACGATCTCGTATCGTCGGTTTATAATTAAAAAATAGTTTTATTAATTTTATTAATTAATGTAAAATAGAAATAGCTATGTAATTCATTTGTAATAGTTATTCTTACCGGCGTTTCAAAAAGACGGATTACATCGAGACGAAGTCTATTTTTGGAAGGTGTTCCAAATACCACAAGAAGGAGATACTTTTGGAATGAAGAGGCAAGGGACCAAGGAGTTGGTTTCCAATATGTAATAGACTAGTTTTTTATTAACTAGGTGGCCATACTAGGATTTATTCATATGCTTACTTGTTTGCTTGTTTTTATTTTCGCGCATGCCAAAATCGCCATTCACATGCATTTTATTTTTGCGGTTGTCAATTCACGTCATTTACATTCACCGACTTAGTTCACTTATTGGGAATTTATGACTAAATTGACAAGATATCTCACATAACTAAAATTGAGATTAGCCTTACCAATTAGTAAAACCTATGAATCTCTTGTTCATAAGAGCCACGCTCGCCCAAGCGGGTGTTCTCTTTTTACCTTGGGTAACTAGGGTGGTAAACGGTTATCACACGCTAAAATTGGTTGGACTCAACGGGATATATGACGGTCTTGTGTTCCGGGGCTTGTAGATAAATTTAAGGAAATTCGTCGACCAAGAGTTCTAGAGGTAGAATTAGTCAACATGACTTACCGAATTTACACAATTATGGGATGTTTCGCCCAAGCGATGCTCATTTTTATTTAATATTTGGGTCTTGGAATCATTTATATAATTTAGTGGGAGATCATTATATAAATGCTAAAACTTGTTAAACATGTTTTCACAAGTATTTTTTAAACAATGGATGTTAATTTTTCCTTTTTGTTGTAGCATTTTAATTCGCAATGGCAACTTCATCAACTACTTCACTAGGCAAAGATTCATGGCTAAGGTCCGTAATGGACAAATGTATCTTAAAACATGACGGTAGTAACTTTCTTGAATGGGAATCTGACATCAAAAGTGTCGCGTTGTCCGACAATGTGCTCACTTACTTGACCGAAGCTCCTCCCATCGAGCCCGGTCCAAGGGCTTCATCGGCGGTGCAGACCGCCTATGATGACCATGTGAGGATGTCGACTGATATCAAGAATGTGTTGATATGGTCAATGTCCCCAAAGCTCAAGCTATCATGCATTTCTTTAAATGCGTATGAGATATTCATTCGTATGATCACTATGTTTTCACAAACACCTAAAGACCGTCAATACGATGCGGCGGCACGCTTCTTTGAATCTAAGCTTGAAAGGGGCCAAAAGGTTGGTCCCCATGTACTCAAAATGGTCGAATATGTCGACATCCTAGAGCGTCTAGGGTGTAAAATTCCTAAGACTCTTCTGGTGGATCGAATCCTCCACTCACTTCCCACCAAGTTTGCCCACTTTAGGGTAAACTACAACATGAATGGCATGGAAAAGAGTTATCATGAAATTCATGCACTCCTCACCCAAGCGGAGAGGGATATGGAAGCTAGTGGGAGTGACAAAGGGGATGTTTTAACCATGAAGTTAAAGAACATGTCCCTTGGAGTTAAGAAAGGAAAAGGGAAGGAAAAGTCCCAATTCAAGAAATCGTCAAAGAAACATGACAAGGGAAAGGGGAAGGCCGTTGTAAATGGCAATCCCAAGGCAAAAAGTGTCAAACTCTCCGAGGCCGAATGTTTCCATTGTAATAAGAAAGGACATTATAGGAGGAGTTGTCCCAAATACTTGGAGGATCTCAAGGAAGGGCGTGTGACGCCTATTGGTATGATTTCCTCTCTCTATGTGATAGACGTTAATTATGCTTGCACTTCCACTTGGGTACTTGATACCGGATGTGGCTCCCACCTTTGTAATCATTTGCAGGGTTTAAGGGACGTGCGAGCACTAGAAAAAGGTGATGTGGATCTCCGCATGGGCAATGGAGCTAGAGTAGCCGTCGTTTCCGTGGGGACCTATGTGATCACTTTAGCTAGTGGTCTAGAGTTGTATTTAAATAAGTTTTATTTTGTACCAACTTTAACCAAGAACATCATCTCCATTTCCTCGTTAGACGTGGAAGGCTTTTGTTTTATGATTAAGGACAAGTGTTGTACTTTTTCTTTAAATGATGTGGTTTATGGGAAGGCCATTTCAAATGGAGGCATTTATGTTTTAAATTATATTAATGACGTTTATCATATGGAAACTAAAAAGCTCAAAACGGGTGATCCAAACGTATCCTACCTTTGGCGTTGTCGTTTAGGCCACATAAACGAAAGACGCATTAAGAGACTTGCTTCATCAAAAATCCTCAAACCATTTGGTTTCGAATCTTATGGTACATGCGAGTCTTGCCTTTTAGGCAAGATGACTCGTGCACCTTTTGCGGGAAAAGGGACACGATCTAGTGAGATTTTGGATCTCATACATACGGATGTGTGTGGACGATTAACCATCACCGCTAGAGGAGGTTTTCATTACTTCATTACTTTTACTGATGACTTAAGTAGATATGGGTATGTCTACTTAATGAAGAACAAGAGTGAAGCTTTTGACAAGTTCAAAGAGTTTCAAAATGAAGTAGAGAACTTATTGGATATAAATATTAAGACACTACGATCCGATCGTAGTGGTGAATATCTAAATTATGAATTTGATTCACACCTAAAAGATTGTGGTATAGTATCACAATAGCCTCCTTCTGGAACACCACAACTAAATGGTGTGGCCGAAAGGAGAAACCGAACTTTATTAGACATGGTTCCGTCTATGATGAGTCAAACTGAGCTTCCTAGTTCATTTTGAGGTTTTGCCCTCTTGTCTGCAACATTTTCACTAAATCGAAGCCCGACTAAAGCGGCCGATAAGACTTCATATGAGATATGGACAGGGAAAGTCCCTCATTTGTCATTCATGCGTATTTGGGGTTGTGAAGCGTACGTCAAGATCAAGTCTGACAATAAGCTTGCACCCAGGTCTGACAAATGTCTTTTTGTAGGATATCCAAGGGAAACACGTGGCTATGACTTCTACAATAAACAAGAGAACAAAGTGTTTGTGGCTCGTGATGCTGTCTTCCTAGAAAAGGAGTTTATTTCTAGGAGACAGAGTGGGAGAAAATTTGAACTTGAAGAAGTTCGAGAGCCACAAACTGAGAATGAGGTAGAGGAGAAGGTGGACGATAGCATTCCCTCTTCCTCTGAAATGGTAATTGTTCCTAGAAAGTCAAGTAGGATTTTTAATCCACCTGACCGCTACCATGGTAACATCGAAGAGGATGGTGTTTTGTTACTTTTGAAAAGTGATGAACCCACTACCTACAAATCGGCGATGTCTAGTCCCGACTCCTCACTTTGGCTAGAAGCCATGCGATCCGAAATGGATTCCATGTACAAGAACCAAGTATGGGACTTGGTGGATTTACCTGAGGGAGTGCGACCCCTTCAGTGTAAATGGATATATAAAATTAAGCTCGGCGTGGATAAACATGTAGATGTTTACAAAGCTAGATTGGTGGCAAAAGGTTTCACCCAATTTCATGGTTTACACTATGACGAAACCGTCGCTCCAGTCGCTATGCTTCGGTCTATTAGGATAATCTTAGCGGTTGCCGCATTTCATGATTATGAGATTTGGCAAATGGATGTCAAAACCGCCTTCTTGAATGGGATTCTACAAGAAGAGGTGTACATGATACAACCTGAAGGTTTTATGGATACATCAAACCCTAAGAAGGTGTGTAAGCTCAAGAAGTCCATTTATGGTCTTAAGCAAGCATCTAAGAGTTGGAATCATCGCTTTGATCATGTTATTAAAGAATACGGTTTCACTAGAAGTGTGGAAGAACCGTGTTTATACATGAAGTTTAGTGGGAGTAAGGTTGCATTCCTTGTCCTATATGTGGATGACATATTACTCATCGGGAATGATGTTCCATCGCTCACTTTCATTAAGGAGTGGCTAGGGAAACACTTCCAGATGAAGGACTTGAGAGAGGTACAACGAATCTTGGTTATCCGGATCTATAGTGATAGGTCCAAGAGGATACTAGCATTGAGTCAAGAACCTTATATTGACAAAGTTCTTGACCGGTTCAATATGAAAGACTCCAAGAGAGGATTTCTACCTATGGGCCAAGGGATTACTTTGAGCAAGTCATAGTCTCCCTCCACCCCTAATGAAATTGAACACATGAAGACCGTCCCTTATGCTTCTGCTATTGGGTCTATCATGTACGCTATGATTTACGCTCGTCCCGACGTTGCGTATGCCTTGAGCATGAGAAGTCGTTATCAAGCCAAGCCTGGTGAGAGTCACTGGATAGCCGTAAAGAACATCCTTAAGTACTTGAGAAGGACTAAGGATTCGTTCTTAGCGTTTGGAGGAGAAACTGAGTTGCGTGTAATAGGTTAAACGGACGCATGTTTCCAAACCGATCGGGATGATATGAAATCCCAATCCGGCTATGTGTTTATGCTAAATGGAGGAGCTGTTTGCTGGAAGAGCTTCAAGCAAAGCGTTACCGCGGATTCTACAACAGAGGCTGAGTACCTTGCAGCGTTTGAGGCGCGAAGGGTATTTGTTTGGATTAGGCAATTCATGGAGGGACTAGGAGTAGTCCATTCCGCCAAAGATCCGATCACTCTATATTGTGATAACAGTGGAGCTATTTTTCAAGCCAAAGAGCCGAAGTCTAGTAACAAATCTTGACACATTGAAAGGAAATACCATGTAATTAGAGATTATGTAGAAAGGAAGGAAATTGACATTTGTAAGGTTGGGACAGATGATAATATTGCTGATCCTTTAACCAAGCCTTTATCAAAGGCTAAGCATGATGGTCATGTCGTAGCAATGGGATTGAGACGAGTACCAGATTTTCTTTAGATTATGGATATGTAATAATTGGATAGTGTATCTCTTATTATATATATGATAATCACATTCATTGTTTTCGCATTCATTCTTTTATGAATCTTTTATTTAGTGTGACTAAATTTTAATACCTTGTTTATCTGAATAAGTTGTGGAGACAATGTTGAACACTATTCAAGTGAATAAGATGAACATTGTATTTTGTCCCTAGTCACTTAATGAGGTGACGTCTCGGAGTGACTAGATTGTAAGTCGATTGATGGTTGTTCAACACCATAAGGTCATACGTGATGACTAGTCGATTACACAGGCAGAGTGTGTGACACTTTGCCGGACAGTGACCATTTAGAGAGTCTCTAAGTTCTATTATAGACTCCTGGTCGTGGCGGGGATCTCTAAGATGTTCTAATGAGTCGATTCTTTTGACTGGACACTATTATCTGACCAAGTGCAGTTTTCGAGTGACTTTGGTTTTTGTCCTAGGCCGTGCCATGAAAGGAGGCCAAAAGAGCATTTACTAGGTCATGGTGATCTGTATTGGGCAATAGGATAAATAGAGCATACAAGAATTGTCCACCCACGTTGGGTAAAATATATCTCAAGGCCACTCGAGGAGTTAATGACTACAAATGCATGGCCACGCTCGGAAGTAATCTGTGAGAGATTTTTCCGGTCAGGTAGTCACAGTCAAGATCGAGAAAACCACTCGCGATATGTTCATGTGCAAGTGCGACATGAAAGACACCTTGTATTGAGTGGGAGATTAAAACGGACAAGAAAATTGGTAGCGCACACCTTGTGTCAGACAAGTGGGAGATTGTTGGAGTTAGTGTCCTCCACAATAGTGCGTTTACATAATAAATCTCATTAAAGGAATATCATCAGATATTTAATTATTTGATCCTCGCCAGTTGATTAACGTAAATCGATAACGGTTGGCTGACTAGAGTTTGACGTTATTGTCGTAAGACGGCGGTGATCAACTGACCCCTTTCGGTCACACCTAAAGGAACGAACCCAATTGACAACTAATTAATTGTATGAGATACAATTTATTTAGTCCCATGATTTATAGACTAAAAGGTTAGTCGATTATTTTTTAGGGAGATTTCGAGTTGCGAACTCGAGGCACGGCAGTTATTATTTAATTATGCGATAATTGAATAATAAATTTTGGGAGACGGGTTTTAGTTAATTAATTGTTAATTCACTAAAATTGTATTAATTGATTAATGTGATTAATATTAGTACGTAAATAATATGTGTAACGGTACATGTATATTTACGGAGTGATTTGAACGAATTAATTATGGAAGTATTTAAACATGGAACGATGTTTAAAATAAAATTACACGTATTTGTGTGACAAATATAACAACCAATATGGACCCGTAAATGGGCAAGTGGACCGTGTAAAATAGAGTTGTTGATGATTAGGAACATAATCATTTCACCTTACTTTATATTCTTCCATAAGTTATCTTATAATCTTTTTTGCATGTGATGTAAGATTGACAAAAAATAAGAAAATCACTCCCACACTCCACCTCCACCTACCCGGCCTCATCCCCCATATACACTTCATCATTTGTTCATTTTTACACTACAACACTTGAACATTTGCATGTGTTCATCTATCTTCTCTCTAAAAATAATAACCATCATTTTACTAAGTTGTTAGTAAACTAAAAATAATAACTAACATTGTTAGTATTATTTACATATTATCAAGGGTTTATTTTACAAGTATCTAGTTAGTATTTGTAAGATAATTTGTGGGTGTAGTTCTTGGGTGCAACTTGAAGAAGACTTTCTTTTATAAGGTTTTTCAAGGAGGATCATCCATATCTTTTCAGCTCAAGAACAAACTAGAAAGGTGATCTAATTTGTATCCATTTTACCATAAAATCAATGTAAGGAAATTATTTTTCCTTAAACTTTCATTTTTATGCTTTTATATTTGCATGCATGTTACATAGATCACCAAAATGATAAATTATGAGATAATTTAATTTTTATAAGAGAGTCTAATTTGGATCTATGATCTTTTTACGAACAACTCACGCTTCTAGACGAATAGCGACTCAATGCCTTGCAAAATGTCTAGCTATACCAACGATGTATAAAACGGGCATTCAACAAAAAAGGTCAAACCCAGGAACATCATAGAACGCAACTTAGTCCTCAATTCGGTTCGAGCACCGCTACTCGTCGATCCTAGGGGGAAATTCAAACCCAATTGGGCCGGGCCATACCTTGTCAAGAAGATACTTTCGGGGGGCGCAGTGAGACTGAGTGACCTAGATGGGGAAAATTTTACAAACCCGACCAACCTAGACCAACTCGGAAAATACTACCCTTGAAACCTAGCAACCAACAAACCTTGCCCTAGTTTTACAACTAGCGACCACAATATCCCTTTCAAGTCAAGTTCCTCAAACGCGTTCTGATTTGAAATTGCATGTTTTATCGAGTCTAAGTTGCGGCACCTTGCCACGTTTCAAACGTCCTTTTATCTGTCAAAGGCAACATCCATTTGCACTCATACAAAAACACCTAAAATACGAGCATGGATTGATTTCACCTTTTTAGGTGGTTACGTAGGCAGTTCATTCTTACACAATAAAGATACAACCACAAAACCCAAGTAAACTTTACAAAACTTTTTGAACTACGAGCATGGTTTCATTTCACCTCTTCAAGTGGATACATAGGCATTCCTCTCTTACACAACATGGATACAACCATCCGCACATACAAAAAAACATCACTCATATCAACTTCAAAAAAAAAGAAAGGGAAAAACATTCCCTTTCCCACAAAAATACAAAAAAAAAGCTTCTCTCTTCCCACAAAAATCCCATTTCCCAAGTGCAATGTTTAGGATAATTCAAACCAAATTGCCTTTACAAAATAGATGGAAGAAACAAGCGTTCACAACTCTCTCAACACAAGCAATCCTCTTATTTATTTAATAATGAGAAGGATTACAAATTTGACAACAAATAAAGCTAAGCAAGTCTACAACTTGTCAAAGCTAGAATGTCGACTAAGACATCTCACATAGTAAAACTAGCACAAAATACACAATACATAGCTGGTGCAACATAATAAAAACTCACAACACTAATACAACATAATAATAAAGCGGGTAATGGAGGTCTTTATTCTTCCATTCTACCCTTGCCTTTCCCCTCGGTGTACATCTTCCCCTTGTTCTTGTTGGCCCGCCTAGCATGGACATCCTCTTCGGAACGGGTCCTCAACGGATCTATAACGGCGACGGTCTCCGGTCTCTTGCAAGACCCCATACTCGGTCCAAGCGGAGCCCATACGCGACCCACTACCTCTTTGGGACCCGAGCTTCTTCTCTTTGGTGGCCTCATTACATCCGGGCTAACATCATCAGCAAAGTCATCAAAGAAGGCACAGTTGGCCTTGCCAACCTCCCTATACTTCAAGTCGACGACCTCGTCCTTACGAGACTTGGACCTTTCCTCCAAGGTTTATGCTCTTGACCACTTGACATAAGCGGGAGTCACCCATGTCGTGGCAATAAGGTTTGGTATCTCCCAAATCGGCCGAGTGACCCACCATCTTTCGAAGACCCCCACAACGAAGACCTCCACAAGCTCGGAGTTTAGAAAAACACACTCTTGTACGAGATTATCTTGTGTGGGAACCTTATGTTGACGCCCCATTTGCCTCATGAGCCTTTCGGGATAAGTGAAGGAAGCAACCTTCAAGCCCACCACCATCAAAGAACAAGAGCTAGCGGCCAAAGCAGGCAACCCCCTGAAGGACCTCAAGTACCACCATGGCACCACCCAACGGATATGGGGACCACCCTCCTCCACCAATCTCGAGGTCCAATAGGCCTCGGTGGATGCAAAACTATTCGAGTACAACTTCTTCCTCATACTAAGGTGACTGAAGGAGTAAGAAGAAGAATCGGTCGGGGCTCTGCATACCTTAGCCTCTCCAATAGCCACACTTGGAGGATCCTTGGATATCCAAACGTAGGAGCTTCTCTACAAGAGCCCTTTTTGTCCAAAGCTTGGGTGATCTCGCCAAGCACCAACCATGATGGATCCAAACCGTACTCCATTTGCTCAACTACAAGCACAAGGATCATACTACCATAACACTTTGGCCCCTCCTTCTTCAAGGCATCGACAAGGAGGTATGCATGCACTAGGCAAAAGACAAGAGCCCTTCTCCTAGCCACCTCCGAAACATTAACATCCAACCGGTTTGAGAAAATGTTTATAAGAGCCAACATATCCACACCATGGGGAGCAAGGAGGGAGTTCACTTGGCTCGTTGACAAGCCCAACATTGAACGAAATATCTCTTTGTAACACAACCGAGTCGGGGGAAGCACCGGAGTACAACCCGACCATCCACCAATGGAGCCCACTTCTTCGCCAAGAGGGCAAATTTCACGTTTCGGGAAAATGAAAACATGATGTTTCGAATCCCAAAACCGAGAGCATGCTTCAAGAAACGAGAATTGCACCTTGACTTGACGAAGCACCAAAAATTGACCAACTCCCATTACGACGAGTTGATATTTCTCGGGAGGCGAAAAATTCCGAAAATAATGTCACAACCTATTTTCGAAAGCGTCCATGAATAATTTTGTGGAAGAAGAAGAAAGGTTTTCGTAGAGATGTTTTTCGTGTTTCGGATGATGAAACAATTAAGCACAAACGTCCCTATTTATACAAAACAATCAAACACTTTTTTCCGAAAAGGGGGGAGTTCACTTCCGTCGCCTATGACCTCGCGCCTTTTTGGGCTGGTCCTCAAGATCCGCACCTTGATTAGTCCCTATCAAGTTGCGTTATTTCCCGACACCTAGATTCTCTCGCCCTAAGGCTCGCGCCTCTTTAGGCTTATCCGGGAATTTTTGTGTTTTCTCACACTCACATTTCCTTGTTTTCACGTTTTACGAAATCCGGCACGGTTTCCATGATGCAGCTTTAAACATACGGGTTTTTCTTTTCTTTTTTACGGGGGGAAGGGCTAGTCGCCCCGATCTGCGATGGATCGTTTCCATGTCGGTCGAAAATCCCGAAATTTTTTCGCTTTTCCCATTTTTCCACAAAGATCGAAAATTGACAGCACGACGTCAATTTTCTTCAAAAATTCAAGCTCTTGCAAATCCAAGTCTTGATCTCACAAAAATCAAATCGAATACACTCGCAAAAATTCCTTTTGAATTTCATCCGTGACGGTTTCAGTTTTAGTTTTTCGAGTTATAAAACAATTTTCAGCAAAATTCGATGCAATTTAATTCAAACACGAGTTAATTGCTCAAAATCGTAAATCAATTTTACTTGAAAAATCCAAAACGTGACGACCTGTCACGAAATTTTCAAAATTTCAAATTTTAACTTCGAGTCATCGTGGTTATTTTTGTTTTCGTCAAATGCTCTTGCGTGTTTACGTTTATGCGTACGTGCTACCCGTTGCTTGTTTTCTACACTAACGGTGCAAGAACAAATGCAAAGCAGAGAGGAATCAGCCGCTGGCCGCGCTTCTCCGAAGCACAACACAAAAAAGCCAAACACAAACAAACTACAAACACATATATATAAACTGCCTCACCCAAAATGTACATATGTATAAACAAAAGTCCAAAACACGGGCAAATAGCTACAACTACTCAACGCCTCCCGTTGGACCAGTGTCGATCTCACGAGGAGTCGCGGGCAAAGCAGACACCACCTCCTGCTCGGGCCCCCTCTCAGGAGAGCTCTCCAACGTCTCGTACTCCTGTTGGAAATATCGGTATATCTCATCAAGAAAATTCGGATTATATCGAAATTATGAAATATGAAATAACGAGTCATAAACGAAATTGCATAAACAAAAGAATACAGATTAGAATTAACCTCCGGTCCTAGCAATTTGGCCTAAGAACAAATATCGAGATCGATATTCTCCTAATCGTTGCACCGAAGATCCTCCGAGAAATGCCTCTTTCAAGCTAGAAAGAAAACCCTAATTTCTGATAATTTTAGGGTAGTTTTTTTAGGGTTTTGTGATGAGAGTGTTAGGTGAAAAAATATCAAGTGAGAAAATTATCCTCCCTCTTCCTATTATAACCGTCCAAGGAGAAAAGAGGGGGAAGATCTTTTTCTTTTTTTTTTTTTCAAAACCGTGTAACCAACCAAAAATAAGGAGAAAATCTTCTTATTTTAGGTTGTTATCAAATTGTATAAAATGTGCATATTTATCAATTGTTATTTATGTCGTCACGTATTAATAAGTCCACACACAACAGTTTGTAGTCGATTTATTAATACCGGTCTGTCATAATTTATTATTACAATTTCGTATAATATATACATTAACTATAAATATCGCATATTTATAATTTGCTTATTAAATATAACCGTTTATGTTTAATTACGAATTAACATCTTAATTCGTTTAAGCTAACATTATATACATTAATTAAATATAACAGTTTATATTCAATTTTCGAATTAACAATTAATTCGTCTCAGCTGATATTATTTAATTGTATTAAACAATCGTCTCATCATCACATTGACTAACTTTTTAGTCAAATACATGGACTAACCTTTTAGTCATATAAGGCATCAATGTGATTATATTTTCATATAATCACGTCTCTCAAACACATCCTTAAGGTGTGACTTTTAGGGACCAGTTGATCACCGCCATCAGTATGATAATAACGTCAAACGTCTAGCAAGCCAACCGTTATTAGTAAACGTTAATCAACTGATAAAATACTAAGTATACCCTGTGAACCTATAAGAGATTTATACACGTTATCACACTAACTGTGGAGGACACTAGCTCCAACAATCTCCCCCTTGTCCTCACAAGTGTATGTGCGATAACCGATTCTCATATCCTTAATTTCTCCCACTCAATGTAAAACAATTTGCAAAATCCGTATTCGCAAAGGTCGTATTTTACAAGTGATCAATATCAAGAGTGGTTTTCCCGACTAGAGATTAACTTAACTGATAAACGAATCATCATTCGACCATGGCCATGCATTTCAGTTACAACTCCTCGAGTGGCCCTGAGAAATGACTAAACCTGATAAAGGTTGGATATTTTCTTCAACTCGAATCCTGCAGATACAAGCACAGTATGAAATGACCCAGTGAAAATCTGCTTAGCCTCCTGTTACGGTCGACCATGAGAAAGAAACCAAAGTCACCCAAAATTTGCCTTAATCTCAAGGGACAATCGAAAGTCAAAAGAATCGACTCTAGGAACACAATGGACATCCAATCCACAACCTGGAACCGAATGTTTTTAAACATTTAGGACTCCATTACGTTCTCACAATGTCCTACGAGGTATCGTTATAACTCGCATCTGTGTTCGATCAGCCAACCGTTTGAATTATGGCTCGTTGAACCCACCATCAATCAACTTCACAATATAATAGCCAGAGTTATCAACTCATGTAGGCGATTACGGACCAAAATAAATATAATGTAATTCAGTTCACTTTGTGGCGTTCAATGTTGTCGTACAATCCACATGAAAAACAAAATATGAAAAATACGATGAAGTTATATATGGCATATGAAAAAGAAAATGTATCGAATCCATAAGCAACTAGTACAACTCAGGAACACGTTTAATTCCCATGGAAATAACGTGCCCTTCATGCTTATCATATTTGAATGGTTTAGTGAGAGGATCCGCGATGTTGTCATCCGAATCAATCTTGTCAATAACTATCTCCTCTAGCTCCACGTAATCACGGATCAGGTGAGCCTTCCGATGTACATGTCTAGACTTGTTGCTAGACTTAGGCTCCTTGGCCTGGCAGATGGCACCTCTATTGTCACAATAGATGGTGATTGGGTCAATCGAACTAGGAACTATGGTTAGTTCTTGTAAGAATTGACGCATCCATATAGCTTCCTTTGCTGCTTCTGAAGCGGCATAGTACTCGAATTCAGTAGTAGAATCTGCTACAACTTCCTGTTTGGAACTTTTCCATCTGACCGCAACACCATTAAGAGTAAAGACGAATCCAAACTGAGATTTCGAATCATCTCGATCCGTTTGGAAGCTATCAACTGCGTAACCGATTGCACATAGCTTAGTATCTCCTCCATAAGTCAATGCCCAATCCTTTGTTCTCCGTAGGTACTTAAGTATGTTTTTAACAGCCATCCAGTGTGTTTCACCTGGATTGCCTTGGTACCGACTTGTTATACTCAATGCATATCCCACGTCTGGATGTGTGCATATCATGGCATACATGATTGATCCTATGACTGATGCATAAGGAACGCGACTCATGCGTTCAACCCCTTCAGGTGTGTTGGGTGACTGAGACTTGCTCAAATGCATCCCAGAAGTCATTGGAAGGTTCCTCTTCTTGGAGTTGGTCATGCTGAACCTTTCAAGAATATTTTCTAAATAAGACTCCTGACTCAGTGATAACATCCGCCGTGATCTATCTCGATAGATACGGATTCCCAATATGCATTGTGCCTCACCCAGATCTTTCATCTGGAAATGGTTCTTCAACCATCCTTTTACCGAAGATAAGAGAGGAATGTCATTCCCAAACAAGAGTATGTCATTGACATACAATATCAAGAAAACAATCTTGCTCCCACTCGACTTGACATATAAGCATGGTTCCTCGACCGATCGAGTGAAACCATACTCTTTTATCACCTCGTCGAAAAGATGATTCCAACTCCGAGAAGCTTGCTTAAGTCCATAAATAGAACGTTTAAGCTTGCACACTTTCTTAGGATTTTCAGGATCTATGAAACCTTCGGGTTGTACCATGTATAATTCCTCCTCCAAATAACCGTTTAAGAAGGCGGTTTTCACATCCATCTTCCAAATTTCATAGTCGTGCACTTGAGTGAAACCTTTTGCCACTAGTCGTGCCTTATAGGTATCTGGTTGCCCTTCTACCGAATGCTTTATTTTGTAAAGCCATTTGCACTGAAGAGGTTGTACCTTAGGTAAATCAACAAGATCCCATACGTCATTCTCATACATGGAGTCCATCTCGGATCGCATGGCTTCAAGCCATAGCTTAGAGTCGGAACAGGCCATGGTACCTTTATAGGTAGCGGGTTCATTACTCTCTTGGAGCAAAACGTCATTTTCCTCGACCATACCAATGTATCTGTCTGGAGGATTAAAGACTCTACCCGACCTCCTAGGTTCCTGAGGAAATAATAACCGTATCATTAGTTTAAGGAACATATTCCTCCATCTGTTCCTCGGCTGTTGGTTCTTGAATCTCCGACAGCTCGAAGGTTCTATTACTTGACTTGTTCTCGAGAAATTCTTTCTCTAAGAACTTTGCACTAGCCGCAAAAAAAAAAACTCGATGTTCAGTAGGCGAATAGAAGTAATGACCAAACATTCCTTTTGGATAACCAGTAAAGTATGTCTTGACCGATCGCGGGCCGAGCTTATCCTCGTGTCTCCACTTGACATAAGCCTCGCAGCCCCAAACCCGAATAAAGGACAAGTTAGGGACCTGTTTCCTTCCATATCTCATACGGAGTCTTGTCGACAGCTTTAGACGGACTTCGGATAAGTATAAGAGCAGCTGACAAAAGAGCAAAACCCCATAATGAATCAGGTACTACCGTGTGACTCATCATGGATCGAACCATATCAAGTAGTGTTCGATTTCTCCGTTCGGACACACCATTTAATTGAGGTGTTCCAGGTGGAGTTAACTGTTAAACTATTCCACAGTCTTTAAGGTGTTGATCAAACTCATTTGAAAGATATTCGCCACCACGATCGGAACGAAGTGCTTTAACCTTTCTTCCCAGTTGGTTCTCAACCTTATTCTGGTATTCCTTGAATTTTTCAAAAGACTCAATTTAATGCTTCATTAAGTAGACATATCCGTATCTACTCAAATCATCCATGAAAGTGATAAAGTATCTATAGCCGTCTCTTGCGGTGATTGACATAGGTCCACATACATCAGTATGTATGAGTCATAATAGGTCATTAGCGCGCATTCCAACACCTTTAAAGGAAATTCGAGTCATTTTACCGATAAGACATGATTCACACGTGCCAAATGATGAGAAATCAAATGTGGAGATAGTCCCACTCTCAATGAGTTTCTTTACACGCTTTTCATTTATGTTTCCCATTGGACAATGCCATAGATAAGTTTGATCTTTGTCACCAACCTTTAATTTCTTATTATTCACATGTAATATATCTGTGGTTTGATCTAAGATTTAAATTCCATTCATGGAAACTGCTTTGCCATACCATTTCATTAAAAGAGAAAATACAGCTATTGTCCTTTATTGAAAATGAAAAACCGTCTTTATCAAGTACGGAAACAGAAATAATATTCTTAGATAAACTGGGTACATAGTAACAGTTATATAAATATAACTCAAAACCACTCGGGAGCTGGATTACATATGTTCCCATTGAGACTGCAGCAACTCTTACTCCATTCCCGACTCGTAGGTCCACATCACTCTTTGCGAGGGGTGTGATGTTTTTTAGGCCCTGCAAGTGATTACACAGATGAGAACCACAACCAGTATCAAGTACCCAAGTTTCGAAACATGCATGGTTAATCTCAATCATATGAATATAAGATGACATACCAACAGGAGTGACGCGGCCTGCTTTTATGTCCTCACGGTACACGGGACAGTTCCTCCTCCAATGCCCAGTCTTGTGACAATGGTGGCACTCAACGTTACCGCCCTTGCTCTTTTCCTTGCCTTGTGAGCCACTAGTCTCACCAGGCCTACTCTTACCGTTTCCTGACTTCTTAAACTTTGGCTTTCCTATAGTTAGGTCGCCGTGAGCCTTGCCCTTACCCTTATTCTTGTTGGAAATCATGAGAACATCTTGCTTCATGCTCCCACTCAATTTCATATCCTTCTCGGTCTATACGAGAAGTGAGTGTAGCTCATGAGGACTTTTCTTCATGTCATTCATGTAGTAATTTGCCCTGAAAAGGGCATAACCATCATGAAGTGAATGAAGCATACGGTCAATGACTATGCTCTCACTGATTTTGCAATCAAGTGCCTCCAGTTTCTCGACATTCTCAATCATGTCAAGAATGTGTGGGCTAACCAGTTGGCCCTTCTGGAGTTTCGCCTAAAAGAAGCGACATGTATGTTCATAAGTAACGATTCTCGGTGCTTTTGAGAAATCATTAGTGAGCGTCGTAAAAATATTTTTTGCCCCTTGGGCAATGAAGTGTCTTTCCAAATTGGTTTCCATTGCAAAAATGAGTACGTTCTTTATCGAACCCGCTTCCATGACGAAGTCACTATAAGCAAGTGACTCGTTAGCTCTTGCATTGGGGCCTGGGTTTGGCGGTATTGGCTCGGTCAAGTACTGAGCTTATCGGCAGCTATGGCAGCATTCCGTAATGATGCCTCCCACTCCGCAAAGTTGAACCCGTCATTCTTCAGTCGTGTGGACTGATTCATGTGGTCCATGAAAGTTTTGAGCCAGGACTCGCGTGCAAGTGTGGCACTTGGCATAGGGATATCATTATTTCCAGCCATTTGTTGTAAGCAGTATTATCAATATAAAACGAATTCTACACTGTGAAAAGAAGAAGAAAAACATAATAAGCATACTCATCGTTATGATTTAAGTCTAATGCAAAATTGTTATAATGCGAAGACTAAGCATTTATACAATTGACCTCCCTCAAGAATTATATAAATGATCCCAAGACTCAATTATCTGTAAATTGATAAGCCAACCTCTTGGCTAATTCTACTGTTAGAATTCTTGGTTGATAAATTTCTGTAAATTCTATCTATAGGCCATCATAATCTCGAGAAACTCTTCGGATTATAATGTTGAGGTAAAATAAGTCAACACAAACTACTTACCCAACGTAGAAGGGGTCATATGGAGAGTAAGGTCCTATATGCCTACCGACGAAGAAGGGATTCATAGTTGTTTGGCCTATAAAGACTAGTCTCAATTTTAGTTTTAGAGTTAGATCCCATCAACTTTATTTTAATACATTTTAAGTGAACTAACATCTAGCATGCGAGAATGAATAAACTAAGATGATGGCTTAAAATAGTGTGACATCTTTATGTCCATGATAACTAACATCCAAACTATATGAGTCAATTTTCATGCATATAAGTAGGTGGTTTGGTTTAGGCGGAATATGATGCACTAATTATCATGCGAAGTAAAGAAACAAGAATGAAATACGTAAAACAAAAACAAAGTCCTAGTGTGGCCTATCTACCAAAATGAACATAAATACAACTTTGGAATCCTTCCTAGGACCCGAGAAGCTTGTCTTGATGTTCCATCTTGGTCCATGTAGCGGGAGTGAGCAATCCAATCTCCATCTTTAGTCTTCTCAAAATTACAATTAATAAATTACAAAATAAATCTATTTACATTCTAATTTCAAAAACATAATACTAAAGAAAACCAAAGGAGATTCGAGATCTCAAAATTACATCAAGATTATGATTCCATCATTACGAAAACATAATCAACTAAGGCCACACTAGGTAATACAAATTACAACCGATTGCAAAAATACGTAAATAAACCATTCAACAATTCATACAACTAAAGAAAATGCATCAACAATAAATTAATCATTCAAGACATAATTCCTTAATTATGTAGAGTAATTTATCCAAACCACCTATTTTAAAATGATCAAAATTATGTGACAATTCCTCAATTGCTCACAATAACTCCAATCTTAATACACATTAACTTGTAATATGAATTAATCTAACATTATTTTAAACCACTTTGAAATAATTGGGTATCTAAAATTTTGTGAAGTTTTTCACAACTAACAATTATACATTATAGATTTAATGTATAATAATTATTGGCCAAAACACAAAAAAAAAAAAAAATATTTTTTAAATGCTCTCGGCATTCCTAAAAAAATGAAAAACAGTTTATTTTTTTAAATGCTCTCGGCATTCCTAAAAAAAATGAAAAACAGGTTTTTTATTTTTTTATTTTTAATATTCGAAAACAACCCTTTTAATGTGAACAAATTTGTTTAATGTTGCTACTATAACAAGATTGGCATAACCATCAATGTTTAATTTAAACATAGATCCAAACTAGATGATTCAATTTAACCTCTTAAAATGAATATCTAAATTATGATTAAATCGATTATCTGAATATTTGATTCATCACAATTGATTTGAACATTATTAAATTTAATGAATCATGATTCTTAAACAACAATTTAACACCATGTATGTCAAAACTATATAGCAAAAACAAATGAACATCATCTATCAAAACAATTTCCATTTACTTTTCAATTTAATTCTTATTAAATCAAAACATCAACAAATTTATCATAGTATCATCTGATCATGTTAAAACAACAATATCAATAAATCAAAATGGAAACAAGGCATCAAAAAATCAAAAATATCTCGGCAAAAAAAAATTGGTGCGGCCGAATTTTTTATTTTATTTTTTCAAATTTTTTTTTGTTTTAATCCATTTATGAAAATCATATAAAATAATTTTGTGGCCTATGCTCTGATACCACTTGTTGGAAATATCGGTATATCTCATCAAAAAAATTCGGATTATAACGAAATTATGAAATATGAAATAACGAGTCATAAACGAAATTACATAAACAAAAGAATAGAGATTAGAATTAACCTCTGGTCCTAGCAATTTGGCCTAAGAACAAATATCGAGATCGATATTCTCCTAATCGTTGCACCTAAGATGCTCCGAGAAATGCCTCTTTCTTGCTAGAAAGAAAACCCTAATTTCTGATCATTTTCGGGTAGTTTTTTTAGGGTTTTGTGATGAGAGTGTTAGGTGAAAAAATATTAAGTGCGAAAATGATCCTCCCTCTTCCTATTATAACCGTCCAAGGAGAAAAGAGGGGGAAGATCTTTTTTTTTTTTTTTTTTCAAAACCGTGTAACCAACCAAAAATAAGGAGAAAATCTTCTTATTTTTAGTTTGTTATCAAATTGTATAAAATGTGTATATTTATCAATTGTCATTTATGTTGCACGTATTAATAAGTCCACACCCAACAGTTTGTAGTCGATTTATTAATACCGGTCTGTCATCATTTATTATGACAATTTCGTATAATATATACATTAACAATAAATATTGCATATTTATAATTTGCTTATTAAATATAACCGTTTATGTTTAATTACGAATTAACATCTTAATTCGTTTAAGCTAACATTATATACATTAATTAAATATAACAGTTTTTATTCAATTTACGAATTAATAATTAATTCGTCTCAGCTGATATTATTTAATTGTATTAAGTAATCGTCTCATCATCACATTGACTAAGTTTTTAGTTAAATACATGGACTAACCTTTTAGTCATATAAGGCATCAATGTGATTATATTTTCATATAATCACATCTCTTAAACACATCCTTTAGGTGTGAATTTTAGGGACCAGTTGATCACCGCCATCAGTATGATTATAACTTCAAACTTCTTGCAAGCCAACCGTTATTAGTAAACGTTAATCAACTGATAAAATACTAAGTATACCCTGTGAACCTATAAGAGATTTATACACGTTATCACACTAACTGTGGAGGACAGTAGCTCCAACAACTCCATCGTGATGCGAAGCTCTTCCGCTGCAGCCAACTGAGCCTTGAGAGAAGCAATCTCCACATCTCGGCTCCACAACCTGTCCTCACGACGCCTCAGCTCCTGGTCCCGATAGATGACCCCCAGAACCTGTGCCTGGATCGTCGACCTCGCTGCATCTAACTCTGTACGGACCTCAGCAAGCTTCGCCGGATCCGCAGTACCCTGCAGAACACAATACAGGTCATTGAGATCTAAACGTGAAATATAACACAAAAACACACAAAATAACCAACAAAAAAGCACCTGTGTAAGCCGAGCCTCTCTGGCAGCCAGGTCACCAGCAAGCGCTCTCCACCGGTTAGCCATCCGCCACAAAGCCTGATGACTAACGGTCAACACCTACAACCAGAAAAGCCCTTCAACACAACAAAAATGCAGGGCAAAATACAAACAAATAGGAGTATTCAAAATCAGAATCTCACCCTCAGAACTGGCAACCTCTACTCAATGACAGTATCGGTCACCTCAGCAGTCGCGGGCTCTAGCATACACTGCTGTAACTCCTCGCCACTCGGCCCCTGGAAGGTGGTCTGTGTTGGGAAAGCTGGGGGTTGGGTCTTCATGAGCGTGTCGACACACTACAACGGTAATCCGTGTCGAAGGTAACAAACCCTTCCATCAAAGCACGAAAAGAGTCAATGAAAACAAATAACAGAGGAAAACATACCTCAATCGGGTACCCCGCGAGTCTCGACAAGTGGAAGGTGTCGTAGTCAGCCTCCCATAACAGCAGCTCCACACCTCCACGGTCGTGAAGGTGCTCCTCAACCTCATCAGGTGTCGACTCCTGGAACAACACTATAGGTGGATCGACCGGCACCACAAAGGTCTTACTAAAACACTGACGAGCTAAACGCTCCCCAGGTACCAAACCGGCTCGATCGCCGTCTCGAGGTACAAACGCTGGGAACTGTGAGGTCGCAGACGCTCCCTGACAGCAGCCGGTATGCCTATGTAGTGCTCCTAAGGCCACCCGACAAACTGCACTCAAGGCAAAGCTAATCAACTAATTGGGGGCTGTCTAGGCTACCTATTCATCCTATCTCTATCCGTTTCTACAAAACAAAAGAGAGAATAAACGATGACTTACATCACCAACCCTGAGGGCATTCATCTGATGCCTGCAGTCCTAGTAAGTCGACTTGGTAGACATTTTCCGAGCAATCGTCTAACCCTTCACAAGAGGGTAAGCTGAAGGCACGTCACCCGTCGTCTTCGGGCGCAGGGGGACGAAGAAAGCAAACAACTAAGCCTGTAGCAAAACACGGCAATCACAAATCAGCTAGTTTTTCAAAATTGCTAAAACTAAAAAATCAATCAAAAATCAAAATCAAAATCAAAAACCAACAAGGATGCTCATACCTCCAAGATGAGGATGGGACCAACCAAAGCGAGAGAACTCCCATCCCCTATCACCTTCGGACGAACTGCAGCGTGCAGGTAATGGGTAAAACTCGCCAAAGCCGGCGTCACCCATTCGTACTGACCCAGGGCATCCAGGTCAGCAAGCAGAGGAAGAACCTTGGTCGACAAGCTCTCACCCTTATAACCAATGTTCGTGGTACCCAAGAAGTACGACAACCACTACCGCGCCTCCTCCGGCCTCGCCAACGGCGCCGGAACAAAGCCACCCACTCTCCCCCTGAAATGGTCCCTCAGATAGGAGTTCGCGATCAGGAAAGGAGTGATGCGAGTTGGCGTAGGCAAGACATTGCCGATCAAACCTGTGACCACGGCAGAAGACACTCTCTCCGACGTCTCCGGGAACTCAACAGTCGTCTCGCCACAAGGAAGGCCTGATATCGTGGCAAAGTCCTCCCAAGGTGACACTGACCTCCCTAAACTCCACGTGGAACGACGACGTCTTGTCCCTGTAACGGTCCAACATGGCGAGAATCAAACACAAGTTCGACCTAATCGAAACCCTGTGAATCTCGCGCCAGGCAGCCACCAACGGCCTTATAGCCGACCTTTCTATCAACTTCCTCGTGCCGGCCCGGAGAACGTCGTAGAAACCCATGCAAGTCAAGAAACCTGCAAAAGTCCTCATGGTAGCAATCTCCTGAAATTGGGAAACAAACAGCATTAGAACACCTATTCAGGTCTAAAACAACAAAAACAACAAAAGTTAAACAAGGCAGCGGACTCACCAACCCTTCGTGTGCACGATAAGAGATGTGAGTGTCTAGCAGTAACAACAACTGGCTACCGTCAAATCCCTCGGCCCAAGCAGGCGCCGCTGTCAGGTTCAACCCCCATGGGGCTGTAACCCGTCTAACATCCGAGTTCTCGGCGAAGACGTCATCCGCATCAGTCTCCACTCTTCGTCTCCCCCCCTCCCCCTCCCCCCCCCCCCCCGCAAGACTCTCAATGACCCTCGCAACGTTCTGAAGCCCCCGTCTAGAGGGCTGAGGACCCCTCCTCCTAGTACAAACCCTTATCCTAGAGGTACCGGCCTCAGACCTCGTCTGGGCCCTCCCAGCACCAAAAACCTCAACAACAGGCTTCTTCCGTGCCCCCGTGGCTCCCTCAGCAACAACGGCCTCTTGACGAGCCCCCGCAACTCTCTTGGGTCTAACAGCCTCCTCAGTGAGCTCCTCCTCAAAAGCGTCCTCTACATCCATCTCGGGCGCACTTGTCGGAGTACTAACCAGCCCGGTCCCAAACAAGACCTCGAAGGCCTCAGCAACAGACCCAGTGGGCCCAAAACACTCCCCTGCAATCAGGACAAAATAAAAAACGGCAGCCGAAATTTCTTCATTACGACGGCACAAAACAGATAAATCCAAAGAAAATAAAATAAAAACAAACCACCTGCAAATGCAAAAAAAAAAACAAAACAAGGGCAAACCCGCCCAAACTCATCCAGCAAAACGCTCCACAAAAATCGCACAAAAAACCACTCGCCCTTCTTTTTAAGCAAAAGACGAGTCAAAACAACAACAAAAATTTCAAAAACCACCAAACACCTCAAGGCCCCTACAAGGCTCGCAAAATAAACAACAAAAATTCCCAACAGAACCGGTTATTTTTCACAGCTCAAAAAGGCAAACTTACGCCAATTCGGGCACAAACAGGTCAAAAATTCAAAATACAACCACAAGAAAACAACTTGATTTAATAACATCTCAAAGTGACCTAAACTGCCGTTAAGGTCCATTTCAAGACAAACTAGCTCAAATTAAGCTGAAACAGACGTTTATTTCGTCAGACATAAGACCGTCTCAAAAAGGCAAAATTCAAATTTTGCCCACAATGCCCAACAAAGGTTTAATATAGCAAAGACGGTGTTCCTCGAGTACAATGCAACCTAGTGGGGCACACAATTCAAGTAAACAAACATGGCATTGTGAAATAAGACGGTTTTCCATCTCATTCACGTTTTTTGAGCCTAGGGAGCGGGAACGGGGACAAAAATGCAAACTAAAAGAACCCCTATACTTCGAAACAGGTTTCTAACCTAATGCAATCACCAAATTCACTCGAAAATAGGCTACGCCCAAATCGATTTTTAAAGGGTTAGGGTTTCGCCCTAATTCGATTAACAAAAAGACAAACAAATTCAAATGGATTCAAGAGGATTTACATACCTTGAGATGACATAAAGGTAATGGCACGAAATCAATCAAGCAACAAATTCGAAACTGGCGATTTTTCGCGTTTTTGTAATGTTGTGTCGAGGAAGACGAGTGAAATGAGAAGCTTAGGCTTCTCACGTCCTTTTACAGGAAAAAGGGGAGCCTCGTTCCCTCGCAAAAGGGCTCGTGCCTCAATCAGGCGTTCCCTCCTTTGTTCAGCGGAATTTTGGGTTTTGGCCCAATTGCCACACAAACATCACAAATTTCAACGACGGAATTAAAAAACCGTCATTTTTCAAATACAAAAACAAATTAGTTGTAATACCCGTCCTTTTACGGACCCGTTGACTGACCTTAGACACCTGCCTTAACCTTCGGAAACCTTAAGAGTGATGACTTATGACGATGTGAGTCTTTGAGTCTATATTACTCGATCTAGCTGAGGCTACTCGATCAAGTAGCTTGGGAGCTCGACCGAGTAGATTCCACTCAATCGATTAAGTGCGTTACTCGATCGAGTAACGGGTTTGTAGTGGGGAATTATAAATCGTATAATCGTGAAACCCAAATCATTTTCTCCCTTCTCCCAAAACCTAAATGCAAAAATTTCACTTCTCCTCTACCTTGGTTCATCTCCTTGAGGCCTTTCTGAGTGTTTACACCTTAGAGATGGGATGCTTGAGTCGGGTAGCGGTCTTAACGCCGAATTGCTTTGTATAGGTATGTTGTCATCATCATCATCGTCATCTTTGATTGCAGTTATGGCTATGGTAGTTGTAATAATTGGTTTTAATGGTTGCTACAGGTGGTGTTGATGGTTGATTGTTATCTTATGATCGGATGCGGAATCGCTGCGGTTGCTAAAGGTAGGTTTGCCTACTCAGTACTGTTGATGGTCTAGAGGGTCTTTTGTTGATGCATAATTATATTAGGGTAATTGTTGATGATCGGTTGTGGTAGTTAATTATCATTGTGTTGAAATAATAGTTGGGGATTGTTGTTTGTACAGCTGATTGTGATTGTTGTCCGTGGTTCCTGATGGGACAAGATTTGGTCGTTACACATCCAATCAAACACATTTATATTCTCAACAAAACAACTAGTTAGTGGTTAAGTCGAGGTCGATCCATGAGACGGTGTGCTTTTGGTTCTAAGTCTATCTATCTCAATTTATGCTAGTGTCACAATTTGTTTGGGTTTGTAGTTGTATTCTAAAATAACACAAGCAATAAAGTAAAACAAGCAATAAAAGGAAGGATGTAAACAAATGATTAAAAGTACTAGGATATCATGGGTTCATAGGGGATTCATGGGAGTTAACCATACAAATATGTTCACAAAGTTGCAAGCGATTAATGTTGTAAAGGAACCGAGTTGGTTTATGTCTTACGGTTCATAGGAAGAGTTAGGTCCCGGAGCCGAATCAATTAGATTGTACAACACCTACAAGTCGACTTAATTTCCTCCTATTAAACTTCTATGCATGGTCTAACAAGACTCGAGTTGGTTTTAATCTTACAAGTCAAGTTGAGTAGATAAGAGATGGTTGTAAATGCAAGGATTCATAGGCTTAGCATTTCATCAAACATAACATGTGCATAGGTTGACATCACAACAAGAAAGCAAATTAATTATGGAAACATATTGGATTAAGCATAATTATTCCCCATGTTTACTTCCCTTAATTACCCACTAATCCTAGCTAGAAGGCTACTCACTCATTATCATGGTAAACATGTCATCAATGGTGTCAATCATCACAACAAGTGTAAACATGATAAGAGAATGAGGAAATAAACAATAAAGAGTAAAGAGTAAAGGAATTATACCATGCATGAGATGATCCAAATAATAAAGCAAAGAATAAAAGAAGAGAACTTGATTGATGAAGAGTTGTCAATTCTCCAATAATAACAAAATAATCTTCAATTACTTAATAATAATAAACTTGAACAATAATTAAGGAAAGATTAATGTGTAATTTTGTGGAAAGATTAAAGGATAATCTATTCTAATCTACTCCTAATCTAATCTAAGGAAAGTTGATTTAATCTAAGAAAGCTTGATTAAGAGAGCTTGCCTCCATAAGAGGGCTTTTTTAATCTAAGTAGTACAATGGGGTATTTATACTAAAGATTCGGTACAAGAATTAGGGTTACTAAGGGCTTAAATGACGATTAAGACCCTTAAGAAAAGTTGAGGAAATGCTCCTCTCGAGGAAAGATGCGAGTCTCCTTTTTGCTAGTCTTTTAGAAATATGCGCATCCCGAGTAGAACAAAGAGAAGGCGTGCTGTACTGGATGACAATCCGAGCGGCCAAGGGGTCGGGATGAGCGGATTGCAGGAGTTGGACGAGCGGACTGGAAGGTTGGACGTTCGGATTGCGGAGATGTTGGACGAGCGGATTGGCTGGAGGGACGCTCGGATTATGGAGGTTGGATAAGCGTCCCGATCCTGCGATGGCCGGATTCTAGTTCAGCAAGCTTTTTCTTCTTTTCTTCTTCCAACAATCCTCAAGGATTTTGTCGGAGATGCAAGGATCGTCTTCACTTTGATGCTTGGTCATTCAATTCGATCAATTTAGCTCCATTTTGCCATTAAAATGCAAGGTTTGCACTCCTCTGCTATCAAGGAAACAAAACCTCAAAGAATATGCAAACAAAGGACTAAATATAGTAAATGACCCAATTATGCACTAAAAAGCATAGGAACAAGGCCTCAGCTGAGTGGAGTCACTTGCGGGAGTGGCTTCACGCCCTTGATTCACCTTCTGTGGAACCCGCCACAGAAGGGATGTGAACATTACGGAACATGGGTTATCGCTCGGAAAGATGAGCGGGGCTTAGGTGGGAACGGCTGCGGTCCCCCACTAGCAGGACTGGACCTTCGGGCAGTCAGAGGTTTGTGGTTTGTTGGAGGAGGTGGTGTGTGTGTATGTTGCTGTATTTGTGTTGTGTCTGCTTTTGTATTGTTACTTTAGTTACTGACCTTGTGTGGTTTTGTTGTGTTGTCTTTTGTGTTCTATCAGCCGTGATCCACTATGGTGAGCAGTTAGTCTTAGCAGGTTGGTGTATGGATCATAGTTGGGTGCTTGGAGGAACGAGTCTATCACGAGTCATGGCCAAGATAGTTTCACACAGCTGATTGTAGTCTTGAATTGTATCTTTTGTATCGTCTGGTTGTTTAAATCAGTTGTATTTAATATAACTGTTCTTTTATCGACATTTGATTATTACTGTCCTCGGGCAACCGAGATGGTAATGCCCTTGTCTGCTAGGGAAGGTCTGGTTAAGGCTCCTTGGTAGATGGGGGTGTTACAAAGTGGTATCAGAGCGACGATTTTGGAACCTGTAACTAATGAGCCCAATGAATATAGTGAGTCCAATAAAATGAACCTGGTGTATGTATATTGGGAGCCCCAGCTGATGCATGATTTTGGGTGAGTAGGCACCCTCATTTCAAAATCACGGCCCCATTATGCTTAAGCCAGTCACCGGGTATGGGAATATCGAGTCGGGAATTATGTGCTTAGTGTGTATGATATAAAAGTTAGAAGTAGCTGTGATGGAGTCTATGGTAATGTTTAGTGCGTGCAATTCGTGATGATAAACTGTGGAGGTTTGTGGTCGAATGGAAGTGTATGTGGATGTAGTAGAGATGGTGAAAGTATTGATAGGTGCATGACAGTATTAGGTGATGTGGTGATAACAATGAGCTCTAAGTCTTTGTATGTGTACTAATTTATAAAGGAATTGTGAGTTTTTGTATATGATGATAATAGTAAGTTGTAAGTCTTGTACTAGTTGTAATATTGGTCAAGTAGTAATTAGAATTGCAATGGATGAATTTGTTGGGTACTTTTGCTATAGGGCATAATTAAGTCGGATATATGGTTGATGAATTGTTGTGACATGATTGGAATTTTTGAAAACTTGAATAATATAAGATGGTTTATTGTTAGATGGATGCTTAGAGTAGTGTATGCATAAGTTGGATAGTTGAATTTGCAAATGCGTAAACAATTGTGAAGTAATATCTTGATTGTATATGTGTATGAGTTGATAGTATAGTGAATCGCCTTGCGTAATGATCGTCATAGGATGGAATTATGTGTATAGCGTTCAAGTGAAATAGTGGTGTTACGAATGAGTAGTGATAATATGCCGTGATTGAATGAAATAATCTATGACGATTTCCAAACAGACATCGAAATCGACACGAGTAGTTGTATTGCAGAAATCGTTAGCTAAACTCGTAACTCTTGACCTCATTTCTAACCTTACTCGACCGAGTACGAGTGCCTACTCCACCAAGTAGACCTTACTCGATCTAGTTGAGGAGTTATAAGATCGAAAAAGTTGGAACTGCCAGCGAAAACTCGATCGAGTAGCTCCAACACGATCGTGTAACATACTTACTCGATCGAGTAAGTGAACAATACACGGGTTTAAACGGCATTTTTATACTCTCTCCCTATCTTCTTTCTTCTTATTTTCTCCTAATTCTAAACCCTAATTTCCTCTAATCTCCCTCTTTCTCTCAAGAACTTGGTGATTTTGTGTTGATTCTTTGGTTTTCTTCCTGTTTGTTTCGCCCTTTCCACTTGCTAATCATTCAAGGTAAGAATGTTCATCCTTATCTATGTTTTTAATTAATTAGAATCATATAAAGTGTTGGTGTTTTTTGAAAATTCGATTTATATACATGTAATCTTGCTTATAATTGTTGTAACATGATATAATTGCTTTAATTTGTTGATTATTTATGCTAGAAGTAAAAAAATTGAATCATATGGAGGTTTATATGGACCGAAATTTCTAGGGTTTGGTATTCAACTTGAAATTTTGTTTGCCTTTTGCATATAAAATGGGGAAAATTGAATAATATATGTTATGGGTATCATATTTAGTATTGATTTTGATTGGGTTCGCTCAAAATTGTGTCCTAAAACTCCGTCTCAAAAGTGCACGAAACTGAAATTCGCCCCAATTCTTCATGATGTGTGTCTATTTTTAAAGCTATTTTGAAAGATTAATACTTTAATTTGTTAGTGGGTTTGTTAATTGATGTTATACTCTTCATAATTTTGATAGCCATAAAGACCGTCTGATGAGAATTTGGAAATTGCATGCTTAAATCTTTTGGATTGTTTGGTGAACGTGTGTATATAGTAGTTCTTTCTTTTATAATTATGCATAAAAGTTTATGTACATACAAGTGTTTGTTTGTGTGCCTAAAATGTGTACTGAAAACAGATGCCGAGACCTACGATTGGTACCCGTCAGAGTAAGAGGGAGGGCTACTCAGCCTGGGGTTGGTGAAGGGAATCGGGGACCTATGGTCCCACCTGTGCCTGAGTACCCTACCATCATCTTTGTTGATTTCAAGCAAAGAGATGCTTTTGTCGAGTTACAGAAACGTCGTTTGAAACCAACCCGCTGTGTCGACACCATACTCTTAGAGGACTTAGGGGTTGAGACGGATGTGCGGCAAATTTTTGAGACTTTAGGTTTGACTGGTTTATACCACCTTAGGAAACATTCATATGCCTTCTTAACATTGGAGTTCATGAGTTCCTTTTTTTATGATGCGGCGGCTATGACCGTCGAATTCCGCCTCATAAACACTAGTTACCTCTTGACCATGGATATGTTTGCCACCCTTCTTGGCCTTGCCCGACCGGAGAAGGGAGCTCTTAGGGATATCCCAACTGAGTGTGGAGCCAGTAGTTTCATGCCTTGCTATACCGGTAAGAATGCCCCCACCTCTAGCAACATGTTGTTCAATGATGTGCAACACATCACTTTGAAGATCTTTCTTCGTGCCTTGACTTGTTTACTCTATGACCGGAAGGATGTGAGAAAGCTTAACTCATATGAGGTAATGATGCTTCTTGTCTACCTTAACCCCACCCGAGCCCCGGGAGTTTCTTTCAGTGCTCTGGCCATAGTATGTACTAGCCTAGCATTGATGGCCTCATCTGACACCCGTTTCTTGAGTTGTGGTGCCATTGCCACACGGTTGGCGGAGCGGTTGTCAACCTTTAAGGCCTCCTCGGCCTATACACCATTGGCCCCGTCGCCGCCTACCTTGGACCGTGAGTACTTTCTCGACCAAAAATGGTTGAGGAGTTTGGAGGGTGGTGGGTTGGCGTGGAGAGTTTGGGGGATGAGTTGGATGAGGATACCTGCCCTCGAGCACCTTCCCGTGACCGAGCCTTTACCGGCGGAAGTAGTGGCAGCAGATTTTAATGATGAGGAGGAGGTCCCTACTCGGCAGTTTTACCTCATTGTTGGTGATATTTTGGAGGTGATGCCTGAGCCGACAAAGAGGTATCAGGCTAGACCCGAGGATAGACAGCTTAGAGTAGGGAGAGGACCGCGACGGGTGAGGGAGAGGATGACTGAGACCCAGCCAGAGCAGCATGTGCCTCCACACCATCAGTTTCCCAACTATCGTTCCTTCTTCAGTCCTGAGATGATGGTCAGTGAGCTCACGGAGAGAGTGTCTGCCACCTTGACACTCCGGAACCTCCATGAGATGGCTTATGTTCAGGGTATCGGGACTGAGGCGGCTCAGCCGGTGTGGTGGAGGGGTGTTAGAGATGACAGCGGGGTATTTCATTCCTTTGGAGTGGAGCGGTCTACTTGGGGAGAGCCTCCGAGTTACCCTTATGGATTCTTGGCTCCATGGTGAGTTGGAGCATATTCTGGCGTTGGTGGCATCGCAGGTGAGGGTACAGATGGAGCGGGCACATCCGGAGGCGGTGGTGGCGATGAGGAGATTAAGGAGCAGGCCAGGGAGTGATGCTAGTTTCTTTGGTCTTGTTATATGTATACTTGATTTCGTGGATTTGTCATTGCTAGTGCTTGGTTTGGTTGTTTGTTGGATTGTTAGTACTTGGTTTGCTAGTACATTTATTACACTCCCGGTTTGTATTTGGCCATGAGGCCGTATTTTGGATGTTTTAAGACTGTTTATGCAGATTGCTAGTGTCGGGAATGAATTTCCGACTTATGTACTTGTTTCCTTGCCCTCACAAGGTGGTGAATTGGGGGATATCGACCTGTGGCTACTCGATCGAGTGCCCCTCACTCGATCGAGTAGCTGCTGGAGTGAGTTTAGGATGCATTCTGATCTCGACGTACTCGATCGAGTAACTGCCAAACTCGATCGAGTGCCTGCCAAACTCGATCGAGTGCCCGTGTATGGTGTTTATTTCGTTTCAACATTTGTTTTTATCTTCCGATTGGTGGTTCTTGTAATAATGTCTCTTGTTTTGGGTGGGTGATATCATTGTCGCGTCTCAAATGTGGGTATACGGATGTAAATATTTGTGTGGTGTATACAATTTAGGTGGAGTTTATATAATTTCGCATGCTAAACCGTATTACCTCAGGTAATACAGAGTATAATGGTTATAATTTTTGTGGCATAATTTGTATGGTCGCATAAGCAATTAATTAATGACATGGGTAATAGTTGATGACTGGATGTCTCGTTGTGTTGTTCACTTTGCCGACAGTTTCATATATATGAGTCATATTTATGTAATGTCAAGTATGTATCGTGTTTGATATGAGTCCAAATGTATAATATGATTTGTTCTTAATGTCAATGTGGAATAAGAATTTGTCGCTTTGTGTAATAGTTAAAGTTGTTTTGATGGTGAACTTTGGGGACGAAGTTCCTTTTTAAGAGGGGAAGAGTAATGTCGCATGAGAAAATGACGTAATTATGGCAATCTTTTAGTATTTTTATGACAATTTTGTAGTATTGTGGACATGGGCCACCCGCGCCGCGCGCACCCGCGTGTTTGTGCGTTGTTTAAGGCGGCGGCACTTCTCCCACGGAACCTTGGATAGCCAAAGCACGTCATGGGCCGTTACCGATTTGTGAGGCATTGAAACCGGTGAAAGGTTTAATAAGCCTGCATTTGTGAAGTCGCTACCAATTTTAATGGGAAATTGGAATCGTTCGAATACATCGTGCCATGTCAAGACACAAAGAAGTGACATGAAGACTAAGAATTCGTTACCTTTAGTATTCTATGTCTAGAATGATTCTCGTGGATGCCAATGAACACGGATGTTCACAGAGATCTGGAGTAAGGGGTGAGGGTACGTATTAGGAAGCTCTTTAATCGAACACCTAATCCCGCCCGCCTCGATAGGGGCCTCTACTAATGATTAGGGAAATCGTTTATAGTTGATATGTCGTCGATTATATGCATGCAATACAACATCCACAGATTAATCTTAGCATGTGAATTAAACTATGTTGGTTAACACGTAATTTAGCAATTAATAATGTCGAAGTTGGAATTTATATTAATTACATGTGAAAAAGCAAATAAATAAACCATACATAAACAATACGATGAATAAACAACGATAATTGAAATTACAAATGAATTACAAAGGTTTAATTGATTTACGTCAAAAAAACACTTAAGACGGAATTTTGAAGATAAAAGGGAAAATAAAAGAGTTGGAAAATAAAGTAACAAAATAAGTCAGATTAAGGGTGATATTACGATTATTAGTTAATTAAACACGTAATTACAGCTATGTCGAAGCGAGACAAAAGTTCAAGGACATAAATCATCTCAGAACAGGCGCAGCATCTGCTGCGTCCCTTGGAAGAGGCGCAGCTATTCCTGCGTCTGTTCTTGAGTTGAGCTCTGGCTGTGAAGTCAGAACCACTATTTGTTAATGTTCATTGGTATAATTACAATTAATTATTGATGTTTAGACTCAAGTTGAAGTGGTTTAGCATATTAATTATATCTGGAACCGTCATAGAAGCGATAAAAGTGGATTAAGACGAGTTAGAACGAGTTAGACCTATTTACGACATCGGAATTACAAAAGAAACGAACTTGAAAATTGAATAAAACTTGATAAACTGGAATTAGACAAGGAAATATGTACCAAGGAACGAATCCCAGAAACTAGAAATGAACAAATCGAGTTTCTAACATTCGGGTTTGATTTAACGACGAAAACCCACAAAAATTGAATTATAGAGGATTTAAGTCGAGAATAAACGTTATAATTAAGAGGAGTTATTGAGCATGAATTATGTACTGAAGAAAAGAAAGATAATAAGGCAAAAGGGACGAAACACAGAAAACCAGAGGAAGAAGAAGAAGAGCAGAAGCAGCGGTAACCTCAGGAAGAGGCGCAACAAAAGCTCTAACCCTTCGAAGAGGCACAGCTGCTGCTGCGTTTCTTCTCGACGTCTGGTTACTGCTGTTTCGTAAAAACAGTTTGTAATAAGGGTTTATAAAATCGGTTTTAAATATACTTTTGACGTAAACTTACATTAATGAGTGCAAAAAATAAAATACAATAAAAAAAAATGGGATTTACACTCTCAGACTTACATGTTTGACGAAACGAGACTGACTAAGTTAACATTAGAGATTGCTCGACTTGAATGTATGTAGAAAGTGCCCTCTTTAGAGGATCTAGATTAATTTATTGATATGTCGTGGTCAAATTGGTCGGTCATGCAACGTGACTGGTACTCAGAAAGATCTGAGGTTACGTTGTCGATTGATCAAGCACGTAGGCGTCGAATGCTTAGAGCAAGGTCTAGAATGCAAGGGGAGAAGAGAAGGGTGAACACTCGCGTGAAAAATATGGAGACCGGAGGTCTCTATTTATACTAGAAAATGTGAAGAGTTTTGGAATGACACAAACTTTGGAAATAAATCACGGAAATATTCCGTAAACAGCAAAAAAAGCCTGGAGAAGAGGCGCAGCAGCTGCTGCGGTCCTTCCAAGAGGCGCAGCACCTGCTGCGTCATTTCCCCAGAGGTTTCCTCCTGCGGATGAAAGATTTCCGGGTTTCTTTTAGGGAATTGCGGTAGATCTCTAATTCCTTATACCGTAAAATATGATATATGAGATATATTTTACCAAAAGATATAAAATTAAATTATGGAATAAATATCTGGAATATTCTAGAACATTCCGACTCGGCATTTTAAACGGTTTCTTAGAAAATGAAGCGCTTTTTGACCCGGACTCCAAATGAACTTTAATTACTCTCAAAATGACTGTATCAGCGCGTAGATGACGACCAAGTAGTAGACACAAGTGTTTGAGCTATCACTTGATGATAAACTTACGGACTGTCATAAATCGTTCTGTGTACCAAACATCCGGCCCAATCATCACTGGGTGGTTGGCGGAAGGTGTAGAAATAATGTATCTACAAGTATTTTAAATGGTTGTTTGGGAAATTTCGTAGTGGTTATTGTATAATTGAGTGGTAGTTTGAAATTGTTGAATAAATTAGCATGTTGTTGTATCTTGTTTTCAAGTAATTGTTCACAATTTTGTCTTGTAATTGAATGTTAGTGGTTAAGTAATAGAATTGTTGTTGCATGATTGAGTAATAAATATGAGTTAAAAGAATTAATATAAATGAGTGGAATGAATGATATGTTGTTGTGTATCAGTAATAGAATTGTTGCTTTTGGGTGTTTCATAACTGATGGTTGTTGGCAAGTAATTGATGGAGAGATAGACTAATAGTTGTTGTGTTGGTTTATATTTGAGTAATAACATGAGACGAGTGCAAGTGATAGTCGAGTTGGTCGTTCTTTTATACAATGCGTGCTTAGTGCTTTAAATAGACAGATTGGTGATTTGATAGGAAGTCGTGTAGTGTAATATGTGCTAAGGTAGATGATGATGATGGTTGATGAACATTCATATCGGGGCGGTATTCCTAAACAGTTGTGTTGGCCTGGGTCGGATGGATAGTGGTAGTTTTCCTTGGTTCCTTTGACTTTGCGTCGTGGGGAAGGATGAGTCAAACTTTGGGGACGAAGTTCTTTTTAAGGGGGGCATACTTCAAATAACCGTCCTTTTAGGGACCCGTTGACCGATGTTGACTGACCTTAGACACCTGCCTTAACCTTCGGAAACCTTAAGAGTGATGAGTTGTGACGATGTGAGTCTTTGAGTGCATGTTACTCGATCTAGCTGAGTCTACTCGATCGAGTAGCTTGGGAGCTCGATCGAGTAGATGCCACTCGATCGAGTAAGTGCGTTACTCGATCGATTTACGGGTTTGCAACGGGGAATTATAAATCGTATAATCGTGAAGCCCAAACCATTTTCTCCTTTCTTCCAAAACCTAAATGCTGTCATTTCACTTCTCCTCGACCCTGGTTCACCTCCTTGAGGCCTTTTTGAGTGTTTACACCTTAGGGATGGGATGCTTGAGTCGGGTAGTGGTCTTGACGCCGGATTGCTTTGTATAGGTATGTTGTCATCATCATCATCGTCATCTTTGATTTCAGTTATGGCTATGGTAGTAGTAATAAATGTTTATAATGGCTGTTATAGGTGGTGTTGATGGTTGATTGTTATCGGACGTGGGATCGCTGCGGTTGCTAAAGGTAGGTTTGCCTACTCAGTACTGTTGATGGTCTAGAAGGTCTTTTGTTGATGCATAATTAGATTGGTGTCATTGTTGATTATCGGTTGTGGTAGTTGATTATTATTGTGTTGAAATAGTAGTTGGTGATTGTTGTTTTTACAGCTGATTGTGATTGTTGTCTATGGTTCTCGAGGTGCGTCCTCAGCTAAGTGGAGTCACTTGCGGAAGTGGCTTCACGCCCTTGATTTGCCTTCTGTGAAACGCCCACAGAAGTGATGTGCACATTAAGGAACATGGGTTATCGCTCAGAAAGATGAGCGGGGCTTAGGTGGGAACGGCTGCGGTCCCCCACTGGCAGGACTATACCTTCGGGTAGTCAGAGGTGTGTGGTTGGTTGGAGGAGGTGGTGTGTGTGTGTTGTTGTAATTGTGTTGTGTCTGCTTTTGTATTGTTACTTCAGTTACTCACCTTGTGGGGTTTTATTGTGATGTCTTTTGTGTTGTGTCTGCCGTGATCCACTATGGTGAGAAGTCAGTCTTAGCAAGTTGGTGTATGGATCATAGCTGGGTACTTGGAGTGATGAGTCTATTACAAGTCATGGCCAAGATAGTTTCACACAACTGATAGTAGTCTTGAGTTGTATCTTTTGTATCGTCTGTTAGTTTAAATCACTTGTATTTAATATAACTGTTCTTTTATCGACATTTGATTATTACTGTCCCTAGGCAACCGAGATGGTAACGCCCTTGTCTGCTAGGGAACGTCTGGTTAAGGCTCTTTGGTAGAGGGGGTGTTACATTAGTGAAATTCAAATTCACTATTTTCACAAATTTTCAACGACAGGATTAAAAACCGTCATTTTTCAAATACAAAAACAAAATAGTGAAATTCAAATTCACTATTTTCACAGAATTTCAAAAAACGGAATTAAAAACCGTCATTTTTCAAATACAAACACAAAATTGTGGAATTCAAATTCGCTATTTTCATAAATTTTCAACGGCGGAATTAAAAACCGTCATTCTCAAACCACAAAAAATGAAGTAGTGAAAATTCAAATTCGCTATTTCCACAAAATTCAAAATTCAAAACAAACGGCAATAAGAAGAAACCATACATGGAGAATCTGCCTGTCTCTGTCGTCCAACAAACTCTCACTGGGAAAATATAGATGTCTTGTTTGTGGGAATCTACCTGTCTCTGTCCTCAAGCAAACTCTCATTGGAAAAAAATATAATGTCTTGATTGTCAACAGCAACACTGCAAAATATCGCTGGAGAAACCATATATCGACGACTAGGAACATCTTGATCGTCGTGGAAGAAATCTTGAGTGAGCAATACTGCAAAATACTGCTGCGCTGGGGAGAAATATGGATGACTCTGTCTGGATTGAATCATTTTCCGGAGACCTACTTGTGTCTGTTTTCAAATAAAATCCATTTCTCGAGAAGAACATCGGCTGTAATGAACTCTCTCTCGGGATATACGTCTGTCTTAACACCGTCGAGGAAAATAGAGAGGCTTGACTGACAGTGGCACGTCCTAAGCACCGCTGGAAATCCGCTCGTTGTTGCAAGCGAAATCCTGATAATAACTGATGAACTTGTGAACTGTGCTTTAAATGAGTCATTGATGGGAAACAATACGTGACGACTTGGGAGTCCGTTTAGAAAAATAATGCGGGCCTGGACGAAAAGAACACCCAAAAGAACAAAGCACAATATATAGGATGTTGGAGAAAAGGCGCACAAACTTGGGCCCACAAATAACAAACTTATAACGAACTTTCAAAATTTTGAGCTGGAAACATGTTGGGGAACAGGCGCAGCAAGACCTGCGGCATTTGGAAAGGGCGCAGCAGATGCTGCGTCATTTCTTGGGCTTGTCCCTATCTGGGTAAAAACCCGATAAACTGTAGGTTCATTTCACAATAACAAAAGACAAAATCCTCTCAAATTCTCTCAAATTCCAACCAAAGCTCGTCGAAACTTGATCAATTCGTGCCATAAATCATGACTAATCGAGGTATGTATCTCTTTCCTGCTTTAAATTCGCATTTTTGATTGAATTAGGGCCGAAAATTAGGGTTCCCCCGCTCTTAATGTCGAAAAAATTGGGGCTTTTGCCTCAAACGGATTTGTTTGATAAGATTGACATTAGAAATGGATAATTGGAAATGTTAGGAACATAACCATGTATTCTTTTTGCATTTTCGTGAAGTATTGAGCATTTAGCGAAAAATGAGACGGTTTCTCAGCTGTTTCGAAAATCGCTTCGAAAATGACCTTAGGATTGTCCATTTTTGATGAAATTTATTGTTTTGGAACCCTTGTGTAATAGGTAAACTTGCTATCATGTCGAATTTTTGATTTGTGACAACTCTTTCAGGACACTTTTTAGGGCATAATCGTTATTATTGTGAAATGGTGCCGAAATTTCGACTCAAACCCGTAACTTGACTTGAACTTAGACTTGACTTGCCCCAACCTTCCATGTGTGTGGTCGGGTTTTGAAAGAAATGGCCAAAGATGGCCGAAAGTCTCCTTTTAGAGCTTGAAAATGCTTGAACCGAACTCGAAAGGGCTTGTCATGGCTTGACACGGCCTTGTTTACCTTTGTTTTGCAGATGATGTACCTTCTACGTCGGGGAGGGCTCCCATGGACGTAGACTTTGACCCTTCTCTTGCTCTCGTGGGTGGAGAGAGATAGGAGGAGATGCTCGAGGAGGAGGCTGAGGAGGTTCCGAGGAGGGCCAATGTAGGACGAGGCGGTCACCAGCTTGTGGGTGCACCCGAGTGGACCGAGAAATGGGATGGTAGACATCTCATTTGGGCGGAAGAGAGCCACCTGTCTTACAGGACGACGAGGAGTTTGGTAAGTTTCGAACTTGTCATTTCCTATTGCCTTTCCTATTTGTTTGTCGTTTCATTTCTCATTCGTTTTGTGCTAAATATAGCTTTTTTTTTTAATTGATATAGAATGCCGGGAAGATGAGGTCCTTTTTCGGCTACACGACGATGATAGAGGCTTTCGAGAGACTATCGGATGAGGAGAAGGCCATCGTCGAGCTGGGAGCCTTCGGGGCTTTGGTCGGAGCTTGGAGGGCGATTAAGGAAATGAAGATTCAGGCTAACCTTTGCCTGATTCGAGTTTTCCTTGATCGATACTAGGACACGACCTCAACTTTCCATATGCCTTTTGGAGAGGTAGGGGTGACTTTGGAGGACAGCGGCATGATCTCGGGTCTGCCGTGTGGAGAGGAGACTTTGGTGTGGCCGCTGACGACCATGAGAGTAGACTCGGACGAGGCGAGGAGGTTGATCGGCTGGAACCTGTCAGCAGGTGCTGCTAGCGTTCCTAGGTTGGTGCCGAGTTCTTACGCCAGGGACTAATTTAGGGGTAGGACCCCGGCGATGGTGAGGATGGACGGGAGGATGGTGCCTCCTCCTCGTTGCACTGCTGAGCAGAGGGCTCGTCTGTGGCTGTGGTGGTTCTTGTCTTCGATTTACCTCGGAGACAAGGGGGAGAGGCTGTCGACGAAGCACCTTTCCTTCCTTTCTGACTTGAGTAGCCTAGATCGTTGGGACTGGGTTACTTCTGGCTTTGCGATCCTCACTCGTTACATGAGGGCCATGGTACGTCCGCAGCTGATGGAGAAGGGGACTTCTCCTGCTACTGTTGGTCTTGGGCTCCTGTTAGAGGTATGAACCTTTCCTTTGCGTTATGAAAGATCATTATTTCTTTAGTTTTTATTGCTATTTGTGGACAAGGCCCTCGGGAACTGCGTCCGCGGGATCCACACCAGGCATAATCGACTCGAGGTTCTTTCGAATCGAATTAAGACATATTAGAGTCGCCACCAAGTTTTTTTGGGAACTTGGAACCGTTCAAGTCAACTTTACACCTTTCATCGAAAAGCATAAAGCCAATCGACTACGAGTGATTAAAGATAAAGACTTGTACCCTATATCACTCGATTTGAATGACTCTCGTAATCCAATGGTATTTAGACGGATCTACAAACCATAGATCTTGAGTAAGGGGTGAGGGTACGTGTTGGGAAGCCCATAAGGACACCCAACCCCGCCCGTCGATAACGGCCTCTACTAAGTCAAGTGTCGGATTTCAAACAAGGTCATAGCTACTGCGATATATGATATGCAAACGTTGTTTTAACCCTATCATGTGACAACAATTTCTATGTCGTTTTAGATGCAACTAAACTAACTTTGTCAAAGTTGTAATTTAGCATGTGGGTTGATTAATCTATCAACATTCAAACGAAACACACAAGGCTTGATGGGGAATGGGGGAGCCGTTGGGATCTACCTATTACAAACCAGGCATTTCATGCCGACACAACAACAAATTAAAGATACAACTCGATCTAAATACAAATGCTACATACAAAACAATACACGACAACACACACGGCCGTTTGGCCTAGAAAACCGTGCACATGAGGGGTGGCACACGGCTCACATGACCCACGGCCTTGGGTCACTCCTCGTAATGCGTGCCCGCGCTTAATCTCATCGAATTAGACATAGGGCTACGCACCAAAGCATGCATTAGCATAAACCGGGCCATGTTGCTTTAAACAACATGCGGTTTACTACGCTCCTACAAGCATTGGGGAACAACCGTCTAACCAAACAAGACTAAGGTTTTTAGAAATCATTTGACTCGATAAAAGAAAACAAACTTGAAAGATTACAACTCGATAAACAAACTATAAATTACAAGCTACAAGACAACAAAGAACAAATGATAAACGAGGAAAGAGAAACGAAATAAGAAAGACAAAACACACGGCCAACTCACGGCCCAAACCAACGGCCACCCCCACGGCCAAGACAAGGCCAACCTAGTTCCTAAGTTAGGTTCATTAGTTAGATCGAATGATTGCAAAACGGATTAGAAAACGAGTTAGAAAACAAGTTATAAAACAAACTGATCGATTGAGAAGAAACGCGCAAGTGTGTTATTCTACACGGCCGAAGGGTCCAATTAGGTCAGATATCATAAGATTAATGCTTACTCGTCGAGTGTTAATAGGAAGGTGCTAATCACGCACTCCTATGCTAGCGAGAAATCAAGTGATGAGAAAGATGCGTTCAATTATTTACAGAATCGTCGATTGATTTTATAACTTACGTCGAAGCCACCTATCGTGTCTAATTAGGTTATTAAATTAAATTAATGTTATCTAAATATGTCATAGGTTAACAATCAGAGGTTAAACTAACATACAACGGGTCCTAGGGTATGTCGATTCAAAAAAAAAGAAGGGGGTCGAAAGCGATGAAAGTTAGACAACTCGTTTTATTTATGCCCTACCTTGAACACGAGGATATGTAAATGAGACGGGGGTGTACGACCGACAGAAGTAGCGGTTTATTTTCCCATACTCGGACTAACTAGTTTCATAGTTAATTAAAACAAACGATAAACAAAACGAAAACAAACAAAAAACAAACTATAAAAAAGGCATAAAAAAAACGAAATAAAAAAAGGAGAGAAAAGGGGATTTGATGCACCCTCAACCTACATTTATCGTTGACACCGTCTTGGGTCGTAATCGATGGTAGATTTTATCTCAAGAGGCCGTCGTCGACGAAGAATAAAGCAAACACGCGTTTTGGAAAGTTTCTGGACAGCGATTTTAAAACAGTGATATCTCCCTCGTTTCACGACGAAAATTCGATCTAAAAGATGTTTTGGAAACTAGAAAGAGAGGAGAACAAGGATCTTAAAGCAACCCCTGCTCGTTTTGGGTTATTGGGCACGAAAAACGAGCACAAACAGAACTGGACATACAAGAAGAAACCGCGAAAACAGAGTGTTATTTCACTCTGTTTTTCGAGGGATTTCGTGTACTCTCAAGGGAAATTTGGCTCGTAATTCTTTGTCTAATGTGTATATGGATGTTATGTGGTTAATTAGGAACAAGAAACTCGAGTTTTTATGGAGGTTTGATGGAGGAACGAATGGGTTTTCGAAGAGGACACACAAACAGTTTCAGTTTGTGCGTCGGTTTTGTTTAGGGTTTTTGAAGGATGTTTAGGGTTTGTTTCTGAGGTTTAAAGCTTATGGGTGATGGTAGGATGTATGTAGAACTTAGAGGACTGAATGTATGGTGAAGGGGTGGTATTTATAAGGAGTTAAAGTAGGGTAAAAGAGAGGGAGAGGCAGTCGGGCCTGCTCACGCATAGCTGCTGTCCAGCAGCTTTTGTGAGGGTTTGAGAGGGGTTTTCTTGGTGATTAAGCTAGGATAATATGGGTAGGATACTATGGTATGGGTTAGGGCTAATGGGTACGGGTTTTGGTGGTATTTGGAGCGGGTTTTGGACTCGGGTTTGAGCTGCGAAACAGGGGGGCTGCTTTGTGTATGCGGGCTGTTTGGGGGGTGTTTGGGATGGAATTTGGGCCGTGGTTATGGGGGTTCGAACTGGCTTTGATGGGTAGAGGCTTAGGTTGGTTAGTGTACTCGAGATTCGTGCCAACTCGTAAAGAAAACGGGCTCAAAAACCGAGCTAAAATCGCGCTCCAAAACGCGTGTTCAAAACGAGTTTTTCTCGATTTTTAAATCGATTTTTCAAATCAATTAACACATTAAAATAAATGATTTTTCAAATCAAATATACTCATAAAATGATTTTTCAAATCAAATATTTATTTTATTTTCAATAAAATAAACTTAAGAAAATAAATTCAAAATAAAATAAAATAAATTGAAATCACCTTAAAAAAGACTTTAATTTAAATATCATTTAAATTAATAAAATGAACTCACTTAAAAAAACATTAATTTAAATATCATTTAAATTAATAAAATACTTCATCGACGACGCCCATTCTACATCGTAAAACGAGCTCCAAATAATGACAATGACAACTAAAGAATACATGTGTCCTATCATCATCGGGTGTTTGTCGGGTTCTCTATAAATTCCAATATCGACGGATACGGGTATCTACACTATTGAATTATGAAAGATCATTATTGTTGAAAAATAAATGATTATCTTGTCTGCAGGCTTGGCCTACTTTCCCGGCTTCGTGCCCAAGAGGACGGAGCCTGAGCTGTGGGCGTACCCTGTCGTGAGGGACTAGGTGGTGTGCCGTAGGAAGAGACAGCGCTCTTCTTACGACGTTTTTCAGAGGGGCGTGAATGCCCTGAAGTTGGAGGACGTAAGTGCTTTTGATCCTTATCTAGTTACTTTTCCTTTTCTGTCTTTTATTTAGAAGTGATCATAAGAATGACCCCCCCCCCCCCCCTCCCACCTAGAGCTGATAATAGGAATGACCCCTTGTTTCTTTATTTTAGTGGGTCCCTAGACCTTCGGAGGACTACCCTGACGCTCCAGCTTTCGTGGCCGAGGTCCTTCGTCCTAGGAACTCTAGTCGGCTATTGCTTAGGACGTCTATGGGACCTGTGTGGTACCTGGGCGAGCGCTTGACTCGACAGTGCTCTCGTGACACCTTCACGGTTCCCATCAATCCACCACGGACGATGTTTAGGGAGCCTTCTGAGGCTGAGAGAGAGGCCGACTTGGCTGACGCTAGTGGTGACGCCCTCCTTCTTCCTGGCGAGGAGTACTCCGAGTTCATTCACCGGAGGTTGGCGTACTGGCCGATCGTGGTAAGTACTTTACCCTTTCCTTGTTTTTGAATTAATTTGACAAATGATGAACGATCGTCAAATAAAGAGCCATTTAAACCTAGTAGGAGATCGAGGTGACAGGCGTCGAGCCCCCAGCTTACCCCGAGGTGTTGGAGCACACTAACGCAGCGGGCTTGACGTGTGGGATTTATCTGTATGCATCCCTTTAAATTCAAGGATTATAACGAATAATGAAGTGATGATTACGAGTCATAAAACTAAATTGCAAAACAAAAGCATAAAGGATTAAGAAATGAGAGGCAAGAATGGGAATAGAAATTAGGTTAGAAAAATTCACCCCCTCTCCTCTCTTTAACCGTGTAAAGGAGAGTAATTACGGTAGAATGCTTCTTCTCCTTATTCGGCCCATTATACCGAAATATCAAGGAGTAATTTCCTTATTTTCGGTTATTCCAAAATGTAAAAAGATGTTAAATATAAATTTTCGTCTGGTGAGGATCGTACCCATGACCTCTTGGTTTGTGTATCCTCACTATTACCACTATAACACATTCATCTTGTTGATATTAAATATAACCGATTACATTTAATTACGAATTAACATATTAATTCGTCCAAGCTAACATTACATACATTTAATTAAATATAACTTATTATATTCAATTTACGAATTGACAGTTAATTCGTCTCAACTAATATTATTTAATCTTCATTAAATAATTGTCTCATCAACACATTGACTAACTATTTAGTCATATAAGGCATCAATGTGATTATATTTCTATAACCACATCTCTCAAACACATCCTATAGGTGTGACCTTTAGGGACCAGTTGATCACCGCCATCTATATGATAATAACATCAAACTCTTTAGCAAGGCAACCGTTATTAGGTAATCGTTAATCAACTGATTAAAATACGAAGTATACCCTTGTGAACCTGTAAGAGATTTACAAATGTTATCACACTAATTTGTGGAGGACACAAGCTCCAACAAACTCCCACTTGTCCTCACAAGTGTATGTGCGATAACCGATTCTCATATCCTAAAATTTCTCCCACTCAATGTAAAACAATTTGCAAATCCGTATTCACAAAGGTCGTATTTTACAAGCGATCATCATTAAGAGTGGTTTCCTCGACTAGAGAGTAACTTAACTGATAAACGAATCAACATTCGAGCATGGCCATGCATTTCAGTTACACCTCCTCGAGTGGCCCTGGGAAATAACTATAGCTGATAAGGGTTGGATATTTTCCTCAACTCGAATCCTGCAGATGTAAGCACAGTATGAAATGACCCAGAAAAAATCTACTTAGCCTCCGATTACTTACAGACCGTGAGAAAGAAACCAAAGTCACCCAAAACGCCTTAATCTAAAGAGACAGTCGATAGTCAAAAGAATCGACTCTAGGAACACAATGGATGTCCTATCCACGACCTGGCACCGAATGTTTTAAACATTTAGGACTCCATTACGTTGTCACAAAAATTTGTCCTACGAGGTATCGTTATAATCTCGCATTTGTGATCGATCAGTCAACAGTTTGACTTATGGCTCGTTGAACCCACCATCAATCGACTGCACAATATAATAGCCGGAGTTATCAGCTCACATGGGCGATTACGGACCAAACAAGTATAATGTAATTCAGTTCACTTTGTGGCGTTCAATGTTGTCAGTACAATCCATCTGAAAAACAAAATATTATAATAAAACGATGAAGTTATAAATAGTATATGAAAAAGATAATGTATCAAATCCATAATCAAGTACTACAACTCAGGAACACGTTTAATTCCCATGGAAATAACGTGCCCTACATGCTTATCATAATTCAACGGTTTAGTGAGAGGATCCGCGATGTTATCATCCGTCGCAATCTTATCTATCACTATCTCCTCTTGCTCCACGTAATCACGGATCAGGTGAGCTTTCCGATATACATGTCTAGATTTGTTGCTAGACTTTAGCTCCTTAGCCTAGAAGATGGCACCTCTATTGTCACAATAGATGGTGATCGGGTCATTCGAACTAGGAACTACCGTAAGTCCTTGTAAGAATTGACGCATCCATATCGCTTCCTTTGCTGCCTCCGAAGCGGCATAGTACTCGGATTCAGTAGTAGAATCTGCTACAACACTCTGTTTGGAACTCTTCCCGCTGACCGCAGCACCATTAAGAGTGAAGACGAACCCGAACTGAGATTTTGAGTCATCTCGATCCGTTTGGAAGCTAGCATCTGCGTAACCGATTGCGCATAGCTTAGTATCGCCTCCATAAGTCAATACCCAATCCTTATTCCTCCGTAGGTACTTGAGAATGTTTTTAACAGCTATCCAGTGTGTTTCACCTGGAGTCTTTTGGTACCGACTCGTCATACTCAATGCATATGCCACGTCTGGACGTGTGCATATCATGGCATACATTATCGATCATATTGCAGATACATAAGGAACACGACTCATGCGCTCAATCCCTTCAGGCGTCGTGGGTGACTGAGACTTGCTCAACTGCATCCCAGTCGTCATTGGAAGGTTCCCTTTCTTGGAGTTGGTCATGCTGAACTTCTCAATAATCTTATCCAAATAAGACTCATGACTAAGTGATAACATCCGTCGTGATCTATCTCGGTAGATACGGATTCCCAAAATGCGTTGTGCCTCACCCAGATCTTTCAACTGGAAATGGTTCTTCAACCATTCTTTAACCGAAGATAGGAGAGGAATTTCATTCCTAATCAGGAGTATGTCATCGACATACAATATCAAGAATACAATCTTGCTCCCACTCGACTTGATATATAAGCATGGTTCTTTGACCGATCGAGTGAAACCATACTCTTTTATCACCTGGTCGAAACGATGATTCTAACTCCGAGAAGCTTGCTTAAGTCCATAAATGGAGCGCTTAAGCTTGCATACTTTCTTAGGGTGTTCAGGATCTATAAAACCTTCGGGTTGCACCATGTACAACTCTTCCTCCAAATAACCGTTTAAGAATTCGGTTTTCACATCCATTTGCCAAATTTCATAATCATGAAAAGCGGCAATAGCTAAGATTATCCGAATGGAACGTAGCATGATTACAGGTGCAAAAATCTCTTTATAATGCAATCCGTGCACTTGAGTGAAACCTTTTGCCACTAGTCGTGCCTTATAGGTATCTTGTTGCGCGTCTACAGAACGCTTTATTTTGTAAACCCATTTGCACTGTAGAGGTTTTACCTTATTAGGTAAATCAACTAGATTTCATACGTCATTCTCATACATGGAGTCCATCTCGGATTGCATGGCTTCGAGCCATAGCTTTGAGTCGGAACAGGCCATAGCACCTTTATAGGTAGCGGGTTCATTACTCTCTAAGAGTAAAACGTCATTCTCCTCGACCATACCAATGTATCTGTCCGGAGGATGAGAGACTCTACCCGACCTCCTAGGTTCCTCAGGAATATTAACGGTATCATCAGTTGGAGGAACAACTTCCTCCATCCCTTCCTCGATTGTTGGTTATGGAATCTCCGACAGCTCGAAGGTTCTATTACTCGTCTTGTTCTCGAGAAATTTTTTTTCTAAGAACGTCGCACTAGCCGCAACAAAAACTCGATGTTCGGTAGGCGAATAGAAGTAATGACCAAATGTTCCTTTTGGATAACCTATAAAGTATGTCTTGACCGATCGCGGGCCGAGCTTATCCTCGTATCTCCACTTGACATAAGCCTCGCAGCCCCAAACCCGAATAAAGGACAAGTTAGGGACCGTTCCCTTCCACATTTCATATGGAGTCTTGTCGACAGCTTTAGTCGGACTTCGGTTAAGTATAAGAGCAGCTGATAAAAGAGCAAAACCCCATAATGAATGAGGCACTACCGTGTGGCTCATCATGGATCGAACTATATCAAGTAAGGTTCGATTTCTCCGTTCGGACATACCATTTAATTTAGGTGTTCCACGTGGAGTTAACTGTAGAACGATTCCACAGTCTTTAAGGTGTTGATCAAACTCATTTGAAAGATATTCGCCACCCCGATCCGAACGGAGTGCTTTAACCTTTCTACCCAGTTGGTTCTGTACCCTGTTCTGGTATTCCTTGAATTTCTCAAAGGACTCACTTTTATGCTTCATTAAGTAGACATATCCGTATCTACTTAAATCGTCCGTGAAAGTGATAAAATATCTATGGCCATCTCTAGCGGTAATTGACATAGGTCCACATACGTCAGTATGTATCAGTCCTAATAGGTCACTAGCGCGCATTCCAACACCTTTGAAGGAAATTCGAGTCATCTTGCCAATGAGACATGATTCACACGTGCCATATGTAGAAAAATCGAATGCGGGAATAGTCCCATTGTCGACGAGTTTCTTTACACGCTTCTCATTTATGTGTCCCATTCGACAATGCCATAGATAGGTTTGATCTTTGTCACCAACCTTTAATTTCTTATTATTCATGTGTAATACTTCCGTGGTTTGGTCTAAGATGTAAATTCCATTCATGGAAACTGCTTTGCCATAAATCATTTCATTGAAAGAGAAAATACAGCTATTATCCTTTATTGAAAATGCAAAACCGTCTTTAGCAAGTACGAAAACAGAAATAATGTTCTTAGACAAACCGGGTACATAGTGTGATTATTTAAAAATAACTCAAAACCACTAGGGAGTTGGATTACATATGTTCCCTTCGAGACAAGCAAAGAACTCGTGCTCCATTCCGACTCGCAGTCCACATCACCTTTTTCGAGAGGTATGATGTTCTTTAGGCCCTGCAAATGATTACACAGATGAGAACCACAACTAGTATCGAGTACCCAAGTTCCGAAACTTGCATGGTTAATCTCAATCATATGAATATAAGATGACATACCAACAGGAACGACGCGGCTTGCTTTGATGTCCTCACGGTAGATGGGACAGTTCCTCCTCCAATGTCCAGTCTTGTGACAATGGTGGCACTCAATGTCACCGCCCTTTCTCTTTGCCTTGCCCTGTGAGCCACTAGTCTCACCAGGCGCACTCTTACCGTTTCCTGACTTTTTAAACTTTGGCTTACCTACAGCTAGGTCGCCATGAGCCTTGCCCTTACCTTTACCCTTGTTGGAAATCGTGAGAACATCCTGCTTCATGCTCCCACTCAATTTCATATCCTTCTCGGTCTGTACGAGAAGGGAGTGTAGCTCATGAGGACTCTTTTTCAAGTCATTCATATAGTAGTTCGCCCTGAAAAGGGCAAAACCATCATGAAGAGAATGAAGCATTCGGTCAATGACAATGTTCTAACTGATTTTGCAATCAAGAGCTTCAACTTCTCGACATTCTCAATCATGTGAAGAATATATGGGCTAACCGGTTGGCCCTTCTGGAGTTTCGCATCAAAGAAGCGACAGGTATGCTCATATGTAACGATTCTCGGTGCTTTTGAGAACTCGTTAGTGAGCGTGGTGAAAATCTTGTTCGCACCTTGGGCAATGAAGCGTCTCTGCAAATTGGTTTCCATTGCAAGATGAGTACGTTCTTTACCGCACCCGCTTCCATAACGAAGTCACTATAAGCGAGTGACTCGTTGACTCCTGCATTGGGGCCTGGGTTTACCGGTATTGGCTCGATTAAGTACCGAGCTTATCGTCAAGCAATGGCAGCATTCCGTAGTCGCCTCCGATCCGTTAAAAGTTGGACCCGTCGTTTTTCAGACGTGTGAATTGATTCATTTGGTCCATGATTATTTTCAGCCAGGACTCGCGTCCAAGTGTGGCACTAGGCATTTGGATTGTGTTATTTCTAGACATTTTGTTGTAACAGTATTATCACAATAAACGTGTTCTACAATGCGAGAAGAAGAATAAAAATAAGCATGTGCATCGTTTATATTTTAAAGTCTAATGAACTACTGTCATAACGCGAAGACTCAAAACATTTATACAATTGACCTCCCTCAAGAATTATATAAATGATCCCAAGACTCAATTCTCTGTAAATTGATAAGCTAACCTTTTAGCTAATTCTACCGTTAGAATTCTTGGTCGATCATAATCACGAGAAACTCTTCGGACTATGATGTTGAGGTAAACTAAGTCAACACAACTACTTACCCAATGTAGAAGGGGTCATATTATGCCTACCGACGAAGAAGGGATTCATAGTTGTTTGCCCTTATAAAGACTAATCTCAATTTCCGTTTTAGTGGAAGATCCCATCAACTTCGTTTTAATTCATTTTAAGTGAACTAATATCTAGCATGCGTGAATGAATAAACTAAGGTGGTGGTTTAAAAGCATGTGACATCTGTATGTCAATGAAAACTAACATACAACCTATATGTGTCAATTTTCATGTATTTTAGTAGTAGGTGGTTTGGTTTTAGGCGGAATATGATGCATAAACTATCATGTGAATGAAAAGCAATATGAATGAAAACGTAAAACAATAAAAGTCCTAGTGTGGCCTATCCTATCAAAATGAACATTAAATACAAGTTTGGAATCCATCCTTGGACCCGCGAAGCTTGTCTTAATGTTCCATCTTGATCCATGTAGCGGGAGTGAGCTCCAATTTCCATCTTTAGTCTTCTTTTGAAAAATACAATAAATAAAATTTACATAATAAACCTATTTATTATATTCTAATTTCAAAACCCAAAACTAAAGAAAAATAAAGGAGATTCGAGATCTCATAATTACATAAAAATGATGTTTCCTTCATTACGAAAACATAATTAACTAAGGCCACACTAAGTATTACAAATTACAACCGATTGCAAAAAAAATACGTAAATAAATTCATTCAACGATTCATTCAACCAAATTAAAATGCATCTACTAAAAATAAATTAAACATACATGACACAATTCTTTAATTATGTAGATTAATTTTATCCAAACCACCTATTTAATTATCAAATTAAGTGACAATTCCTCAATTAATCACATTAATTTCAATCTTAATTCATATTAAACTTGTAATATGAATTTAATCCATCAAAATTTTAAACTACTTTAAAATAATATGGTATCTTTAAATTGTGAACCGTTTCACAATAACTAATTGGCCAAGACAAACAAAAAAAACAAAATCCTTTATTTCTTTTAATATCTCGGCAAAAAGTAGAGAAATTTTTTTTTTATTACAGCTCGGCCGAGAAAAAAAACAGGAAACAATTTTTTTTTCTTTTCTTACGGTAATTCCTAAAAAAACGAATCAACCCATAATCTTTCCTCGGTTTTTCAGCAAAAACCGAATAATAAAAAAAACGGAATTTTTATTTTTTTTTATCTTCTGCCCTACACGTGAACAGTACCAGAAACTGGAGGAATAATTTTTCCACGGCAAAAAAAATAAAACAGCCGTCAAAATTATTTAAATCGGCATTAAGCCCTAAATATCAAAAACATGATTATCGATGAACAAAAATCGTTTATGGTTGCTATTAAAAAGATTAGCATATGAATTAATGGAACAAGTTTAACCGTATATGCCAAAACCTATATAGCAAAAACAAATTTTTATATCACCAACATGACAATTCCCATTTACATTCTAACTTAATCTGCATTAAATCAAAACATCTACCAATTTTTCATATAATCATTCTAACTGATTAAAACAACAATATGAAAAATAAAATGGAAATATCATCAAGAAAAGGAACAAAAAATCGTCTCCTCAAAAAAAATTTCCAATCGGCATAAAATTTTTTCAACCGTGCCCCTTTTTTTTTCTTTTTCGAAACCCTAAAAATTGTTTGCATCCAATTTTTATGAAAATCATCAAAATTTAAATTCGTGGCCTTGGCTCTGATACCACTTGTGGGATTTATCTGTATGCATCCCTTTAAATTCAAGGATTATAACGAATAATGAAGTGATGATTACGAGTCATAAAACTAAATTGCAAAACAAAAGCATAAAGGATTAAGAAATAACCTTCAGTCCTAGCAAATACGGTCTAAGAACAATATCAAAGTAGATATTCGCCTATCAGTTGCACCCAAGACGATATGAGATATGCCCTTTGATTTTGCTAGAATCGATCCAAAAATCACTGATTAATTTTTAGGTTTTGTGTTTTGTTGAGATGAGAGGCAAGAATGGGAATAGAAATTAGGTTAGAAAAATTCACCCCCTCTCCTCTCTTTAACCGTGTAAAGGAGAGTAATTACGGTAGAATGCTTCTTCTCCTTATTCGGCCCATTATACCGAAATATCAAGGAGTAATTTCCTTATTTTCGGTTATTCCAAAATGTAAAAAGATGTTAAATATAAATTTTCGTCTGGTGAGGATCGTACCCATGACCTCTTGGTTTGTGTATCCTCACTATTACCACTATAACACATTCATCTTGTTGATATTAAATATAACCGATTACATTTAATTACGAATTAACATATTAATTCGTCCAAGCTAACATTACATACATTTAATTAAATATAACTTATTATATTCAATTTACGAATTGACAGTTAATTCGTCTCAACTAATATTATTTAATCTTCATTAAATAATTGTCTCATCAACACATTGACTAATTTTTTAGTCATATAAGGCATCAATATGATTATATTTCTATAACCACATCTCTCAAACACATCCTATAGGTGTGACCTTAAGGGACCAGTTGATCACCGCCATCTGTATGATAATAACGTCAAACTCTCTAGCAAGCCAACCGTTATTAGGTAATCGTTAATCAACTGATTAAAATATAAAGTATATCCTTGTGAACCTGTAAGAGATTTACAAATGTTATCACACTAATTTGTTGAGGACACAAGCTCCAACATGACAATGATCTCGGAGCTTCGTGACTATGGCGAGGAGGTGACCGACGCTGGCTTGGAGGAGTGGCAGCACCTAGTTAGGAGGGTAAGACCCCAGCTTTGGCTGTCTTCATTATTTTATCGCATAGGAGAGCATTTGCTCTTTTTTTTTAGCCTTCTTTGTATTCGAATACAGGTGGCACCGTCTCGGTACGTGGCGTTGTGGAGGGTGGCCAACCGGTTGCGGGCTACGGCCATCGAGGCACTTGTAGGTGGCCGAGGACTATGGGTATGAACCTCTCAGTCCCTTTTATATTTTATTTCAAATTTCGTTGAAATTTCTTGCATTTTGTTGAAATAATTGAAATGAGGCATTTCTTCAGTTGTATGCAGAGAGAGCGTGACCTGCAGCAGGAGCTACCGCAGTCCCGGGAGGAGACGGCTCGTCTGTTGAGGGAGCTGGAGGTGAGGGATGCCGAGATCGCCGCCCTCGAGGCGACCGTAGCTGAGTTGAGTGGAGACCAGGACTAGCTACGCTTCTTTTTGTTGTCTTGTTTAGATTTTGTACATTTTGGAGTTTTCGGACCTGTTTTGGGCGAGAGCCCCAGTTTGTTGTATATACCGTCTTTTGGTTGTGTATATAATGGCATGAGTGCCTTTGTTGCTCGGTGTTTGTTGTTCCTGCAGGTTAGCTTAAAAAATAGGTTTGGTAGTTGACGGTTTGTGCCGTTATGCTGCCGAAATTTACATAGAATTTATACGTAAAACAAGTAGCATATAGGTGGCGTAAAATGAATGAAAGTAAAAAAAGGGTGCCCGAAAATAAGCAAAACTGACAAAAATGTCCAAAAAAATGATGAAAATGTTTAAAAATGCGCAAAAGAAATGCCCAGAAATGAGCAAAAAAATGACGGGACGGTAGGGAGGGCTACCCCCTAAAAAAAATTAAAAAGAAATGTCTATGTGTGAAAAGTGTTAAAAAAAAAAGAAATGAGTGAAATGATTCCCCTAAAAAAAGAAATAAAATAAAATGGGTAAGTGTGCTCGTTTGGCAAAATGTCGACTTTGCCTCGAAAAGCGAACCCAAAAAGAATTAGGAAACAGAAACATGGTATTTTTGACTAAATTACCAAATTAAGATCCTATAGGAATAGGAAATTATAGCAAAAGAAAAATAGGAAAGATCCAAAGCTGGGAACACGGAAAAGGCCCTGGGGAAGAGGCGCAGCAAATGCTTCGTCATTTCTCCAGTTAGTCAGATCTCGACAGAAATTAGGAAACAACGAATAGTATAAATAGAGACCTCGGGTGATCTTTTATTCACACAATTCCTTCTTCTTTCTTCTGTCTGTTACATACAAATTCTCATATCCCCTCAAAAAATTTCAAAATTATGGATGCCTTTGAAAACCGTCTGAAGGAATGGACGAATGAGTTTACAAACATTGAGAAGCACGATATGAGTGCTTTTAATTTAGGAACGATCTTGAGTCTCAAATTAGTGAAAGTGGTGAAGCCCTTCTTGGATGCTTGTCTTGAGTATTAGGACCCGAACTTTCATGTATTCGCCTTTCCTGGAGGCGAAATTTGTCTTTTTCCTGAAGAAATAGCTCTTGTTGGAGGATGGGACCCAGAAAATGTACCGGCTATACCCCTTAGCTCTCAAGGATATAAAGGTAAATTTAGGGATTTGCTTGGATTGACCAAGGCTAAGGTAGACCGGCTTGTGACCTCAAAAGGTGTCCGCATGTTTGACTTTATTGATCGATTTATAAATAGGGAGGACCCTACTATTTCTTATGTCGCGAGGCGCAGGGCCTTCGGGTTTTGTCTACAGCATTACTATATCCTTCGAGGGCATGTTGATGAGGAGATGAGAGGGGATCCTCGTTTTCTGAGCCTAGTGAAACAAATGGAGTTGCGCAACAGCCCGCCATGCCTAGTCTTAGGGGAGACCATTCTTGGTATGGATAATAGAAAGGCCAACCGCGAGCTTCCTTATTTGGGAAGTCCCATCATCTTGCATGTAAGAACCATTTTCCGACCGATCTTGTTCCCTTTTTTTTCCTATTCGTTTTTTTCATTTTTTTTTTGTTTTTTTTTTTTGTTTTTTTCTTGTTTTTTTGGTTTTTTTTTCGGTCGATGCACGGGTATTAATTCCCGCTTTCTTTTTTTGCTTGCAGGTTTGGTTGATGGAGCGGCTGTGGTTGATCGAGCCCTGAGTTAATGTGCAAGCATATCATGCTCGATCAATTGCAATAAGGACTAGGCTGTATATGGTGGACTTCACTCAGGTTTACAACTACTGGGAAACTAAGTTGAAGAGTGAAGGCGGTCCCTTGATTTGATGGATTGTGCCATGGTGGCATCTCAGGTTAGTTACTGGAGTCTCATCTTTGGACCCGACACGGTCAGTTCCTGTCCCTGGCTTAAAATTCATGGTTTGCATTTTTCAGTAGAGATTGATAAGGCAAGTGGGCCTTAAGCAGAAGATTCCGAAGTTGGATACCGTTCCTCAAACTGCCTTGGCAAATACTTCAGAGTCTTGTTGGGAATTGGTAATTCGGTGGGCCCAGAGGAACATGTGGTTCATACCGGTTCCTGTTGGCTCTTTATGGGTATCTGACTCATATTTGCAATGGAGAAAGGCTGGTACTCCCGAAGAACGTGAGAAGTTGAGGAAGCACGAGCCCGTGGATTATAAAATCCGCGAAGTAGAAAATGAGAACCAAAAGTACTTGATTGAAGCACAAGAAGAGGTCGAATTCCGAGTCGCGTGTCCGTCAATGAAGCCGAAAACCGCCTCTGCCTAGAAGATGGTGATAGATCGAAATGGTAAGGCTACACCGCGCGAACGACCGTTGGTGATTAGGTTGGAGATAGCACAAGAGCTCCCGGCTCGTGGTCGAGACAATATGTATGATAAGGGTGACAAAGGCAAAGGGAAAATGGAAGAATAACCTTAGTCACTTATTATAGTATTATTTATTATTAATTCGTAATAAATGGCTGGGTTTTTAGAATCCTAGCCTAGCGTTTATTTTCAGAATTATTATTTTATGTATTTGGCACATTATTAATATTTATGGAACAATGAATAAAAGATTAATTAGTTAAGAAACCGTTATGATTTTCTTTTATTATTCTTGTTGAATTTAAAATGCAAATGCAAATGTCCTTCTATTTACATTTTAAAATAATAATGGGTTGTATCCTGTGAAGGATTGCCTACGTATTTGTTTTGTGTGGATTTTGCGCAGGGCGAAATCAGGTCAGGGTGATATTGTGCAGGGTTAACTAGCTCTAATTAGATTATTGGTCAGGTCGTCAGGGTACGATATTGAGCTATAAATAAAATAACAACAATGACAAGACAAATAATTTTGTACGTGGAAAACCCTTTAATGGGAAAAAACTAGGGGCACCAAGCCAGGAGATGATTTCACTATATGATTTGGGAGATTAAAGATATGATAATAACAATGCTTGTATTTCTCTAAGTAATGTGTATATTTCTTCTTGTGTACGAATGATGCGTTTCCAATATCTTCAAAGTGTCTCTTATATAGTTTTCCCATCTTGAACGGCTGCATGATCAAGCATTGAAGGCTGAATATTCTCCATAATTGCTGGTAATAATTGCTGAATATTTCCCTCTTAATTACCGTATTTAATGTATAATCTTTATAATTAATGCTGCGTATTTATTTCCATTAATATACGCGGATATGATCAAATATCATCGTGATATTTTGACCGTTGTCCTCTCCATAGCCTGGCGCCTATCTTCATGTGCCCTGTAAGCCTGGCACCCTGACAGCCTGGCAGTCAGGTTTAGATGAAATGCTGATCAGGGTGGTCTGCGGATTTCAAGGCCTAACAATTGCCCCTTATCTCCTTATTGGTAGTGCCAGGACGAAAAAATGAGGATACAACTTCAATTTTGATAAGATCACCCAATGGTTAAATTTTCCCTGATCAGTTTCCTGTAACGGCTCTTTTACTGCAATTGCTGACGCGTGGTTTATTTACGGCAACTTCCTTAATGATTTTGCGGCTGAAACCCTAATCTTCCTCACTATAAATACTTGTGTGCTTCATTAAGTTGAACTCATCAACGCAAGCTCTTCTCATCTTCTCTTTTCATCAATCCTTTTCTTCAGTTTTCTTAATTTCCAACTTCCTTAATCTTTAATCAACTTTCCATAATTCACCAAATAATGGGTGCAAAGAAAAAATCTACCAGGGTAGCAGTTCCTGTAACTCCCCCTCCTCAGAATTCTGAGGAGATAACTTCTGAAACCTTGCCAGCTTATTCTGCTGCTCCATCTTCCACATTAGATAAGCCATGTGATCCCCCATTGTAGATGATTTCAATATCTCATGGTGCTTTTCAATTCAAGCCTACCAAGGCTTTAAATGAGGATCAGTCTCCTGCAAACCGTTTGAAGCCTGAGTTTGAGAAGATTTTGAAGGATAAGGGGATTATCCTTGCTGATGTTGAAGTCTGGATTCGTGAGGATTCTCCTATCAGGGCTGACTGGGCTTGTCTTGGTTGGTTCTGCATCCACGACTGGGCTTTCAGGGCAGGCTGTAAGCTTCCTTTTTCTCCTCTTATGGCTGAGGTTATTAAGGAGATCGGTGTTCCATCTTATCAATTGATGCCAATGGTATGGAAGGTTGTATGTTCTATTGAGAACCTTTGTAAAAAACACAATATTTTTTTTTCTCTTGATGACTTGAAGACCTGTTATTCTGTTAAAACAAAAAGTCTTGGTCGTATAAGTTTTAAGGTCAGGGTGTCTACGACTCCTCTTCTGAGTAATTTAGACAGTGGCCATGATAAGGGCCGGGTCATTGGCTACATGTTTGTCGAGGACCACCCCGTGGGTCCTGGCCGGCGTACTTAAATCATGAGGCTGCGTGGTGGTAAGTCTTTTGGTTTCTTTCTTTGCCCCGCATGTTTTATCCGTTAGTAAAAAATGAAATGAAATTTATAATAAATCATACCTCCTATGTGTGATTGATGATCGGGTTATCAAACCGAGTACCCCACTCCTAATGTTTCGCTTTCCTTGCTATTCCTCCTTTGGAGAGGTCCTGGCCTCTTTGTTGCGGGGTTGGTCACCTTCCTCATTTGTTTGAAGGCCGACGGTGCTCCCGGGCGGCTAAAGCGGCGGGGGTGCTGGTGCCAAAGCACTTGAGCGATAAGTCTATTTTAATCTTTCCTTTCTTTTTACCTGGGCTTCCTGATAACGTTTGGTTTGTATTGCTGATATAGTATTTCGTGTTACAGCTACCAGGTCATCTGTTCGCCTTGCTAGGTTTGGCATGGCTGACCTTTCAGCCAGGCTGGCGAAGATCCAGGAGGAAGGTCCCCAGGGAAGCGGGGATACTGAGCCTGTTATTGACTTGACTGAGGAGCCTGATGTTGGCAAGGTCACTGCTGCACCTGTTGTCCTTGCTGAAACAAGTTTAGCAGCCCAAAAAAGGAAAATTGAAGATGTTGATATCTCTGCCCCGGTCAGGGAGGTGAGAGCCAGGGTGGAAAATATGGAGGCTGCTAGGGTGAAGATCAGGGATTATGCATCTTCTAAATCGGATGTCATGCTCACTCTTGACCCTATTGAGACTGCTACTCAGGCAGTTGCTTCGGTGGATCATTCAGTCAGCCTCTTGGCTGGTGCCCCTGGCTGCCGTAAGGGAGGTAGGTTGGAACAATTTCTTTTTGTACTTTGTTTTTGTAGTTTTCTATTTTCAGGGTAAGTTATTCATTCTTTATGTTTTTGATCAGGGTGTCGCAGTCTGTCTCCATAATGCCTATCAGGCTACTTCTTTGGTGGCCAGGATTGATCTGATGAGATCAGATTCTGATAGGTTGAAGTCTGAGCTGGAATTTGCAAGGGCTGATTTGGCTGCTAAAACTGCTGACTTGACAAGGGTGCAGGCTGAGAGGGATGCTGCTAAGACTGAGGCAGCTTCAAGCAGGCGGATGTTGCAGGAAGCCCTGGACAGAAATGAGGAGCTCACCCAAGAGAGGGATGACTTGGAGTTCAAGCTGGATGATGCTTCCCTCTATTTCTATATCAAGGGAAGGGCAATTTGCTATGTCGACTGTCGAGGCCGGGGCCAAATGGGACCCTGCACCGAGATGGCTTTTGCCGCTTCAAAGTATCCCGACCTGCATAATTTGGAGAATGAACAGGGAGGTCGACTCCCGGGGAGCGGGGACGTTGAGGCCGAGGCGGCTAAGAGCGGGAGCGGGTTGTTGATCTGCGCTTCTAAGGGGAAGCAGTAATATTTTTTAATTCTCAGTTGGTATTTTGGCCCATCCAGGGGGGATGTCCCTGAACAATCATTATTTTTATTTTCCTGTTTTGGGTCAGGGGGACTCTCTCTGGCCTTTATGAATATTTTGGCACCTTTGCCCTAGGGGGTAAAGGTTTTTATTAATATAGGCATGATGGCCTTCTTTTGGCTTTATCCTATCTTTTGCTTTACTTGTGAATTTCATCCTGTTGGTGCTGTCAAGCATCTTGCTTTGAATAACCTGCACATTATTTTTGTTTTAATTTGTCATGAGTATTTCAACCAAGTATAGTTTTTGCTATAATGGTTGAAGGGGTGGGAAATCCGGCCTGTCAGGAGGGCTTATGTCCCCTGCCTAGCTGGAGGGCTTGGTATTCGGTCTGTCAGGAGGGCATTTAGACTGATGGTCGGTATAAAACACCCTTGCACCTGTCTTGCTGCGTCTAGCCGGTTGTAATAAGTGGCAGTAAACCTAGTTAGTTCAGGCAATTATTTCATGCCTGATTGGTCCTGAATTTTAACTGTATCTGGTAGTGGTTACCAACTCGTTAGGCACAGTTAAGTGTAGAATTTTTTTGTTTTAGGAATGTAGAATAGAGTAGCCCTCAATCCTGAATATTTATGCATATAATCTTTTATTGTGTATAATTGTTCAGGATTCAAAAAGTATATAGATGGGTTAGTTGAACAGGTATAAAATACAAACAAGGCATGTAAAACATGTAGTTCATCACATAGCATGTTGGGTTTAGTAGTGATTGAATTTATACATGATTGTAGCCTGATCTTTACATATGGAATAGTTTTAAATGAGTTACATTCCAGGATCTTGGGACCATTTCCCCTTCTAGTGTTTGGAGCCTGTATGCTCCTTGTCCAACAATTGAATCAATTAAGTAAGGGCCTTCCCACGTGGGAGCCAGTTTGCCTGCTGACTTTTCTTTTTTATTTGGAAATACTTTGCGTAGGACAAGGTCTCCTTCTTTGAAGACCCTGACCCTGACGTTTTTATTGTAAGTCCTAGCAACTGCTTGTTGATATGATACCATCCTGATTTTGGCAGCGTCTCTTAGTTCTTTTGTCAGGACTAAGTTATCTTGCATCAGGTATTTGTTTGTTTCAACGTTGTTTAGGCTGCATCTGGATGTTGGTACCGTACTTCGCGGGAATGACGAGCTTCATGACCCATACACCAGGGAGTAAGGTGTTTGGCCTGTTGCGAGTCTTTGAAGTTGTCATGTCGCCCATAGTACTAATGGAAGTTCTTTAGCCCATCCGCCTCGTCTTCTTTTCGACTTCTTTTTAGGCAGCTTATGACTACCTTGTTGCTTGACTCTGCCTGGCCATTAGCTTTTGGGTGTCCGGGGGTCGATGTTACCAGGTTGATATTCCATTATTGGCAGAATGCTTGGGTCCTTTTCCCCAGCAACTGAGTTCCGTTGTCACTTACTATTTCTGATAGGACTCCATATCTGCAAATAATGTTTGTCCTGATGAAGGATATTACTTCCTTTTCGGTTACTTGCCTGTAAGAGTCAGCCTCAATCCATTTGGAGAAGTAATCAGTCATGGCTAACATGTAGACTTTTTGTCCTGGAGCTACAGGCAATTTTCCCACAATATCCATGCCCCACTTTATAAATGGCCAGGGTGCGGAGATTGAATGAAGGAGTTCAGATGGCTGATGTATGATTGGTGCATGAATTTGGCAGGCTTCGCATTTTGAAGAGTATTCCAGGCAGTCAGCCCTTAGTGTTAGCCAGTAGTAGCCTGCCCTGAGAACTTTGCTTGCCAGGCTCTTTCCTCCATTATGGTTGCCACAGTGTACATCATGTATCTCTTGAAGTACTAGTTTGGCTTCGTCAGGCTCCAAGCATCTCAGGTAGGGTCCAGCCTGCGATCTCTTGAACAAGGTGTTATTGATGACAGCATAAGTTGAAGATCTAATTTTAAAGGCCCTTGCCTCATGCCTACCCTGAGATAGTATTCCTTGGAGAAACCGGTAGTAATAGGGTTTAGTCCAAGAGTTATTGTCTGATTGATGCAATTGATCTGTTGTGTCCGCTAATAGTTGGCTCTAGTAAGTGCACAATTGGTATTTTGTTGAAAATAGTGGGGGTGAAATTCGAACCTAGGCTGGCCAGAGCATCAGCCTGGGTATTCAGGTCTCTTGATATTTGATCTATGTCAAATAAAGCAAATTTAGCGGTAAGGTTTTTTGTATATTCTAAATACGAAATCATTTTTGCATCCTTAGCCGTATAAATTCCCTTTATTTGATTAGCAATTAAGAGTGAGACAGTTTTTACCTTTAGGTTTTGAACACCGAGGTCTAGACATACCTTTAAGCCTGCTATCAGGGCTTTATATTCTGCTTGATTGTTGGTAGCTTTGAACTCGCAGCTTACAGCCTGAGCTATCAGGTCTCCCTGTGGTGATTTAAGTACTAGTCCTAACCCTGTCCCCCTGGCGTTGGAAGCCCCATCTATGAATAAGGTCCATTCTTGGTCTAGGGTTTTATTTTCTAGTTGGTTGACCTCTTTTATTAGGTCTGGTTCCAAGTTAGGGCTAAAATCAGCCACAAAGTCTGCTAGGGCCTGCGATTTGATCGTTGCCCAGGGTTTAAAGGAGATGTCATATGTGCTAATTTGTACTGACCATTTGGCCATCCTGCCTGAAAGTTCAGGTTTACGCAGGATAGATTTTATGGATAGGTTAGTCCTGACTATAATGGGGTGACTTTCAAAATAAGGTCTCAGCTTGGTACATGACATAATTAAAGCTAAAACATATTTTTCAAGTAGTCCATACCTTAACTCAGCATCTAGCAGGCTTTTACTTACATAGTAGACTGGATGTTCTTTGTCGTCTGTTCTTTCACCAGGATCGCTGATCTTTGTGTCGATGACGGATAGGTATACTGACAAAGGTTCTCCCTTTTCTGGTTTAGCCAGTAAGGGTGGAGATGATAAATAGGATTTTAGATCTTGAAAGGCTGCCTCATGCTCGTCTGTCCACTGGAATTGTTTATTTTTCCTGAGGAGGTTATAGAATGTTTTGCATCTCTCAGAGGATCTTGATATGAAGCGGTTCAGGGCAGCTACCCGCCCTGTCAATTTTTGGATATCCTTGACAGACTTGGGTGACTGCAGTTCCAGGATAGCTTTTATCTGTTCAGGGCTGGCTTCTGTGCCTCTCTTTGTGACCATATATCCAAGAAATTTGCCTGCAGAGACTCCAATGTGGCACTTTGCAGGGTTTAGCTTCATATTATACTTTTCTAATATCTCAAATGCTATTTCTAGATTCTTCACATGGTCTTCTGCATTCTTGGATTTTACCACCATGTCGTCTATGTATACTTCCATAATGTCGCCTACCTGGTATTTAAACATCATGTTGACCAGGCGCTGGTACGTTGCCCCTGCATTCTTCAGGCCGAAAGGCATGGCGTGTGAAGATATGCCTCGATCTCGTAATGAATGCGTACTCTCCTGGTCACAGGTGCATCTTTATTTGATTGAATCCACTTTGGAAGCATCCATGAATGTCGGCATTTCGTGGCCTTTGTTGCGTCTACCATGGCATCAATATGAGGCGGGGGAATGGATCTTTAGGATAGGCTTTATTCAGGTCGGTGTAGTCTACACGGACTCTCCACTTTCCATTCTTTTCTCGCACAACAACTACGTTAGCCACCACTCAGGGTACATTACTTCCCCGATCATCCCCATATCCAAGAGTTTTTCTACTTCCTCATTTATTATGGTGTTTCTTTCAGCTGCAAATTTGCGTCTCTTCTGCTGCACATGCTTAAAAGATGGGTCAACATTGAGCTTATGGGTAATAATATCAGCGCTAATTCCAGTCATATCAAAATGTGACCAAGCAAACCAAGATGACTTATTTTTAAGGAATTTTACCAGTTCAGGCCTGACACTATCTGGTGCGTCAGATCTTATTAAAACATACCTGTCAGGGTACTCAGGGTCTAGAATTACCTGAACTGTTTCCATTCTGGGAGGTGCTAGATAAGTGCTCCTGACAGGGTACTGTAATTGCTATGCCAGGGACTTACCTGCCTTGGAAGGCTTCAAGGCTGTTATGTAGCACTCTTAGGCTGTCTTGTGATCCCCTTTGATTGTGGCTATGCCCCAGTCTGTTGGTATCTTGATGCACTGGTGATAGGTTGATGGTACGGCCTTGACATTGTGAATCCAGGGTCTGCCCAGGATGGCGTTATAGGTTGACAAGCAGTCAAGGACCCAAAAATTTTCATAGGATGAGACTCCTTCCACATAGGTTGGGAGGTGGATCTCTCCTAGAGTGCTCCTGGTTTCACCACTGAATCCTACTAGGACGCTGTATTTTTTGGTAATTTGATCATCGTTTATCTTCATGGCTTTCAGTACATCAAGCATGATCAGGTTTACTGAGCTGCCTCCATCTACCAGGATCCTTCTTACTGTGGCTGTTCCAATCTGCTTAGAAATGACCAGGCCATCATGATAAACATCAGGGATGCCCACCAGGTCACAATCATTGAAAGTGATTGTTGGAACAGGATCCAGCTTGCAGGGTGACACAGTCCTCGGTGTCCTGGCTATCTTCTTTGCTGCTGAGCTTGTCAGGCCGCAAATCTCTGAACCTCCAGATATGAATTTTACTTCATAGATTGGTGGTGGTAGAGGGAGGTTGCCATCCTGCTTATGCTCTTGATTTTCCCTATCCTGGTTTGAGTTCCTGCCCTTCGTCTTGATTAGGTCTTTCAAGTATCCTGACTTTAGCAGGTAGGCTACTTCCTTTCTCAGGGTGAAACAATCATCCGTGGTGTGTCCAATATCCATGTGAAATTCGCACCATTTTGAATTGTCTCTCCTGGGATTTGAATTTTCTGATTTCTTGGGCCATCTAACAGCTGTTCCCATGTTGTCAAGTCTCTGGATCAATCCTGCAATATCAACACTGAAGTTATGTTCGGAGATAAGTGGATAAACCTTAACCTTACCTTGATATTCACGAGCCAGGTTGACTTCTGACTGATCCGGCCTGGAATATGGAGTACGCCTATAGTTGTTCCCTTTGTTGCTTTTCCTATTGCTTATTTCATGATCCCTTGGTCCATTGGGTGATCCAAGTTTGTAGCTTTTATCTTCTTCCAGCCTAATGAAGGCAAGGACCTTGGCCTGAACATCTTCGAAGGTGTGGCAGGGATACTTAGTGAGTTCACTGTATAAGTCACTATGTGGTAGTAACCCCTGTCTGAATGCCTCCACTGCTGTTCCAACGTCACACCTGGGTATAGATACTTTCTCTTTGTTGAATCTTGCAAGGAATGTCCTGAGAGTTTCATCAGGCTTCTGTGTAACTCGGTATAGGTCACTGGATCATTTCTCCAACTCCCTGCTACTTGCAAACTGCTGGTTGAAACTGTTGATCAGGTTGGCAAAAGAATGGATACTGCCAGTAGGCAGGTTGATGCACCATTGCAGGGGCCGGACCAGTCAGGGTCGTTCCAAATCCCTTGCACATGCAAACTTGTCTGAACTCGCTGGGAATGGATGCAGCCAACATTTTCTGCTTGTAAAGAGCCACGTGATTTTATGGATCCGTGGTTCCATCATAGACCCTCATGGATGGAATTATAAATTTCTTTGGTAGATCTACTTTGGCTATTTCGTCTATGAAGGGTGAATCAACATAGCTGTCAGGGGCAGCCTCTTCCATGCTGGCAGGTACTCCTGGTATTTTACCGAATTTTTCGTTGAGTTTCTTGGTCTCCTGACTACTGCCATCATGATGGCTGCTGCAGATTCATCAGGTTTACCATCATCTTTTGGTTCATCATCACCATCTACGTTAGTGATTTTAGGAGTACTTGGGCTCCCAAAGCTGGAAAAATCAATGTTCTTAATGATTGATGAAAACGGGGTTCCTGGTTGGAATCTAGAGCCTGCCCCTTGGGTTTTTTCCAATTTTTGTTTCAGGGCTGACTCAGATTCTTTCAGTTGTAGGATTTCTGCTTCAGTTTGAGCCACTTTTTCTTTCAGGCTTTCCAATTCAGTGATTTTTTGGAGAGCTATATTCAATTGTTCTTCAACGGTGGGTTGGGCCATTTTTGTAGGTTTTTGAGTTTTTTGTAAGATAAGAAAAAAGGATTTAGAGAGCTAGATGCCCCACGGTGGGCGCCAATTGTTTTGTGTGGATTTTGCGCAGGGCGAAATCAGGTCAGGGTGATATTGTGCAGGGTTAACTAGCTCTAATTAGATTATTGGTCAGGTCGTCAGGGTACGATATTGAGCTATAAATAAAATAACAACAATGACAAGACAAACAATTTTGTACGTGGAAAACTCTTGAATGGGAAAAAACCACAGGCACCAAGCCAGGAGAGGATTTCACTATATGATTTGGGAGAATAAAGATATGATAATAACAATGCTTGTATTTCTCTAAGTAATGTGTATATTTCTTCTTGTGTACGAATGATGCGTTTCCAATATCTTCAAAGTGTCTCTTATATAGTTTTCCAATCTTGAACGGCTGCATGATCAAGCATTGAAGGTTGAATATTCTCCATAATTGCTGGTAATAATTGCTGAATATTTCCCTCTTAATTACCGTATTTACTGCATAATCTTTATACTTAATGCTGCGTATTTATTTCCATCAATATACGCGGATATGATCAAATATCATCCTGATATTTTGACCGTTGTCTTCTCCATGGCCTGGCGCCTATCTTCATGTGCCCTGAGAGCCTGGCACCTTGACAGCCTGGCAGTCAGGTTTAGATGAAATGCTGATCAGGGTGGTCTGCGGATTTCCAGGCCTAACAGTATTCATTAGAAAATGAAATCAAACCCTGTGCGTAGTTCGAGTAAATGTAAAAGAATAATTGTTCGAAGCAAGAGCTTGTAATGAACTTTAGAAAAAATAAGCATGTGCTTTACGTACTCCTAAGGAAAGTACAATTCAATTTATTTGATGATATGAGGATGTCGAAATGTGAAAATGCAAGAGCATAGTGACATAAGCTTTGGCTGGCCAGTGGCCGGTTTTATTTCGTGTCGCATGAGCGGCACGTGGGCTACGCGAGGCGCATTTTTGCCCTATGCTAAGGGTAGTACCATTTCAACTGCTCTAGGTTGGTAGCATTAGCAAATTCATTCCCATATAAGTCTGTAATCCTAACCGCAGCCCCGAAAGTATGGACTTGACTAAGAAAGGTCCAACCCAGTTAGGCTTAAACTTTCCTCGTGGATCGACAGGTAGGAGAGCTCTGACTGATTTGAGCACCTAATCTCCTTATTTGATGTTCCTGGGTTTAACCCGTTTGTTAATGGCCCGTTTATGATGTGCCTAATATGTCTGCAAATTATGTAATGCGCGCAACCTTCGTTCATCCAAGAGGATGAGTTCCTCATATCGATCCCTATTCCATTCAGCTTCTGGGATTTGACTTTCGAGCAAAATGCGTAAGGATGGAATTTCTAATTCAACTGGTTGTACAGTTTCCATAACATAAGTTAAAAAGAAAGGAGTGGCCCCAGTGGGCGTCCTAATTGATGTGTGATAACCCCACAGCGCAAAAGGTATTTTTCTAGGCCAGTCTCGATAATTGTCGATCATTTTCTTGAGGATCATGATAACATTTTTGTTAGCTGCTTCTACCGTGCCATTAATTTGAAGTCTATAAGGCAAGTAATGGTGGTACTTGATCTTATATTTGGCTAGCAATTGCTCAGTCTTGCCTGGAAATGTGATCCATTGTCACTGATTATTTCACGTGGGCAACCATGTCGACAGATGATATTAGTTTGTATGAACTTTGCCAAATTTTTGGCCTTGAGACTAGTATAAGCTGCTGCTTCGACTCATTTAGTAAAATATTTGATAGCTACCAAAATGAAACAGTCACCTCCTGTTCCGGCTGGAGTGATCTTCCCAATATGGTGTAAAGCATCGAGGGAGAAACATGTTGCACATTCCCGAAGATCTGGCAACTATGGCAATGTCTTACGTATTTAATACAATCTGACTAAATTATCGTCCAGTAATATCCCAGACGCGTGATTTTCTTTGCCATCATAGGGCCGCTCATATGAGGACCTCATTCTTCATCGTGAACTTCTTCCATCAGTTTTTGTACCTGTGAATGATCTAGGCAACGCAAGACGACACCAAGAGGTGTTATTTTGTACAATTCTCCTTACACGAGGAGGTATTGAGAGGCTAATAGGCGTATTGCGCATTGTCCCCTGTTATCCATATCTGGTGGGTATATACCATTAAGTTTGAAGTTTAGAACAGCCTGGAACCAAGGCTCCTCTGGGCTTTCTTCTTCATCTGTAAGGAGGTGTACATAGGCTGGTTTCGACCGCCGTTCGATGCATAAAGACATTTCCACCATATTGTCTGGCATATTAACCAAAGATGCAAGTTTTGCAAGAGCGTCTGCAAATTGATTCTCTTCACGAAGCAGGTGTAGATAAGTGACCTGATCAAAGAATTGGGCGACTTGAGCTATTCTAGCCTGATAGGGTGCTAGACTTTCACTTCGAATTTTCCAAGATCCTGTAACTTGGTTAATGATCAAGGATTAGTCTCCGTGAACTCGAAGATTCTTAATACCTAAACTCATTGCTGCTTGTAGACCAATGATGCAAGCTTCATACTCTACTGCATTATTTGTCACCTCGAAGTCGAGTTTGACAGAAAGTGGTGTATGCTCACCTTCAGGAGAAATGAGAAATACTCCTATTCCAAATCCTCTTAAATTCGATGCCCCATCAAAATAAAGATCCCAAGAGTCTACAGTGGTCTGTAGAATATCCTCGTCTGGAAATGACCACATGTCTATTGCTTGGGTATCGCTGATAGGATTGTTTGTGAAAAACTCGGCAACGGCGCGCCCTTTTATGACTTTCATAGGTACGTATTTGAGATAGAACTCTGAGAGCATTAAGGTCCACCTTGCCCAACGTCCGTTGAGAACGGGTTTCTCGAAGAGGTATTTGACGGGATCCATTTTAGAATATACCTTGACAGAGTAGCTAAGCATGTAATGGCGTAGCTTCTTTGTCGCCCACACAAGAGAGAGGCATGTCTTTTCGAGAGGTGTGTACTTACACTCGTATTCTAAGAACTTCTTACTAAGGTAGTAGATAGCCCTTTCTTCATTTCCAATAGTCTGTGCAATCATAACCCCCATGGCTGTTTCGGTGACTGTGAGATATAAACCAAGAGGTTGATCTCGTTGGGGAGGCATTAGCACTGGTGGCTTAGCCAATATCTCCTTAATCCGGTCAAACGCCTTTTCACAATCGTCGTCCCATAGGGTATGATCTGAGATTTCTTGAGCTTTTTGAAAATAGGTTCGCATATCATAGTGAGTGATGCGTGTCATTTATATGATGTTTTACACACATTTCAGAGCTCAATTGTGTAGTTTATTCTACTATTTTCCCTCTTTCTGTCTACTTTCGTGTTTTTGTATAAAATTGCAGAAATATGAAGAATCCAGCGGAAATCGAGCCGAATCCGTCCCTAAGTACTTAGCATTGCATTTGACATGGAGTAAAGACTCGGGAAGCGAAGTTGGTGCGCATTTCAAGGCCTGAAAGATGTATTTACGAGAGTTTTAGAAGCGGATTACCAGCTGCAGCAGTCTATAGACTGACCTACATGGTCTATAGACTGTCAGAATGCTTCTCGACATTGCAGCCTTATTCAGATGGCTATATCTCGAGTTCTAGATCTGATAATCGAGTGATTCCAATTGGAGGTGAAATCTTATCCACTTAGCTTTCCAACGCCGCATAGAACGCCTGATTTGACCAAGTAACGAATAAATGGCAGCTGTTTTAAGATCGGTGGTAACATCTCCTAATTACCTTGGCCGGGTAAGAAAGTGGTGCTAAACTATGTTTATTTTCGCTACGTAAACTAGTAATTATTATTTTATCTTAGTTAGATTGTAAAGTTATAATAAAACCTTTCATTATATTTTAGTAAAGGACTCTGGATTTGTTTACCTTTGTTATTCACTGCCCGGGAAACCGAGATGGTAACAGTCCAATTTATTGGAAATGTCTTGCTAAAGGCTCTTAAGTAAATGGGGGTCTTACAAAGTGGTATTAGAGCAAAAGATCCTCAGGCCTAAACAAATGAATCTAATGAACTTAGGATATGTCTAAATAAAATGAACCCAGGGTAGAAGCTGTTAGTGCCCACTTAGTGCGGTTAAGAAGGTGCCCTTAATTCGTACCATTGCCCTCTCAGTTTGAACCGGTCACGTCGGGAAAGGATAAAAGAGAGTAGGGATAGTTAGAAAGAAGGTTGTATTTCTGTAAGGGTCAATAGTGGTTTTAAGTTAGAAATTTCTAACCGTATGGAAAGATGCGGGATTGAGGTAAGTATATTGTGATGACAGTGAAGTTGGCCATGGGCCGTGTGAGGTGATTAATTGTGGTATATAATTTTTCACGATTGGATTATCATATGAACTATCTCGTGAATTTATTTATCGAATGGATTTACATGTGAGTGAGAATATGTTTAATATAGTTAATTGGATATTTTAAATGTCCGGAGGAGCATGTTAAGTGAATTAGAAATTTTCATGTCTAGTGATTGCCGAAATGTGTTGCCCCGAAATCATGTTTAGTTATTGTTATTTAGAAGTAAAGATATCAATTTAGTGTTATGTTGTAAGGCTGAGGAACTTAAAGGAGTTAAAAGTTCGTGAGAGGAATATGTTATAATAGGATAATGGTAGGGAATTTTACTTAATGAGCTTAATTTGTTTTATGCTAAGTCATGGAATTTTAGATGGTTTATGTTCATAGAAATTTGGGTTGTTAAGAGATAACTTTAGGGTATATGTTCGTTGAGAGTTAACAGGATGAAGTAAAGAATTTGGCTTTTAAGAGTTGTTAATGATGGATATAATAACTAAAGATGAAGTGCTGATGGTTAATTGAATTTTATGGTGGTAAAAGTGGATTGGATAGTGAATGAATGTAAATTTGAATGATATGTTAGATAAGGGAGAAATTACTTGAAGTATGTTTGGGAAAAAAACTACTATTATGAATTGTTGGGATTTAGATAAGGAGCAGAGATAAAATAGTCGAGCCTTGAAGATTAAATAGTAAGAGTAATGACTTGGATTGTTAGGTGATTTAATATGAGTAAGGTAAATATGAAGATTTATGTGACCCTATGGATTGTTGACATTGATTGTTGTTTATTCATATGGTGTACAGATTAAAAAGGATACAAATGTTATTATCTGAGAGATTGACATTAATTGAAAGTGTTATGATGAGTACATAAAATTGAGAAAAAAGGAGTATGGATGGAACTTAGTGAAACTGATGGTATGAGCTATGTAGTAGGACTATAAGGAAGTACTAGACTAGTATAGGAGTAGGGTGTTATTTAAGATTTGTAAGATAGAGTTAGAGAGACATTTTGGGGAGTAAAGGATTTAACGTGAGATGACCAAATATATGTGATTTTAGAATGATTCTAGGAAACTTATATTTGTTTATGGAATGTAAATGAAGTAATAAAAGTTAAAATGCTCGTTGGTGGTTAGTTTGTTGTTTAGTGGTTTACTTATGGTATTTAAGGGAATAAGGTGGTATGAGTTGGTAAAGTATGCATAAGGTTATGATTAAGATTAACGAAAGAAGGTAAATGACTTAGGGGGCAATGTTAAAATAGTGGTGTAAGGCATGAATGTAAACATGAGAGATTTTGTTGGCTTTTGGTAAGGCTTAGGTGTGTGGTTGAGATAAAGATTAGTGGTATGATACCAATTGAATTGGTGTGGTTTGCATAGGTTATATAGCATGAGGTGTCGAGTGGTTTTAAGGGATGCAAGATATGTTATATTCTCTTGTTGGGAGTGCGATAAAGGGAAATGCTAGGGAGAGTATTTGGTTAGGGTATAAACGAGTTGGTAGTCATGGAAAGAACCTCGAGGATCTTGGTGATCGTTGGATAGTCTTTAAGGTTACGCGGTTGTAACCTTAATTTTAAGTGGGGTATGATGTCATATTACACTACATTTTTCATTTTTTATTTGGTTATCTTAGTAACTGTTGGTAAGCGTAATGAATTCTGTTGTAGGATTCGGGTAGACTTAAGGATTTGGTTGTTGTCATTGCTAGTCATCCAACACGTAGCCTGTGAGTATTTGCGGGAGAATTGGATAAGACCACGTAGCCTATGGGTATTTTGGATGGTAGCAGTAAGAACCACGAAACCACGTGACTTTTTAGTATTTAGGATTATACCGGTGTTGAGATAGATGGGAAACTTCGGGACGAAAGTTGTTTTAAGGGAGATAGAATGTAATACTAGTGAAATTAATGATGTATGTATAGCTGATTAATATGTGTAAGTAGTATCATAATATGAGTTACTAATGATAGTATTTTGATTGGCGTGCAAGTATAAGTGGAGTAGGTTCTAAGTGGTACAGAGTATGCGCGACCTTCGGGACGAAGTTCATTTTAAGGAGGGAAGACTGTAATACTACTCATATTCTATGGTTATAGGACTCTTTGTGTGTGACTAATGTAAAAGGTAGACTATGAAAGCTTAATAGGAAGCTTGCACAAATGTGTGCCATTAAGTTGGTCTGTGATTGCCATTAAGTTGGTGTGTTTGTGCCATTAAGTTGGTGCGTGTATGCCATTAAGTTGGTCCATGTGTGCCATTAAGTTGGTATGTGATTGCCATTAACTTGGTCCGTGTATGCCATTAAGTTGGTTCGTGTATGCCATTAAATTAGTCCGTGTATGCTATTAAGTTGGTCTGTGATTGCCGTTAATCGGTCCGTGTGGTAATGTCGTTAATTAACGGTTTGCGATTCTAATTCTTTTAGACAGTTTAATTTTATTGAGTTCTTTTTCTTACTGTTCTGTTTATCCCAACTCAACCGTTGGTGACATGTTCGTTTCCGTGTCAAAATAAAATTGATCCCTTCTTTAATTGATCGCGTCCCGTGGTGAACCATTTAATATTTCCGGTTAAATGGGGAGTAGATTTAAATAACAGGTTTTGAGTTAGCTGGATATGTCGAGCTTGGCCGTGTAAGCTTTCGGACCTGCAGGAGTCTAGATCACTTAGTTTCAGAAGATATTTATATTATGCATAGAATATGTTTATTTTATCTCAGACAGATGGTAAAGTTGTAATAAAACCTTTCATTATACATTAATAAAGTACTTTGGATTTGTTTACCTTTGTTATTCACTACCTCTGGAAACCGAGATGGTAACATCCTATTTATTAAGAATGTCTTGATAAAGGCTCCTAAATAAATGGAGGTGTTACACCGAGTACGCACTACTCGATCGAGTGTCTCGCCAACTCGGTCGATTGACACCTAGGCAAAAGCCTGACAAAAACACACATGTCACTCGGTCAGACATACTCGGTCGAGTACAACCCACTTGACCCAGTACCCAAAGTCCAGAAACACGTAGTATTGCAATGGATTTGGAGGGATCCATTTTACCTCCTCCAAGGCAAATGAAAATCTCTCCGATATAGGAAAGATTAGGACGGAAAATGTATCCAAACAACCACTTCCCAATCTCCGTCCCCTTCCTTTTCCTTTCCCTCTATTCCCCTCCCTCCCTTTCCCTCATATTTTGCTATCCAAAGAACCCCTTAGTGTCGTTTTACCCATTATTTTATCTTATATTTAACTTAATTTTGTGCGATTTAATTGTTTAATAGCTCATTTGATTATTCAATTAATAATGATTACTTTTATAGTAGTAATTGTAAACAATTGGTTATTATTTTGAGTATGTTGTACTGCTTGGTTTTATTTCAATATTTGTAGGTATCGGTTTGGGAAACTAAATAAATGAAAACGGTGAAGACGAGGAGTTTGGGAAATCACTAGTCAAATAAATCAAAGTTTTAGTTGACCTCAAGTCAACCTGCATGAAGCTTGTTCCCTGCTACTAATTCTGCTTAATTTCACTACCAATTGAGTCATCAACTAAACCACTATCTGCTCTGCAATTTCTATTCGAGCATCTTGGAATTTAATCATCACCATTGACATCACCTGGAAGCAAGTTGCACCTCCTTCAATATCAACATATCAGCAACGACATATTGATGCGACATCAATCTCATCACACACCATCAACTTCACCTTCATTCGTGCCCACTAGCAACAATACTACATTATTCATCAACTCACAATTCAACATTCATTACAAAACACCAGAAACTAAGCCACCAACCACCACTTGCTGCCTTGACGCCGCTCCTGCTATCCTTTCGCAATTTTCACCACATGCCGGCTGGTGGTCGTTTGTTGATTTATTCACTTTTTTACATGAGTGTTCACGGCAGCCAGCTTGCTGGCCCTAGGCCATAAAACTCCCATGACACTTCTTTTCTCCTTATACGCTATTTTGTATATATGGATTTTGCGCAAAGCTAAATCAGGTCAGGGTAGAGTCTAGGTAGGGTTAATTAGCTCGGGTTAATCTGCGTGTATTTCAAGGCAGGTTAGATAGTAATAAAAGTAATGCAAATATTATAAATAACAAGATAAAGGAATTTGTACGTGGAAAAACCCTTAAATAGGAAAAAATCACGGGCACCAAGCCAGGAGAGGATTTCACTATATTTTTAGGTAATAAGCACAAAATGTATAGAGTATCTTAAGTATTGTATGAGAGTATAATCGCTTGTGTGTTTTTGTCCTAATGATCATGAGCAGTCTATATATAGTCAGGTTTGAACGGTTATATAATCTTCATCATTAAGGCATAATATTCTATATTAATGACGCTCTTAACTGCTCCTTGATTAAGCTTAATTATCCACATAAATGCTTGATCTTTATTGAAGAATCTTCCTTTTAATTACCGTATTTAAATGGTAATAATCTTATATAATTATCCTTGACTTGGTCAAATGTTGTCTTTACATTTGCCCGTGGTCCTCTCCTGCATGGTGCCAGGCTTGAGCTACCCTGACAATCCTGTCCTGATTCCTAGGTCAGGGTTGAATTTGATCCTGAAGATGATGCAGGATTCTAGGATTAGTAACTGATGCCAAACTTGAATTACCTTGTCGCGCCTACCCTGATTATGAGATCAAGGCAGAATCCTATCCTGCCAGTAGTGCGAAATTCCTGGCCCAACAATTGCCCATTATCTACTTATTATCGCTGGGTCAGGCCAGAAATAAGGAGAAAACTTTCAATTAAGGTAACTTGCTTATGACGGTTTAAGAGAAGTCTAATCAGTTCTTGTAACGACTAGTTGATGATTACTGCGATAGGTGTTTAATTCACTGCCTACTGCTCATTTATCATACTGCAAATCGCAGTAAAAACTCTAACTTTACCTACTATAATTAGTCTTTCACTTCTTCAATTAACCTTCCCCAAAAACCAGTCTTCTCCTATAAAAATTCTTCTTCTTTCTTAAATCTTCGTTCTTCAAACCTTGCTTAATTCCCAAAAATTTCCTAAGATTTTTAACAATGGCTGCAAAAAAGAAATCATCTAGGGGTGCGATGTCTCCTGGTACTCCTTATGTTGCGGCCCCTGGTGAAGCTGTTTCTGAAAATTAACCTACATGCATCTTCCACAATTCAACCAATTGTTATTGAAAATCCATCTGCTCCTCCTCTCGAAATGATTTCTATTTTCCATAAGAATTTTGAATTCAAGCTAACCAAAGCTTTGAACGATCAATCTCTCCGTAACCGTCTCAAACCCGAGTTTGAGAAATATTTGTCCCTGCTTATTCTATTGTGTGGATCCCTGAAGATTCTCCTATTAGGGTTGACTGGAATTGCCCTGACTGTTCTGCATTCACGACTGGGCTTTCAGTGCTGGTTTCAAGCTTCCTCTTTCTCCCTCGATGACGGAGGTTATTAAAGAAATCGGTGTTCCTCCTTATCAACTCATGCCTATGGTCTTAAAGGTAGTTTGTTCTATTGAATTTTTGTGCAAGAAGCATAACTTGACTTTTTCCCTGGGGTATTTGAAGGCCTGCTATATCCTCAGGACTAACAGTCCTTGCAGGATCAGTTTTAAGGTCAGGGCATCAACTGTTCCCCTTCTTAGCAACTTAGACAGCGGCCATGATAAGAATTGGGTTGCTGGCTACATATTTATCAGGACCAATTCCATTAGGTCTGACCTGGCGTATTTGAATTATTATGGCTGTGTTGGCGGTGAGTACACTGACTTTTTCCTTTCTTTTCTGCAAATATGCGTTAGTTTGAAATAAATTTAATAGCTAAATAGTGTAAACCTCTTATTGCAGTGGATGACTGGATTCCTAATGTCGAGTATCCTACTAAAAGAATTATTGCTTTCTCCGCTATCCCTACTATGGAGAGGACATGGCCATTTTGTTGCGGGGTGGATCAATTTCCTTGTTGCCTGAGGATCGAGGGTACTACCAGGGTAGCCAGGCCTGTTAAAGCTGTTGGTGCTTCAACTTCTGGATGTAAGATTTTTGATTCCTTGATTTCTCCTTTTTATCTTTCCATCCTTGCTTCTCCATAACAACCTCTCTTTGTTGCTAATATAGTGCCTCGTATTATAGCCACTAGATCATCTACTCGGCTTGCCAGATTTGGCATGGCTGACCAGAATGCCAGGTTGGCTAAGGTGAAGGAAAAGTGTTCCCAAGGTAGCAGTGGTCCTGAAACTCCAATTGGCTTAACCGATCTGCCTGCTACTTCAACTTCTCTTGCTGCTTTGGTTGCCCCTACTGAAACTAGTTCAGTGGACCACAAGAGGAAGCAAGAGGAAGCTAACATCCCTGTTCCTGTTAGGGAGATGAAGGCAAGGGTGGACAATCTGGATGCTCCCACAGTAAAAATTCGAGATTATTTTGCTTCCAAGTCTAATGTAATGTTGACCCAGGACCCCATTGAGACTTCTACCTAGGCACTTTCTAAGGTGGATCATGCTATCAGCCTTTTGACAGGCGCCCTTTCATCTATGCAGGATGTATTTATTCTTACTATGATTTTTGTTATTTTTATTAATATATTTTTTTCTTACGGGGTATTTTTATTGTTTTTGATATTTGAAAATGATTTCAGGGTACAGCAGTGTATCTCCACACTGCTTATCAGGCTACCTCTTTGGTGGCCCAGATTAATATTCTAAACGCTGATTTTGACAAGCTGAGGTCAAAACTTGATTTTGCTTATGGTGATCATGTTGCTGTTAAGGCTGACCTAGCAAAGGTGCAGGGTGAGCGTGATACAGCGAGAGCTGAGGCTGGGTCAAGCAAGAAACTTCTTCAGGAGGCGATAGGAATGAGGAGCTTAACCTAAAGAAGGATGATTTGGAGGACAAGCTTGACGATGTTCCCTTATATTTCTTTATCAAGGGTAAAGTGGCAGCTATGTCTAAACCTGTTGAGGCTAGGGCAAGTTGGGACCCTGAAGCTGAGATGGCCAATGCTGCTGCCAAGTCTCTTGATCTACATAATCTTTATGATGATCAAGAGGTGAATTCTCAAGGGGAGTAGGACATTGAAGCTCAGCAGGATATAGGCGCTGAGCAGGCCAAAGATAAAGGAGTGATACTGCTTCCAAGGGGGATGTCCCTGGAAAGACAATTTTTATTTTGTTTTTATTTTTGGGCTTTGGAGGTCAGGGAGGTTTTCCCGGCTTGTATGAATATTTTGGTGCCTTTGCCCCAGAGGGTAATGGCTTTTAATTAAATGAGGTTGGCATGTTGGGCTTGCTTTTGCTTATCCTGAACTTTTGCCCTTTTTGGTTTTTTTTTTCCCTGTTTTCTTCAAACCAGTTTTCTTCGTACCTGTTATTTTTTAAACGTGTTAACCTGTTATTTTCTGGCATTTATAGCCTACGTTAGTCCTTCAACTTTCTGCAGTTTACACCGTAGTAGTTTAAGGAGGTGGGAAATCCTGCCTGGCTGGAGGGCTTATGTCTTCTGCCTGGCTGGAGGGCTTGGTATTCGGCCTGTCTAAAGGGCTTTAGACAAGTGGTTAGCATAAAACACCTTTCCCCCCTGTAATAGTGATGCGTCCAGCCGGTTGTTTAGGTGTGCAGCAAATAGCCAGGTCACGCAATTATTTCATGCCTGATTAGCTCTGCTATTCACCGTATCCGGTGTTGGTTATCAACTTTGCCATGCACGACAGGGTGCAAAACATAAAAAATTTCAAGAAATAAAATTGACTTATAGTGGAGTAGCCCTCAATCCTTAAGATTTATTCATGTAACAACATATCATGTATAATTATTCAGGATTTAAAAACTCAAGACATGAATGGGGTTAGTTATAAGAGATTTATACATGAATTAAGCATATAGTCAACGACACAAAGCAAACAAACATTTCTGGTAAATCATGTAGGACAAGGTACACAAGCATAGATAGTTTAATGAATTTTTACCTGATCAAGACAGGAGACAACTTGTTTATTACACATGGAAGAGTTTTAAATAAGTTACATTCCAAGACCTTGGAATCATTTCTCCTCCCAAGGATTGGAGCCTGTATGCTCTTTGTCCGACGATTGAGTCTATTGAGTAAGGGCCTTCCCATGCAGGGGCTTTTTTCCAGCTGATTTTTCTTTCTTATTTGGGAATACTTTCCGTAGGAAAAGGTCCCCTTCTGTAATACCTCGAATTTATGAGTTGTTGGGTACTCTATCGAGTAGGGCTTACTTTGTTGAGTAAGTTAGTTTTAACTTCTAGAGTACGTTATGCATGTTGGGTACTCGATCGAGTAGGCGGTACTCGATTGAGTACCTTAGTTACTCGATCGAGTAAGTCGGGTTTTATATGGGTTTTGCCGGGTTTTGATAGCAATGTGTGAAATGATATATAAACTGCCTACATCAGTTATTTTTACCTTTTACCTAAAATCTAAACTTTTCACAAAAGAAAACAAAGCAACGTCGATGTTTTTCTCTCATTGCTATCAAATCCCAGGGTTAGAGTCGTCGGATTTTGGAGTTCTTTATATCATTGAGACCGTCGTATTGTGGGTAAGATCCTTGTACAGTTTTTATGTTAATTCATTAGTTTTGGTTAAACCCTAATTGGGTGAATTTGGGGTGTTTGGGAGTATTATTGATGATGGTTTGTAATTGTATGATTATATGTTGATAGGAGGTGATTTCTTAGAGGAACGCTTTTGATCCGCTGATTGTGTTGACTTTGGTGAATGTATTCCAGGTAGGGTTTCCCTACTCAGTTATTGTATACATGATTATGAGATGGTTGATGGTTAATTGACATGTGAATATATCGTAATTGGTTTTGGTATTGTTGATATTGTAATTGGTTGTTGTTGATTGTCTATGGTTCGCGAGGAGCGCCCTCGGCTGAGTGGAGTCACTTTTGGGAGTGGCTTCACGGCCTTGATTCGCCCCTTAGGGTTCTTGTCAAAAGAGGGATGTGCACATTAAGGAACATGGGTTTTTCGCTCGATGGAGATGAGCGGGGCTTAGGTGGGAAAGGCTGCGGTCCTCCACTGGTGGTGTGGAGTACCGGTTGCAACTGGTAATCTGGCAGGGCCAGACCTTCAGGCTAGTCATATGATTGGTTATGTGACGGTGTTGGAGGATTGTGATTGTGTATCTGTCTATTGTATTATCTTATATTGTTTATGCAGTAACTGACCCCGTTTAAATGTTTTGAAAATTGTGGTGATCTATTCAGGGGTGTTGAGCAGTTGTCTAGCAGGTACATGTTGGATGCGCGCGGAATTAGCTGGGGATAGAGTCACCACGCGTTAGAGTCGTAGTCTTCCGCTGTGTTGTCATAATACATTTGTTACTTTAGTGGATTTTGGTTTTAGAACAATTGTATCTTTTTTAGTTGTCGTTTGTTTTGATGTAATCACTTTAAACTTTGTACTTAAGTTATGTTTCTTGATGGTCACTTTTGATTACTAAGCCTCGGGTAACCGAGATGGTAGCACTTCCATTTGCTAAGGTAGGCCTTGGTAAGACACTTTGGTAGATGGGGGTGTTACAAAGTGGTATCAGAGCTACGATTTTGGAACCTGTAACTAATGTGCCCAATGAATGTAGAGAGTCAAATTAAAATGAATCCGGGTAGGAGTTGTTAGGAGCTAATGCAAAGGCTTGGGAGACGTTCTAAAGTCGCGAACTCGCCCTACAACTTTGAACTGGTCACTATGGGTAGGTCATGGGATCGCTAATTGTTTGTTGTCTTTAATGTATATGTGTTGGATGAAGTATTTGGATGAATTGGATGAAATGATAGAAGTATGTAAAGTATGATGCGAAATATATTTAAGTGATGATTGATGTTTATTGTTTGGTTGATATTAGTAGCAGGAGATATTAGGGGGATATGCTGGGATGTATATATATGTTGGTATATATGTTGATGTTATAATAAGTTAAAGCATGCGGGTAGTACATGATTGATAAGTTGAATATTATATTATCATGATGGATGTTATTATTTGGCTTTTGTAGATAGTAACTGTAACACCTTCATACACCAAGGTGCCTTACCAAGACCACCTAATGCCTAAAAGTCCTACCATCTCGGTTACTCGAGGCAATGTATATCAAATAGACCATCCAAGAACGTACTTTAAATAAATAAGTTTAAAGTGATTAAATAACAAAATCCAAAACTGTAAAAACTACGATACAATTGTTCCAACACCAAACCAACTAAAGTAAACAAAAGCTCGACACGACAGCGGAAGGCTTCTAAGTGACTCGTGATGAATCATGCCCAGCTAACCCCTCACGCATCCGAATCATACTTGCCCAATAACTGCTCACCATCCCTAAATGGATCACCACAGTTTTTAAAGCAGTTAAACGGGGTCAGTTACTGCATACATAATATAAGATATACAACAACAATATACAAACATAATTCTCCAACACCGTCACACCACCAATCATCAGACTAGCCTGAAGGTCTAGTCCTGCCAGATTAGGGCCACAACCAGTAATCCACACTCCCAGTGAGGGACCGCAACCCTTCCCACCTAAGCCCATCTCATATTTACCGAGCGCAAACCCTGTTCCTTAATGTGCACATCCCCCCTTGTAGCGGGTTCCACAAAGGGCAAATCAAGGGTGTGAAGCCAATCCCGCAAGTGACTCCACTCAACCGAGGGTGCACCTCGCGAACCACGGACAATTAACAACCACCAATTACAATATCAACAATTCCAACCCATTACGCTATGAACAAATGCCAACAACTAACAACCAATAACTAGAAACCATCTCATAATTATGTATACGATAACTTAGTAGGAAATCCTACCTGGAAATGCAATCACCACAATCGACACAACATCAGATCAGAAACGCTCCTCTACGAAATCACCTCCTATCAGCATATAATCATACAATCACAAACTAATACCAACAATACGCCCCAAACCCCCTAAATTTCACAATTAGGGTTTAACCAAAACTAACAAAACAATATTTAAATTGTACTAGGATATTACCCACAATACGACGGTCTCAAGAGTGTGAAGAACTCTGGATTCCGACGACTCAAGCCCTTGGATTTGATAGCAGTGTGAGAGAGGAAAGCTACGTAACTTGTTCTCTTGTCTAAAATATTTAGAATAGGGTAAAAAGTAAAAAGAAACTGACGAAAAAGTATTTTTATATCATTCTCGTGTTGCTATCAAAATCTAACCAAAAACCCATAAAACCTGAGGCACTCGATCAGGTAAGTGAGGTACTTGATCGAGTGGCCCCTACTCGATCGAGTTGCCCCAACTCAATCGAGTACCCATTAGACAAAACTGTGTTTCATACGCAAAACTAACTTACTCGAAAGAGTAAGCCTTACTCGATAGAGTACCCATCAGCACATAAAACCGTAGTATTTTAGTAACATGTGGTTGGGGATACTGGTTTTATGAGTATCGAGTTAGTTTTGTTTGCTTTGTTATTGTTTAAGTTGTTTGGATGCAAAAATCAAGTAGTTATGTTGTTCGATTTTAGAGGTGCTGTCTTTAAACAGTAATATCTTGAGATGAATATATGATATTGATGTGATTCCAATTGCAGGTGATAGGTTGTTATCTTATGATTCTAACGATAGGTCACATGCCCAAAATGCCCAAGAAACGAGTGAGATATGACCGTTTTACGAAAATTGGACAATGCTAAGAACTGCGTAGGGTACTCGATCGAGTAGCCCTTACTCGAGCGAATACACCTCTTTGTACTCGATCGAGTAGCCCTGGTAATTTATTGTGCGTGCTTCTGATCTTCACCTACTTGATTGAGTAGGCCGTACTCGATCTAGTGACCCATGTATTGGTCTTATGCTTATCTTTTTGACCTCCCTGCATGTCATAGTTATTTCAAAGATGTTCTATTGCTTCTTTATGCATTCTTTTACACATGTGTTGGTCCTGATGCATAAGTTACCCAATCTTATGATGTAAGAAATAGCACCTTATGGTGGGTATTGATGTGACTCATAGTTGAGCACATTTAGTCCCCGAATTAACCTCGTTCCCATGATTTCTAGCATATATTAGGGTCATTTCTTATCTTTAGTTTCCCATTTAGCATATTCTATGAGGTTTTGTGTCCTTGGTCGGAGAGAATTTCTAACCTTATATAGATACCTCATTTCTGCACCTCTCGCAAACCACCCGGTGATGATTGGGCCGCATGTTTGGTACGCGGAACGATTTGTGACAATTCGTAAGTTTATCGTCAAGTGATCGCTCAAACATTTATGTCAACCTCTTAAATGTCATCTACTTGCCGATACGGTCGTTTTGGCAGTAATTAGAGTACATTTGGAGTCCGGGCCTAAAACCGTCTTCATTTTCTGACAACCATTAAAATGCGAGTTGGAATGTTCTGGAATGTTCCGGATATTTCTATTCAATATTTTATAAATCTTTTAATCTTTGGTAAACAATTTCCCGTAATATTCAAACAAAATATTAAGGAAAACCAAATTACTCCGTTATTCCATAAACTAAACACAGAAATCTTTCTTCCGCATGACGAAACCACTTGGGAAAGGACGCAGCAAGTGCTGCGCCTCTTCTAAAAGACGCAGTGCCTGTTGCGTCTCTTCCCAAGTCCTTTTCTGCGTATTTTTCGTATCTTTTCATATCTTTTCGAGATTCACTTCCAAAGTTTCTCCGAAAAAAACCCTACTTCCTCCGTGATTAGTATAAATAAAGACCTTTGGTCTCATATATTTATCACGCGAGTGTCCGTCCTTCTCTTCTCCCTTTGCATTCTAGACCACGTTCTTAATTTTTGGCATCTACGTGCTTGAACATTCGACCACGTAAGCTCGGATCCTTCTGAGTACCAGCCTCGTTTTGCAAGACCGACCAATTTGACCAATTCCACCATAATCAACTTTAATCAATCTGTTTTAATTCCTCTTACGAGGGCACTTTCGTCTACATTCGAGTCGAGCATCACTAATTGTTAACTTAGTTCATCTCGTTTCGTCAAACATGTAAGTCTGAGGGTGTAAATCTCTCTTTTATTTATTGTTATTCGTTTATTGCAATCATATTGTAAGATTTATGTCGAAAATACAATTAAAACCGATTTCTAAAACCCTTTGTTTAAACCCTTTTTACGGATAGCAGGAGACAGACGTCGAGAAGGGACGCAGCATTTGATGCGCCTCTTGGAAAGGACGCAGCACTTGCTGCGCCTTTCCCTGAGGTTGTCGTCGTTCCTGCTTCTCTTCTTCTTCCTTCGTCTTCTGTTAGTTTCGTCTCTTTTATTTTATTTCGTCTTTGTTTGTTCTTATTTCATCCACATGATAAATTAATATATTGTTCATCATCATTAACATATAATTCATCATTAATTCCCGACTCAAATCCCAAGTAACCAATATTTGCGGGTTTTCGTCATTAAAGTCAAACCGGGTTGTAGAAATTCGATTCATTCATATTGAGTTTCTGGAATTCGACCTTTGATATATTCTTACATATTTATCATTAGTACGTCATTAATCCATCATATTTAACCTAATTAGTTTGTTCAATTCACTAATTAACCCTTTTAATCTTGTCAATATTCGTCCTATTATGTTTGTTCCATGATTATCGCTTTCATGACCGGCAGTCATATGTAAATAACCTATTAATCACTTTCATCCGAGTAAATAGCATAATCAAGCCTTAAAATCACCAATGAACGTTAACGACTTGCAATTCTGGCTTCACAGCCAGAACTGAGCCAAGGAACAGACGCAGTGACTGCTGCACCTCTTCCAGAGGATGCAGCTCTGCTGCGCCTGTTCCTGGTTGACTTCTATCTCTGAACTCCCGTTCTGCCTTGTCCTAGTTTTAATTACGTATTTAATTAACTATTACTCGTATTATCACCCTAATTCCTGTTTGTTAATTTATTTTGTTTATTCGTTCTTTTCCAAATTATCCGTTTTAAAGGTATTTTCGACATAAATCATTAAACCCGTTGTAATTGTTGTAATTTCCTTTATTGTATTTATCATTGTACCTTTTTATTGCTTGTATGCTTTTACATGTAATTGAACTTAAATCCCGATTCAACCCAATTGTATGCTAAAACTACATGTTTCACCGACTTAGTATTAATCTTCACATGCTAGGATTAATTCTATGGATGTTGCATTTCATGCATATAATCGACAATATATCGAGTATAGACGATTTTCCCTAATCATTAGTAGAGGCCGCTATCGAGGCGGGCGGGATTAGGTGTTCGATCAAAAGAGCTTCCTAATACGTACCCTCACCCCTTACTCCAGATCTCTGTGAACATCCGTGTTCATTGGCATCCACGAGAGTCATTCTAGACATAGAATGCTAGGGGTAACGAGTTCTTGGTGTTCATGTCACTACTTTGTGTCTTGACATGGCACGAGGTTCCAATTTTCCACAATAAATTGGTGGCGACTCCACAAATGCAAACGCTTGTTTCTCAAGCGCCCCCGTGGCCCATTGTCCACAGTTTGGCGACTCCGCTGGGGATAGTACACTTACGTGTAGCCAAGGGTGAAACTTGAACAAGGTTAGGGAATAGTTTGTACTAGACAATTGTCGGTTTTCATAACTCGGTCTTCCTATATCGTTTCAATCGGCCTACCTAGGCCCAACCCAACCCATTCGACCAATCGTCCCGTCTAAACGGTCCTAATTCTTATTTGGGCCTAAGGATGGATAACGGTTGACGTCATCCCTATCATGGTACTTACTCTTGTTTGTATCAAGGACTTTCACTACTTGAGGAAATGGACTAGGAATCAGCCTTACTCTTATTTGGTACGAGCCTCTCCAAAGACTTCGGGTTTGATTGTTCGGTATGGAAACCTACCCTTTAAACCAAAACCCATTTAAATGCACTCAGCATCCCGTTATAATGCCTGTATATATGTTTGTACCATATGTGATCACCATTTTGTAAACAAAACCATTTTGTAAAATAAAATCCTTTTCAAAATATAAACATTTTCAAAATAGCGCAAAATTAGCCGAAACTCTGTCCAAATGTCGAGTCAAACTTCGGGCCTAATACCCATTTCAAAATCCGTGAAAAATAAAATTCCGAAAAAAAATCCAAAAAAACTCAAAAAAAAAACCAAAAACGTTTTAAACAAAATATTTTCAAACCGTGTAAATGTAAGTATGTAAATCAATTGGGCTAAGTTCGAGTCAAAGTTCAAACCGACTATGTCCTAGTCGGAACTCTGTCGAGTCATAAACCCGTCTTCCTTTACATTTTGGATCTTTTCAAAATTCAAGTCAAGTCCTAAGGCGTCACGCCGTCATTTTGGACTCTCTACCCCAATTCAGTTAGGAGCTAAACATTTCCACACCTAGTCTCACACACTCGAGGCTAACACATCAAGTCATTCCCATGTCCGTTTCTCGAATTTTCCTAATACCTGTTTGGGACACACATACCCGAACCTCGAGTCAAGTCTGTCTTAAACCCACGAGTCCAGAATCAACATGTGTCATCAATCCTGTCAATAAGGTCAATCATATTAGGGTCACTCTGTCAAAGTCAACACTCGAGTCTAAAGCTCAAGGTCAAAACACCATGAGTCAAAACACGAGAAGTCACTCACGACATCTCCTGGATTCACAAATCAAGAGTCTAGTCATCGCGTCTTGTTTGTTGCCTTAGTATGCGTGATCCCATGTCAAATCAAGTTGTAATACGCATCATTTTCTTCTCGGTAGGAATTCCGCAATTTCCAATGAAACTGTTCACGAGAGTTTATCTGTCGACGTCAAGGGACTAAGTGCTGCAATCATTAAGCTTCAGGCCACCATCGAAGACTTGAGCGCTCATGTCATCAATATGGAAAACAAGATAGATATGATGAAACCTTTACCATCTTCTCATACCCCAAAACCAGGGCATAGCTTCAACAGAACTCACCTATCTAAGAAGGCCAATGAAGACAAGGGAGTTAACCTCTTACAAACTCCACCCAGGAGGTCGGGACGAGCTCCTAGGGAATTCCTTGAACTCGGAACCATAAAAAGAAGTAGCTCTACAAAGACTGATTTCCCAAGGAAAACTTCATCCAATTGGTCCAACCCAATACCCTGAAAAGATATTCCCTAGATGGAAGGGCGATTCATATTGTCAGTACCATAGAGGTAGGGGACACGATACAGAGGAATGCTTTTGTCTAAAGCATATTATTCAGGATATGATCGAAGATCGCAAGCTTCCTGTGCCACCTTCCGCCAAGAAATCCAAGAAGACCGACCCTCTTGGGTCCAATATCATTAAACATGATGAAGAATCATTCCTGGATTGTTCTCATCTCCATAATCATCATGATAATGAAGAGATCAATGTCCTCGAAGACGACGATATCCAAAATGGAATGCTCATGCTTTCCATGACCTTTAACAACAAATTTTCCAAAATAGAGGGCGCTATTGATAAACTAAGCTCTCGACTTTCCAAGATGGAAAACCAGTTTGCTGAAATGGGTATGAAGCTTGATGCCCAACCTCTCAAGATGAAAAGTTTCCAAACAAACCATCAACCCGATAGTCCTATGGAGAAAGCAAAAGGTGGGCAATCCATTCCTAGTTCTTCTCATCCAAGAATCAAAATCAACAAAGGCAACCTCATGGAGCCTTCGGGGTCATTTACAAAGGCTTCCGAAAATAAGGGCATACCTCCTAGGAAATTTACCAACATTGGTATTTGATACGCCTATACCTTCCAGAGACTCATGGAACAACGAATGTTGAAGCCTATAGGACCTACGCCTAATCCAGAGAAGAAATCCAAATTCTGGGATGAGAATTCATACTGCAAATACCATAGAGGCAAAGGGCATGCTACAGAGAAATGTTACAAATTAAATAACGTTATTCAGGATATGATCGAAAGCGGGAGGTTGTCCCTCTCGATCCTTAACCCACAAGGGAGCTTAGGCGATCCTCATGGATATACCACTCATCAAGAAACTTTTCTTGACTATTACCCTTTCAATGTTCCCAATGACGAAGATGAGATGCTCAAATGGATGAATTCTCAAAGTCAGATGCCAAAGCCAATTGCTGGAAGGGAAAATGTTCAAGTGTGGGCCGATGATTACGAGTCTAGGTCTAAGATCGCGTCAAAGTCCAAGTCCGAGTCCGAGTCTTAGGCTTTCTATCTTATATTTGTCCTAGTTCCTTTCTTTGTGTCCATTTCCATTCCTAGTGACAACCTGGGGGCTGTCCCACGAGTCACATGTCTTCTCGAGTCTATGTTGAGTATATTTATTATTCATTTCAATAAAAGCACATTTTTCACTCCACATATTCTATCATATCTTATCCTTTTTCCTTTTTCCTGTGATAACAAGAATTAATTTGAGACATTTTAAAAACAAACAAAAACAACAAATGCCAGTCGATGTGAGTGCACTTAGATGATGTTCCGTTCTATGTTGTAGAAAACCCGAAACTCCGTGTTCTTTTCTTACCTATTCCATGTCTGGAAATAGAAACCTCATTATAACCCTAGTTTAGACGAGCCTATCTCAAGAGATTCTAGGACGAATCCAAACCATCTCCCTTGTTAGCAATCCATTACGGAAGGCAAGCCCATTTCCCACAATAAACAACCCGTGTTACTAAAAGACCAACCCGTTTCACACTAAAGGTGCTAGTTTGACCCAAGTCCATCAAAGACCATACGAGTTATGATGAAAGACAAAGGGCTCAGTCAAGAGAAACTAAGGTCAATATCCAAGGCCGCAATTATGCGAGTATAGCCAAACACAAAAGAGTCAAAAGACAAACGCTCAATCGAGCAAGTCAAGTTAAAACCCAAGGTCAAAGTTATCTTCAAAAACCGGAATCAAGAATCTGAGCAAAAGTCGAGATATGTTCAAGAACAAGTCTGAAATAAAATACAGAACGGAATAATGCCGGTCTATCTAGAATCAATACATCAATGAAGATGGTTAGCTAGCACACTTACTTAGCCTTTCATACACCCTAAGTCCTTCCCGAGACCGTTATAGGGAGATAGTTAGGAATTTTGAGAATCCTCTCAAGCTCGTCAAGTATACCCATCCTTTAGGGCCAAGACATGGAAACTTGAACCCACGTCATTTCAACCTACCCTTATGTGCTCAGGCTACATCAAGCCAAGAGACCCCATTTCCAAGCCACATTACAAGCCATAACCCCGTGAAGCCTTAACTCCACAAAATCAGGCTCCAGAGATTTGCTCATCAAAGCCTCTTATTACCGAGCTCCACATTCCAAATATCCAATCTAGTTTCACCTTGACCCAAACACGGAGTCTACAAATACTTTGCTACCTAGAACGGGACATACCCATATCATCCTTAGGGTCCACTAGATGTGCTCACGTGACAAGCGAATTGTTACAAACTTAATTATACCTCTTTGGTCAATGATCATTGGGAGTTATCTCAAATCGATTCTTCGAGTCACCAAAGGAATAATACTCTAATGACCCATGCACTTTAAGATCCTAAGAACATAGCTTAGGCACACACCTGAACTACGAGCATGGTTTGATTTCACCTCTTCAGGTTGATACGTAGGCACTCCTTTCTTACACAAGAAGGATACAACCACAACACCCAAACAAAATTAACCAAACCTCAGAACTACGATATGGTTTGATTTCACTTCACGTGAATACGTAGGCAGTCATCAAGGATACAACCGTCCTAACTTTCAACCTCAATTTTCCATCCCAACTTTCAACCTCAAATTTTCCATCCCAACCTTCCAACGTCAATTAACATCCCTTCCACAACCAACACCTCTATACTGGGGGCTCCTTGTTGTCGCCCAGCCTCTTTTTTACCAAAGTCCAGAGTCATCTTCTCACCCTGGGGGCTTCTCTTCCAAGATGCCACCCTTCCTTTATTCCTCTAAGTCTAGCTAGTACTCGGTCCGAATAATGACAGAGATCTTAGATCAATTCTCCAAGTCATCGTGCCTTAAGAGGGGTCTCTTTTACAACAAACGGTGGTGAAAGAAGTCCTAGTAGACAGATTATAACAACCCGACCCACCACTGCCGTAACACAACCCACCTAAAGATGAGATGTTCACCTTTGGGCCCGTTTTGTCCTCACTTAAGCTCAAAAGCACAAGGCCTTGTTACGAGGTGGTGGGTAGAATTTTTTATAAACATATCATAAACTCCTTACTTTACCGATGTGGGACAAATCTCCGCTCAAACACTTGGGGTGTTACAAACTCCCCCACTTAAATAACACAACGTCCTCATTGTGCCCGGAGGTTGACCGCAGCCAAGCCCAGAATCCTTCCCTGCTAGGTGGGTGACCCGGGTACACCCGAACACAGGCTCACACACGGTCGCAGTGTTGCTCTGATACCATTTATGACAAGCCGACCCACCACTGTCGTAACACAACCCACCTAAAAATGATATGTTCACCTTTGGGCTCGTTTTGTCCCTACTTAAGCCTAAAAGCACAAGGCCTTGTTACGAGGTGGTGGGTAGAATTTTTTATAAACATATCATAAACTCCTTACTTTCCCGAAGTGGGACAAATCTCCGCTCAAACAATTGGGGTGTTACACAGATGATCCATGTCTCATGCCTTGCCTTTATATGCCTTCATCATACCTTTGGAACCGATACGCATTGTCACCCACACTTGGCTAGGGGTTGCGCATACTTAAACAAAGTCTGTCAAAGTCATCCTTGTGTCGCGTCAAATCTAAGTTAGTGTTGCGTCAGTCTATCGTCTTGCGTCCTAATAGGTCTGTGTCATGTCAAGTCCTATGTCTAAAGCCCATTGAATATGCATAATGCATTACAAACGACAAATTTATTTGAACAAGTTTTAAACGACTTTTGCAAGCCTATGTGTTCCCTCATTCGAGGTCCATGTGATAATTGCTTACGTGCATATATTAGATTGCATTCTTGTGTGGCTACTAACCATGCGGGTAAGTATCAGAAGCAGTACTTTATCAAGACTTCGCTTGCAACAACGAGCGGATTTTATCTGACGATGTTTCGACACACCACAACGATCCCCCAGCAAGAGTTTACTGTTCTTCTCGAGACATGGAGATTCAACCACAATAATCACCCAACAAGAGTTTGCTTGAGGATAGAGACAGGCAGATTCCCCAAAATCATCGTTTTATTCCCCAGTGAGAGTTTGCTTGAGGACAGAGATAAACAGATACTCCCAGGTGATCCTTCATCCCTTTAGGTAACCCTTTTCAGGGTAAACCTTCATATCTTTTAGGTAACCCTTTTCAGGATAAACCCTTCAGATCTTTCAGAAACTTACCTTAATCTTTCAGACAACCCTTCAAATAAACCCTTCATATCATTCAGATAACCTTCAGATACCTTTCAGATAACCCTTAGATGACCCTTTTCAGGATAATCCTTCCTTCAGCCTCCTCCCTTCAGATAATCCTGTATTTCTTCAGACACTTTCAGATAATCCTTTCAGTAACCTTCGGATAACCCCTTTTCAGTTAAGGCCCCTTTCAGTCCTTTAGAGAGAGTTGTCCTTCAGCCTTTCCTTTAGTGAGAGATAGCCTTCGGAAGTGTTAAGAAGTTTCTTCAGAATCAATGTGACCCCTAATGCCTTCAGACACCAAGTTATGTTCAGACCAAAGAGTTTTGCCGAAGCGTCTTCAGTCCCATTCCACCCAGGGTAATCTCAGGTATGGTCTCTTCTTATGGCTGGCGAGCCTCCTTACGTAGTCTAATGGACTTTAAACGAACCTCCCCGATAGTCGACATACTCTAAAATGTTCCCGACGACAGGTCCTTGGTTCAGACCCCTTGAGCCGCCTCGCGTCACCACAGTCGTCAGGTTGTAATCTTCTATTGACCTGATGGCTATACTTTGACTTCCGCCTTATACAAGCCTCAGTCAAAGTGGGGGCTCTCTAGATACCTCATTTCTGCACCTCCCCCAAACCACCCGGTGATGATTGGGCCGCATGTTTGGTACGCGGAACGATTTGTGATAATTCATAAGTTTATCGTCAAGTGATCGCTCAAACATTTATGTCTACCTCTTAAATGTCATCTACGTACCGATACGGTCGTTTTGGCAGTAATTAGAGTATATTTGGAGTCCGGGCCTAAAACCGTCTTCATTTTCTGACAACCATTAAAATGCCGAGTCAGAATGTTCCGGATATCTCTATTCCATATTTTATAAATCTTTTAATATTTGGTAAACAATTTCCCTTAATATTCACACAAAATATTAAGGAAAACCAAATTATTCCGTTATTCCATAAAATAAAAACGAAAATCTTTCTTCCGCAGGAGGAAACCACTTGGGAAAGGACGCAGCAAGTGCTGCTCCTCTTCCAAGAGACGCAGTGCCTGCTGCGCCTCTTCTCAAGTCCTTTTCTGCGTATTTTTCGTATCTTTTCATATCTTTTCGAGATTCACTTCCAATGTTTCTCCGAAAAAACCCTACTTCCTCCATGATTAGTATAAATAGAGACCTTTGGTCTCACAATAATCTCACGCGAGTGTCCGCCCTTCTCTTCTCCCTTTGCATTCTAGACCACGTTCTTACTTTTTGGCGTCTACGTGCTTGAACTTTCGACCACGTAAGCTCGGATCCTTCTGAGTACCAGCCTCGTTTTGCATGACCGACCAATTTGACCAACTCCACCATAATCAACTTTAATCAATCTGTTTTAATTCCTCTTACGAGGGCACTTTCGTCTACATTCGAGTCGAGCATCACTAATCGTTAACTTAGTTCATCTCGTTTCGTCAAACATGTAAGTCTGAGGGTGTAAATCTCTCTTTTATTTATTGTTATTCGTTTGTTGCAATCATATTGTAAGATTTATGTCGAAAATACAATTAAAACCGATTTCTAAAACCCTTTGTTTAAACCCTTTTTACGGATTAACAGGAGACAGACGTCGAGAAGGGACGCAGCAACTGTTGTGCCTCTTGGAAAGGACGCAACACTTGCTGCGCCTTTTCCAGAGGTTGCCGCCGTTCCTGCTTCTCTTCTTCTTCCTTCGTCTTCTGTTGGTTTCGTCTCTTTTGTTTTCTTTCGTCTTTGTTTGTTCTTATTTCATCCACATGATAACTTAATATATTGTTCATCATCATTAACATATAATTCATCATTAATTCCCGACTCAAATCCCAAGTAACCAATATTTGCGGGTTTTTGTCATTAAATTCAAACCGGGTTGTAGAAATTCGATTCATTCATATTGAGTTTCTGGAATTCGACCTTTGATATATTATGACATATTTATCATTAGTCCGTCATTAATCCATCATAATTAACTTAATTAGTTTGTTCAATTCACTAATTAACCCTTTTAATCTTGTCAATATTCGTCCTATTTCGTTTGTTCCATGTTTATCGCTTTCAAGACCGTCAATCATATGTAAATAACCTATTAATTACTTTCATCCGAGTAAATAGCATAATCAAGCCTTAAAATCACCAATGAACGTTAACGACTTGCAATTCCAGGTTCACAGCCAGAACTGAGCCAAGGAACAGACGCAGTGACTGCTGCACCTCTTCTAGAGGACGCAGCTCTGCTGCACCTGTTCCTAGTTGACTTCTGTCTCTGAACTCCCATTTTGCCTTGACCTAGTTTTAAATACGTATTTAATTAACTATTACTCGTATTATCACCCTAATTCTTGTTCGTTAATTTAATTTGTTTATTCTTTCTTTTTCAAATTTTCCGTTTTAAAGGTATTTTCGACATAAATCATTAAACCCGTTGTAATTGTTGTAATTTCCTTTGTTGTATTTATCATTGTACCTTTTTATTGCTTGTATGCTTTCACATGTAATTGAACTTAAATCCCGATTTGACCCAATTGTATGCTAAAACTACATGTTTCACCGACTTAGTATTAATCTTCACATGCTAGGATTAATTCTATGGATGTTGCATTGCATGCATATAATCGACAATATATCGAGTATAGACGATTTTCGCTAATCATTAGTAGAGGCTGCTATCGAGGCGGGCGGGATTAGGTGTTCGATCAAAAGAGCTTCCTAATACGTACCCTCACCCCTTACTCCAGATCTCTGTGAACATCCGTGTTCATTGGCATCCACGAGAGTCATTATAGACATAGAATGCTAGGGGTAATGAGTTCTTGGTGTTCATGTCACTACTTTGTGTCTTGACATGGCACGAGATATTCGAACGGTTTCCAATTTTCCACAATAAATTGGTGGCGACTCCACAAATGCAAACGCTTGTTTCCCAAGCGCCCCCGTAGCCCATTGTCCACACCTTGCATTTATGGAGCGAAATAGAGCTAAATGGATCGCATCTAATGACCAAGCATCAAGGAGGAGACCAATACTAGAGGCCTAAGCAAATAAATAAAGTGAAATGGGCAATGATGAAAAGATCCTTGCATCCCCAACACAATCCCCGCGGATTGTAAAGGAGCCAAACAAGAGAAGAATCCTGTGCCACGATCTGAGCGGCCCGAGCTGAGGACGAGCAGATCAGAGCAACGATCCGAGCATCCCTGAGCATGATGCGAGCGTACCAGAGCACGATCCGGGCGTCCAGACTGTCAGCCCGAGCGAATCTTCTTACAGGACCAGCCGTGCATCAGGTGAGGACGAGCGGATCATGGTGGGAGTTGCAGCATGATCCGCGTATGTCCCTCGGGAGTTGCAATTCCTCAAGCTTCTCTTAGGGTCTTAATAGTCACTTAAGCCCTTACTAACCCTATTCCTTGTACTTAATTTTAGTATAAATACCCCATTGTACTACCTAGATTTTCATCAAGCTTTAATCAATCCTTAAACATTTCTTAATCTAGTCTTAATTTAGCTGTAATACATTTCTCAATATTAATTACATCTTAATCTTTCCTTAATTTCTCAATTGTTCTTAGTTTTATTTTGGTAATTAAAAGATTATTAGGATTTATTGGAGGAATGACAACCATCCATCAATCATCAAGATTACTTCTATTATTCTTTGCTTTATTATTTGGATCATCTCACATAGGTATCATCTCTTTTACCCTTGTTTAATTTTTTTAATCACATCATTTATTCATCATATTTTGCTTTGTTAGTATGATTGACAACCTTATTAGCATGCTAAACTTGATCATGAGTGAGTATTCCTTTAGCTAGGTTTAATGGGGAATTAGGGGAAACAAATATGGGAATTGATCTATGCTTAGTCTAATATGTTTTCATAATTAATTTGCTTGGTTGTTGTGATTTCAACCTATGCACATGTTATGTTTGATGAAATGTCTTTTGTATGGATTTTGCGCAAGGCAAAATCAGGTCAGCGTAGGTCTAGGCAGGGTTAACTAGGTCGAATTAATCCGTGAGTTTGTATGACAGGGTATAAAACTAGAAGTATAAAGTACGGTAAATTAATAACAATAAGACAAAATTTTGTACGTGAAAAACCCTTAAATGGGAAAAAACCACGGGTACCAAGCCAGAAGAGGATTTTACTATAATATTGGATAATTTGCATATATATCTATAATTCAGCTTGTATTTTAGTATTGCTAGTGTGTTGCTAAGAAATTATCTTGTGTTCTCATCTTTTGTGCAAATGTTCTTAGTGCTCTTTATATAGATGAATGCTGAACGGCTACTAAATCTTCCTCCATTAATGATGAATATCCTACCTTAATTACCTGGAATAATGCTCATTATTTCGCCCTTAATTGCCGTCTTTAATTGCTGAATCTTTCCAATTAATGCTCTAATTATCGCGCATATATTCTTCTATAATATGACATCTTGGTCAAATATCGTCCTGATATTTTGACCGTTGTCCTCTCCATGGCCTGGCGCCTATCTTCTTGTGTCCTGGTAGCTTAACATCCTGACACCCTGACCGTCAGGTCGAGGTGAGATATTGATCAGGGATATCTGCGGATTTCCAGGCCCAACAATTGCCCCTTATCTCCTTATTTTCGCTGGGCCGGGCCATAAATAAGGAGATAACTTCTAACTATGGAAAACTGCTCAACGGTTGGACTATGGCTGATTGGCTTCAGTAACGGCTAGTTGGCGGTTTTATGACGCGTGTTGCTTTTACTGCGACTTCCTTAATAAGTATCTTTGCAAGTTGCGGTTGAAACCCTAATTTCTTCGAGTATAAATAGTCTTTCACTTCATTGAATGGATCTTCACCAAAATCTATTCCCTTCTAATTTAATCTTCCTCTTCAAGTTATCTTAATTCCTTGATTTAATTTTTAATAATTCTTCAATAATCTTCCAACAATGGCCGCAAAAAAAAGAAATCTTCCAGGGGAGTGATGTCTCCTGGAACTCCATCCGTTCAGAACCCTAAAGAAACCACCTCTGAAAATATCCCTTCATCTTCCGCTGCTCAACCTCTTGTGGTTGAAAAACCGATTGATTCTCCTCTCAAGATGATTTCAATTTTCCATGGTGAATTTGATTTCAAACCCACAAAAGCTCTGAAAGATGATGAGTCCCTTTCAAATCGTCTGAAACCTGAATTTGAAAAGGTGTTGAAGGATAAGGGAATTATTCCTGCCGATTCTGAAGTCTGGATCCCTGAAAACTCCCCTGTTAGGGCTGACTGGGCATGTTCTGGTTAGTTCTGTATTCATGACTTGGCCTTCAGGGCTGGTTGCATGCTTCCTTTCTCTCCACTTACGGTGCACGTCATCAAAGAAATTGGTGTGCCTTCTTATCAGCTGATGCCTATGGTGTGGAAAGTAGTCTGCTCTGTCGAGTATCTCTGCAAAAACATAATATCTCTTTTTCCCTTGAAGACTTGAAAGCCTGCTACGCTATCAAGACCAATAGTCCGGGCCGCATAAGTTTCAAGGTCAGGCCTTCTACTACTCCTCTTCTCAGTAATCTGGATAGCGGCTGTTTTGGTAAGATTTTACTGACTAAAGATTTGTGAGTCAATGCAGCTATTTCAATTAAAATACGGTATTAAGGACTTAAGTAGATCAGTAGTAAGAAACTAACGAGAACGAAAGTAAGCAAACAGTACGAAAGAAAAGCAAACGAAAAGGAAAAAGAGACAAATGACACAAGCAAAATGGTGACGCGGAAAACCCAAAATGTGGGAAAACCGCGGGGGGAATGGTATCCCACCAATGATCCACTAGTAGTAATAGTTTTCGAGGGTAAACCTAGCTGGAACAATTAGGAGGAACAACAGTAATCTCAAAACGACTAAGTACAAATGATACGAACAGTGTATATGTTTCTAAGTGTGTAAATTATTATTTGTTGCAGGTGATGAATGTTGTTTCTTCGAGAGGAGTGAATGAGGAATGAGAGGTCCTTGAATCTCATGTTTGTTGCTCTTTTATAACCTTCCTTGAATTATCGCACATGTTTTTATATTCGCTCAACCATACGCTTCACCTCCAATTAAATAGGGAGTGGTTGCTGACTTTCTCAAAGCTCCTGCTGATAACTGGAATGTTCCTGTTGACCATTTCAACATTCCTGCTGGCTGTTCATTACTTAGCTTAATTGCGGCCTTTGTATTGCTTGAATGTCCAGGTTCATCCCCTCTTGTTCTTCATGATGTTTACCAGTCTTCCGCCTTGTCATTGATCCGTGTGCCCCTATTTTACCCAATAGCGAGTTGCCACGTCATGATGAAAATGAGAGGGTATTTTTACCCATACAATTACCCCCAAGCAATTTCCAGGTTCTATTCTTGCTCGATGGATGCTGGGAGTTGCTTCCCTCCTGGATGTTGCATGTAGTGGTGATGTCATAGCGTGACGTCAACCCACTTGCATTCTTATCCACTGAGACTGACCGTTGGAGGTCCAATCAATCATTTCCCCTCAATACCTTCCCACTTCCCCCACGTTTCCTTTCCCTCGATTCCCCCCCAACCTAACTTCCTCCCTTAACTTCCTTCTGCTAACCCCCTCTCTTAACTTCCTCTTTTTTTTTTGTTATAAATACACCCCTCCCCTCCCACTTCCCTTATTCCCGTCCTTACTAACCTCTTTCCCTAAAACCATTTAATCACCCCCCTTCTTATAAAATCCCCCCATCCACCAGGTAAACTCCTCACTTTCTATTATCTCTCTTATTTTTTTCGCCTCTAAACTCCGCAATTACGGTCAAAAAGTTTATTCGCCGTACAGTTCCTCCTCCTTCTCCCCATGGGGGTCCATCTGCTACTACTCTCTCTCCCTCTTACGATCCTTTTGGATCCTCACAAATCACTATCTGTGTGATTCCAGCTTTGCTGACACCCCCCTCGAGGAGGTGAGAGAGAGGTTTGGCCTTGGGCAGGAGGTCGTGATTCACATTCCTCAGCCTGGGGAGGCGCCGAATGCCCATAATCCTGGTTGGGCGTGCCTGTACCAGTACCCTTTTACCAAGGGTTTGTCTTTTCCCTTTCCTCCTTTGGTGCAAAGGATCCTGCGTCACTATAGATTGGCGATCTACCAAATTGTGCCTCATGCATGGCGCATTCTGGTCTCGCTTTGTATCCTTGCTGAGGAGCACGATCTGGGGATTGGTCTGGGTGACCTTGCCCTACTCTATACTTTCAGACCCTTTGTTGCCGGGCTTATCAACTTGAGGTCCTGTGACCGCAACAACCCTAGCGTGATCCTTCCTCCCAAAGTGACGGATGAAGGCTGGAATACGAAATTCATCATTGTTAAGATTGACTCTCTTACCCCCCACCCCCGAGTGCTTATTTGATAAGTGGGGGGCCTCTAAAGGTAATTTTAGTTTCTGGGTGTCTGTTGCTTTTTTTTTTTACCTTAATGTTCTTACTTGTGTACAACTGCAGGTTTAAAGCAGCCAGTTCCCTCAAGAGATCGTAGCGTGGTTAGCCGTTTATTTGCTCTCCATGTTGCAACTCGTTCTTACCCCGGTGTACTTTCTTCCCCTGTTGGTGCATCTGCCTCCGTGCCTCTTGACATTAGTGAAGGAGAGCAAGAAGAGGAAGAAAAAAGATAAGAAGAGGAGGAAGAAGAGTAAGAGGAAGAAGGGAATGTCGTCTGGTAAGGCTTTGTTTTTCATGGGTGTTTGTTCTTGCTATATAGTCATTTTATGTTTATGTTCTAACTGTGTTCCTGTACTAGGGAATACTCCTGTTTTCTCTCTTTCCCTGCTGGATAGAAAGAGGAAACAGGTTGCTTCTGCCTCCTTTGGTCCATCTCCCAGGAAGAGGTCATCGCTCCCTGCTGAAAAGGATCCGGTTAGCACGCCTGTTCCTATTGAGGTTGCTCCTATGGCTGCAGTGGCTCCTAGGCCACCCCTGCCCAATACTTCCACTGTAATCCGCCTTCCCAAGGGGTATGGCTCCAGTGGGGTACCTCTCTGGCCTCATATGGAACAGTTCCTGCTTCCGGCTGCTGTCCATTCTCTGGGAAATACTCCCCTCCCTATTATGCAAGATGAAGCTCTTGGGCGCGCCCTGCAGGTACCTTTTTAATTCCCTTTACATTTTACTGGTCTACTTTGTTCGTGCTGCTGATTGTTCCTCTGGCAGGTTTTGTGGGACGGCATGTTCCTGCGCAGGGAGGTTGTCAGATTGATGGGGGAGGTGAACAACCTCAATGTCAACCTGGGGAAGGTGGAGGCAGATCTGGCGCTGGCTAGGAGGGAGAAGGTGGCTGGCCAGAAGAAGCTGGCTGAGGAGAAGGCAGCTGCCCAGAAACAGCTGGATGCTGAGAGGAGGGTGGCAGAAGGGCGTATGGAAGAGGCTCACAAGGAGGTGGAGATGTTGAAGCACCAGCTCTTAGACTCTTCATCAGTTTCCGCCTGGGAAACAAAGATCAAGTGTATCAAGGAGTTTGAGGTGGGTGAGCACTCCAACTGGGACCTTGCTGAGGAGGAACGGCTGTTCAATGCTGCGTGTCCAGCCAAGCCAGACTTCAGCCTCATCACCGACTTGCTGGGTGGTGATGATGGAGAGACCAGTGCTAGGATTGAACAACCAGCTGTCGCGTTAGTTGAGGAGGTCAGGGAGGAAGCCCTCGTCACCCAGGGAGGGGAAGGTCCATCTAAAGGAGAGGCTATTGTGGAGCCTAACATCCCTGTGGATGTTCCTGCTGATGCCGCCCCAGATTCTGCTGCTGCTGCCTAGTTTAGGCATTTAAATTTTAATTTTTTATCTTGATGTTTTGTTGGGCACCCTGTGTGGTGGACCATTGTAATCCAACTCTTTGGTGCCTAGTAGTTTTGGTCACCTCTTAGTACTTTTGTTTTTGCCTCGTAGGAGGGGAAAAAATACTTTGCTTTTCAAGTTCCCCCCGTTGAGGGGTGTTTATGAAATTTTCATTTTGTTCCTTCTGTTGTTTTGCTAGCAATTCTTTTGTTCTTTCTGTTTGTGTGTCGGCTTCGTACTTGTTGAGATGCCTATGGTGGTTTAGGGAGCTTACTGTCCATCAGGATGCTCGAATCCCTTTGTTTCGACCACGCGCACATTGGGTACTTCCTGCAAGAGGAACAATTTGCTAGTTCTTGTTTATCAGATAGCCTACTAGGACATTGCCTTAATATTCAACTTACCATATCCACAATCAATCCAAAAACAATGATAAACTTAAAAATGGAAGCAATTTCATAAATCAAAAATACTTTAGGGAGCACAAAGTGTGTTCCCCCAAAATTTTACAACAACATAAAAGAAAGAGAGTTTCGTTTTGGCCGTTTGAAATAATAAGTACGCGGCTTCCACATTTTGCTCCTTGTGACACCTATGAAGTTGACACCAAGGGAAAATAAGAAAAATGGTTTTGACTCAAAGGATTTAAAAGATACGTTGTAAGTTGTCATTTCCTTAGTAGTACCTGCTGAATTCAGGAGACTTAGCACGTGCGTACTGAACGAAAGACCTTGCCTGGTGACATAGTTGTTCCTGCTATCAAAAGAGATGTTGTTGTTAGACCAATGTAGGTGGTACAGTTAGGTGGTACGAAACAAATGATTAGTTCTTAGCGTATGTACCTTATGAGAGAGTGATCTGTGGCTCCAACAAGTGGGTTCTGGGGTTGTTCCCCTTCAAGCGATAACTGCTTAATCAAAGACACTTTTAGCAATTTAGTTCATGTTCTAAGGTTTCTGGAGTACTGAATGCTAGGATTCAAGGGTCCTGGGATGTACCTGTTGGAGGTGGAACTCCTGGGTCCTGCACCTAGAACCTCAGACATAATACTTTTTAAGATTGATGCGACTCATATTTACGCACATTTAGTCCCCTAATTGAACCTATTTTGCATACTATTATATCATTTCATGGCCATTTTATCCGTCAAATCCTGCCTATTTGGTTTTCCTATTACATTGTATATGTTTTATAGGAAGGAAGACAATTTGGCAGAATTCCCGTCTCTTATGCATACTTGGAAACTTTTTGACGACATTGGGTGAACGAGTATAGAAGAAGAGGCAAGGACAAAGATCAACAAACACAAGAATAAGAAGTATGCGAAAGGAAAAGCAAAAAGCATTCTGAAGGGCAATCCGAGCGTCCTAGCAGGAAGACGCTCGTCGCCCCCTCAAAGAATCCGAGCGTCCCGATGGTTGATCCGCTCGTCCCCCCTGCCCAGAATCCGAGCGTCCCCCTCCTTGGTACGAACGAACAGTGACACCTTCAGCACGATATGTTCATCTCCTTGAGGATACTTGCATTTCCCTATTTTAGAACTTAACATTGTTAATTACTAATTTATCCTTACTTAACCTAATGATGCACCACTATATATACTCCATTGTGTAATAATAAAAAAAAAGGGGGAGATTACATTACATTACATTAGATAGTAAGAAGCTCTCTCAGATTAGGGGGAGATTACATTACATTACATTACATAGTAGGAAGCTCTCTTAGATTAGGAGTAGATTAGAAAAGATTACTCTTTAATCTTTCCACAAATCACACATTAATCTTTCCTTAATTATTGTTCAAGTCTATTACTTTTGAGTAATTGAAGATTATTGGGTTATTATTTGAGAATTGACAACTCTTCATCAATCAATCAAGTTCTCTTCTTTTATTCTTTGCTTTATTATTTTGGAATCTCCATAGGTATAATTATCTTAATCCTTGTTTTAATTATTGTTAATCTTTCTTACTTGTTCATCATGTTTTGCCTTGTTGTGATGATTGACACCATTAATGACATGTTTCTCATGATAATGAGTGAGTAGTTTCCTTAGCTAGGGTTAGTGGGTAATTAGGGGAAACCAACATGGGGATTAATCATGCTTAATCTAATATGTTTTCATAATTAAATTGGTTGCTTGTTGTGATGTCAACCTATGCACATGATATGTTTGATGAAATGCTAAGCCTATGAATCCTTGAATTTTTACCCATCTCTTATCTACTCAACTTGACTTGTAAGACATAAACCAACTCGAGTCTTGTTAGACCATGCATAGTAGTGATTAGGAGCAAAGTAAGTCGACTTGTAGGTGTTGTACAATCTAATCGATTCGTCTCTGGGACCTAACTCTTCCTAAGAACCGTAAGACATAAACCAACTCGGTTCCTCTACAACATTAATTGCTTGCAACTTTGTAAACATGTTTGTATGATCAACACCATGAATCCCCTATGACCCCATGATATCCTAGTACCCTTTATTACTTGTTTACACTCTTATTTCATTTATTGCTTGCATTAGTTTAGAACACAATTTCAAACCCAAATCAATTGTGACACTAGCATAAATTGAGATAGATAGACTTAGAACCCAAAGCACACCATCCCATGGATCGACCTCGAATTAACCACTAACAAGTTGTTTGTTGAGAATATAAATGTGTTTGATTGGGAGGCCTGACGACAATCTCACCCGTCAAAATGGCGCCGATGCCGGGGACGGTGCTATGTGAGTAAGTTCTTACTTGTTTGTCTATTTTTATTTGTGCTTTAACCTTGAGGAACTTGTTCCTCAAGGATCGTTTTTACCATTTTCTTGTAGTTTTCATGTTTGTAGTTGTATCTTTATTTTGAACATGATGATTCAAGACTTTGCATACGGAGTATGTGGTGGATCTTTTGAGTATGGCTATGGGTATGGGGAGTTTGAGGAGCAAATCAACACAAACCTACCTTACTACTCATACAATGAAAATCCTAACTACTACCTCAATTTTTCCCACCAAAATCACCACACCCAATATCCACAACAACCGTCCACCCAATACCCACTTCATAATGAATTTCAATTGCCACAATACAACCACTTTCACACCCACCCACAACAAGAAAATGAGCCCATTCAAAATGTTATTCTCCAAATGATGGGAGATCAACAAAACTTCTTCAAACAAATGCTAGAGGCGAGCCAAAAGAGGGACAATGTTCTTCAAGGCATTGTTACCCAAGGTGGGGAATTGGATATTCAAATTGCCCAAATAAAAGAAGCCCAAGCAACCACTCCCCACCATTCCTTAGACATTGATCATAAATACGAGTTTGAAGTGGTGACCTTTGATATGGAAGACGAAAAGTGGGAAGAGCCAATCCTTTTGAGCTCTTGTGAGTATGAAAGTGTTGTATTCAATGAAGAAGACATGAGGTTGAGTAAGCCAAATACTTTTAGCCTTTGTGAGTATGAGGGTGTGTCTTTTGATGTGAACATTGAGGTGTTGAAGAAAGAATTAAATGAAGCCCCCATCTATGATTCTTATGAAGATAGCCATGATAATAAGATCGTGTTTTGCAAGAACTCATGGGATAAGGAAGAGAGAGTTTGTTAGACAAATCTACTTGAGGAGCCTATCCTTGAGAAATTTGAGATATCTTATCATGAAGAAGAAGAATGCCTCTTCCCTATTGCCTATGAAGACTACTTTACACCCACTATGGAACCTATGATTGTTGAAGACGATATGGTGGATCTCCTCCAAAAGGTTAAAACATCATATAAAGGGTACTTGGTGGAAAAGCTCAAGAAGAAACTTGCAAATAAAACTACTTGTGGAAATTTGGCATCCACAATTTCAACTTTTAAAGAACCCGATCATCAATATCATGAGAATTTTCCTTCTACTTTGGAAGGATTGATTAATCAAAATGCTATGATCATTACCAAAATTGAAGAGGAAGGTGGTAAGTGGAAGTCTCCGGACCAATATGAACCATACTTCATACCTTATGTTGACAATAATCAAGGGCTTGATGGTTTGAAGCATCACAAATACTCAAGTGCCAAAAGAGAGATGAAAAAGAAAATGGATGACAAATTACTTTGGCCAAGCTTTGTTTTGAAGTTAAGCAAACCATACTTATGCTTATTTGAGGCTTGCTCACAAGCTTTTGATCTCCTTCTAAGAGCCTTGAGCTCCATGGACAAAGAATTTCGACAATTTGAATTAGTTTGGTGGAGTCCTATCTCAAACCACCATTTGTAAGATATGTCTTAAACCTTTGAATTATATAATATTGTACATTTTTGCACTTTTCTTACATTTTCTTGCATGAGAGTAGTGAGAGAGGGTCTCTTACCCATTTTGTTGAGCATAATTTCAGAAAAAGATAAGGAGGAATCACAAAAGGGTGCAAGGGAATGATTTTCGGAAGAAAATATTAGGAAAGTGAGAAAAACGGCACGGGACGCTCGTCCCAAGGGAAAGCCGCTCATCCTCAGCCTCTTCATAGGTACTGTTTGGTCCTGACTTGAAATCTGAGCGGATTACTAAACAAGACGCTCGTCCTAATGAAGACGCTCGTACAAGAGGAAGGACGCTCGTCCTGTATGGCATCTTGAAAACAATTTTGCACTAGAAGAGAATCCGAGCGGATTCTGAGTAAGACGCTCGACGTGCTCAAGCCGCTCGTCCCAAGAACGAAACGCTCGTCCTATCCCAACATCGGAAGAGGCAGAATCACTGGAACAGAATCCGAGCGGATTCTTGCCAAGACGCTCGGACCCCTACTGAAAGATGCTTGTCCCGACAATCAGGACGCTCAGATTCTTTTGAAGCCTCGTGAAATCCGCCCGAGCCCGACCAAGAAGCTCATCGAGTCCGCCACCAAGAAGCACAAGGGCTCCTCTTCATCCGCTCAAAGAGGGATGCCGCCAAGAGGCAATCGCATTTTGATGATCGGAGGGGTGGAGCAACTTGAATACTTTCCGGAGGTGATCTTCACATCCAATGAGCACCGCAACAAGTTCGTCACATTGCTAGGTAAGCATTTTAAGCCAACTCAATTCATTGATACCAAAGTGTTAGAGGTCCTAGGTATAAGGTACCATATAGAAATGTTCTTTGATGGTTTGGGGCTTGGAAAACTATTCTATGCCCACAAAGAGACCTACCTTAGCCTTACCCTGGAATTCTTAAGTAGCCTCCGCATCTTCACAAACACGCAAAGAACCGTTTGTATGGAATTCCGATTGTGCAATCACGACCATAGACTAACCCTCAACCAATTTGCAAGTATTTTTGGTCTTGTTGTGCCAATAGAAAACACCGACAAACCCGCCGACATTGATGTGGACCAAGTTTGGAGGGCTATTTCTGGGAGGGACTTCATACAATTGAAACAATGTTATACCTTCGCAATTCAACATCCGGTGAATCGAATAACCGAACGCTTTATTGTCGGCACTGTTAATGGAAGATTTGAGCAAGATAGGCGTACTCTCCTTGATTTGACCTTCCTAGAGTCCTATCTAAATGTTCGGGGAACAAGGCCCTATATCTTCAACACACCCCTTAAGATGCTCACAAGGTTCTTCTACTTTGCTCAAGGGAGCTCCCAAATCAAGACCTTCGTGATAGGAGGTCTAATTACAATGTTAGCTAACGATCTTTGTCCCGGGTTTAACCTTCATGGGGCTTATGTAAGAGTTGAGGGTAGCACCTCAATTGATGAGGATGTCATCTTTAACCACCACCGGTGGTGTACCTACACTCAAACCGGGAGTGTGGAATGGTTTACAAAAGGGTGCTCCTCTATTGTTCTTATTAGGTGGAATGTACCCGCTACCGACCTGAGGTTGAGCCGTTATTCACCTACTCCGAGCTACCTGCTCGACATTGAAATCTACCCCAACCCGCCTCAAAGAGAAGAAGCACCCCGCCAACCTCAACAACCTCGTGGGATGCCGGTAAGGGCTAATGCCCCACCTTCTTATGTGCCCATCCCACCATACCCCACCACTCATGTGCCGTTCACACCGCAAGTCCCCAATGCTCCGAACATGAATGATTTGATGGAGCTTATGAAGAAGGTTGATCTTGGAGTATACAATGGGAGGGTCGACAACTATTTGGCCTTTTATCCTGAATACTACCAAATGGCACAACAAGGGTATATCGACCCTAATGGCGCTCGTCCATCTTGGGCTCAACCGCACCTTTTGTTCCCTAATCAAGGGAACCAAGACGGGAACTTTGTCGGTCAAGGTGGGGGATACTGTGGTCAAGGAGGATTTGACCAAGGAGGTTCTAGCGGGTATAGATACCGCGATGATGGTGATGATGACGAATGAGAGATGCCTACCACACCATCTCAAATTGTATGATACTCTTCTCTCCCTATCTCTTATGTATAGTTGCATTGCATTTTAAATTACCTTGCATTTAGTTTACGCCTCATTTGCATTTATATTAAATTTCATATTGCATTAATTAGTTCATATAGTATAGTTTTCATTGTAATGTATCTCATATGATTCATGAATTTAGTTACATATAGAATAGAATTCATGCATAATCACTAATGACCAAACCCATTCATTTCTACACTAGAAATAGTGTTCAAATCGGTTTGGGGAGGTTTGATCATAGGTGAAAAACATGCATCATTTAGTATAGTTTAGATTTCATTCATTTGTTATATATGTCATATAGAATTGCATTTAGTTAGAGCATGCACTCATTCATATCATTGCATTTATTTCCATAAAACTTTAAAAATCCAAAAACATGTATTTCTTTTTAATTCCTACTCCTACATGTACATTGAGGACAATGTCCAAAATAAAGTGGGGGATGGGAATTTATATTCCAAAAATGATAAAAATTGAAAATTTTTGAAAAATACAAAAACATGTCTTTTTGTTTCATAAATCATAAAAACCATAAAATTTTGAAAAATGAAAACCCCAAAAACATGTTCATTTCCTTTATTGTATAGTCTTGTATATATTGTGTTTGTATATATTGTGCTTGTTCATCCTTTTTCACATTGATCGACTACGCCACATCCGAGACATGAAGATATTGAAGATCGCATGGTATGATCTTTCCAATCTCCTTTTTCCTCTTTATGTTGATGACTATGTGACTTTATTTTGATTGATGCGGTATAAACAATCTAATTATAGGATTGCATTTAGATTATTTGGCATATTAATTAGTAGAATCATATGCATTAGATTGTATAAATGTTAGTTGCGTCATGGCATATAGTTGCATTTAGGAAAAATTTTGTGAAACCGTCTATTTGGGAAACTTGACAAGTGTATATAAGGCCCTTGTAGATACTTTTTCTTCTTAAGACTTTGCTTGTTAGAATACTTGTAAAACACCCTAGGATGTGTCATGCTAGTATCCTTTGACCAATGGATTAAGGCCTAGTTAGAGTACCTTGTGGTGTGATAACTCCTTGGCTACCGTTTATTCCAAGGTGACCCTTGAAACCATAAAACCATCCATCATCCATATTCTACCACATTTTTGTCATCAAAGGAAATGAGCACAAAAATTGTACAAAAATTTAAGTTCGAGAAATGAAAAGAAAAGAAAAAGTTTGCAAATGCATCAAAAGAAAAGAGGAGTAACAAAACTGAAAACTCCTATGCTTCAAATATAAGCACCCTCCCTACAAATGGGGTAGCTTTGAAAATGTTCAAAAGAAAATTCAAAAAGTTGAAAGTTGTCAAGTGTTGAAAATGTCAAATATCAAAGAAATGGCAAAAAGAAAGTGTTCTCAAAATGTCAAATGCCACAAATTGGGTGGAAAAACAACAACAAAAAGCAAACTCCCATATGAAACTCAGGTTCTATTGATCCCTTTTCCATCGTATCCACTTTTGTGCATGGTAGAGAGGGGACGACCCTTCTTCTTGTTTAGGCAAGAAGGGGAATCCCGCGATCCTCCAATGTTTCTAACACCATCGGGAGTCTACTCTTGACGAAAGCATTTAACGACTGAGGACAAAGGTACCCTAGCTTGACGCAACTTGGAGGTTATTTATTGGTATCCTTCTAGGCCTAGTAGTTTGAATAACCCGTATCTATGATGGAATGTGTACCCTTAAATTGCTTCCCTTGTAGATAATTTCTGCCACTTAGATGAGGAAAGTGGCTATTCATTTTTGTAGATACATCCATTACTTGTTTTGCATGCTTAATGCTTGGATGTATCACCATTTGGGCAAGACCCACCTTGCCTTGCAAGACGGCACCCTACCTCATGGTTGTCTTGTTGTGAGTTGAACGGGTGGAGTGAGACCCACTAATTGTCTCACATCGGCTATATTATTAGGATAGTTTAAATAAAGGTCTAGTTCTAGTCACCTCTTTACTCGGGACGAGTAAAGGTTCGGTTTGGGGATATTTGATGCGACTCATATTTACGCACATTTAGTCCCCTAATTGAACCTATTTTGCATACTATTATAGCATTTCATGGCCATTTTATCCATCAAATCCTTCCAATTTGATTTTCCTATTACATTGTATATGTTTTGTAGGAAGGAAGATAATTTGGCGGAATTCCCGTCTCTTGTGCATACTTGGAAACTTTTTGACGATATTGGGTGAACGAGTATGGAAGAAGAGGCAAGAACAAAGATCAACAAACACAAGAGTAAGAAGTATGCGAAAAGAAAAGCAAAAGGCATTCTGAGGGGCAATCAGAGCGTCCTAGCAGGAAGACGCTCGTCTCCCCCTCAAAGAATCTGAGCGTCCCGATGGTTGATCCGCTCGTTGATCGATGCCATTTGGTGTTCACAATTAAGCATATGTGGTCGTTGGTCAATGGTCGATACAAAATACAATTTATACTTCACAAACAACTCTACAATTAGTAAAGAGGCAAGTAAAGGTCGGATCCCAAGGGACGGGTATTGAAATGAAGATTCTATTGTAACTAGCGGTGTCTAGGGGTGTCACAAATTGGGTTGATGTAGAAGGTTACTAAACTAAAATAGCAATGAAAATAAACTAACAAGGTAAATGAAATAAGGGTGTAAACAATTGATTAAAAGCACTAGGGTGTCATGGGTTCATAGGGGAATCATGGGATATGATCATACAAACATGTTCTCAAATTATAAGCAAGCAATTATTGTTGTGATGGATTGAGTTGGGTTATATCTTACAATCCTAGGAAAGTTTGGGTCCCGGAGCCGAATCTCTTGGATTGTACAACACCTACAAGTCGACTTAATCTTCCCTACTTAACACATGCATGGTCTAACAAGACTCGAGTTGGGTTATGTCTTACAAGTCAAGTTGAAAGGATAGAAGATGATAGTAAATGCAAGGATTCATAGGCTTAGCATTTCATCAAATATAACATGTGCATGCATTAAGATCAAAACAAGCAAGCAAATAAGATATGAAAGCATATTAATTTAAGCATGAATCATTCCCCATGTTGGTTTCCCCTAATCACCCATTAAACCCTAGCTAAGAGACTACTCACTCATTATCATATTGATCATGCTAGAAAGGTTGTCAATCATACTAACATAATGAAACATGATGAATAAATGAAAGTAATTAGCAATAATTAAAAAGGGATTAAGAGATTATACCTACTAATGATTCCAATAATAAAGCAAGAATAATAGAAGTACTTGAATCCTAGATTGAGAGGTTGTCAATCTCCCAATAATAACCCAAATAATCTTCAATTACCCAAAATAAAGTAAGAACAAGAGAGAGATTAAGGAACTAAAACTTGGATTAAAACTTGATTAATATTTGATTACAATATTGAAGAGAGATTTGATTGATATTAACTACACTAATTATTGATAAGAAGAACATGCTCCTCTAATTAGACTAATGGGGTATTTATAGTGAGAATTAGGGAGGATGCATTAGGGTTAACTAAGGGCTAAACTAGTAATTACACTTTTTAAGTTGAGCAAGGAGCCTCCGGATTGTCCGAGAGAAGGGCTTCTTCATTCCGTAGCTTGAAGAACGAAACTGCGCTGTGCTGTGATCCGTGCGGCTGGGAGTCGGGACGGCCGGATCTGGGATGGACAATCCGAGCGGATCAAGGAACAAGACGCACGGACTGGGCATGGGCAATCCGAGCGGATTCTGGTCGACGCTCGGATGGCAGGGGACGGACGGATTCTCTACAATCCGTTCGGATTGTAGCTCAGTGACTTTCCTTCTTCTTTTTCTTCCCTTTTCTTCATGAATTCCTTGGGGATTTCCTTGGGGACTCAAGGATCCTTTTCTCAACAATGCTCTTCTACTATGCTATGTACAAAGGCCTTCTAGTCTTGTCTCTCCTTGATGCTTGGTCATTGAATATGATCAATTTAGCCTTGTTTTGCCATGAAAATGCAAGATTCTTACTCCTTTCCTACCAAGGGATCAAAATCTCAAAGAATATGCAAAACAAAGATCTAAAGATAAGAAATGACCCAAATAGGCACTAAAAAGCATAGAAACAATGGTAATTCGGGGACTAAATATGCGCCAATTATGGTCGCATCAAATATCCCCAAACCGAACCTTTGCTCGTCCCGAGTAAAGAGGTGACAAAGACTAGGACCAATACTAACCTAACCTAATAATAATAGCCGATATGAGACAATTAGCGGGTCTCACTCCGCCCCTTCAACTCACAACAAGACAACCATGAGGTAGGATGCCTTCTTGCAAGGCAAGGTGGGTCTTGCCAAAATGGCGACACATCCAAACATTAAGCACACAAAATCACATAATGGATGCATCTACAAAAATAATAGCCACTTTCCTCATCTAAGTGGCGGAAATTATCTACAAGGGAAGCAATTCAAGGGTACACAATCCTTCATAGATGCAATTTGTTCAAACTACTAAGCCTAGAAGGATACCAATAAATCACCTCCAAGTTGTGTCAAGCTAGGGTACCTTTGTCCTCAATCGTTAAATGCTTTTGTCAAGAATAGACTCCCTATGGTGTTAGAAACACTGGAGGATCGCGGAATTCCCCCTCTTGCCTAGACAAGAAGAAGGGTCGTCCCCTCTCTACCATGCAAAAAATGGATACGATGGATAAAGGGATCGATAGATATTTGAGTTTCACTTTTGGGAGTTTGCTTTTGTTTTTGTTTTCCCCCCCAAATTTCTTTGGCATTTGACTTTTTGAGAACACTTTCTTGCCATTTCTTTTTGATTTTTGGCATTTCAATACTTGACAACTTTTTGCATTTTCTTTTTGAACATTTTCAAAGTCACCCCAATTAGTAACGAGGGTGCCTTATTTTTGAAGCTTTAGGAGTTCTATTTTTGCTCCTCTTTTCTTTTGATGCATTTTTGCAAACTTTCTTTCACTTTTCATTTCTTTGAACTCAAATCAATTTCTTTTTGTTTTTGTGCCCATTCCCTTTGATGACAAAAATGTATGGTAGAATATGGATGAATGATAGAAGTATGCATGGTTTCAAGGGTCACCTTGGAATAAACGGTAGCCAAGGAGTTATCACACCACAAGGTACTCTTGACTAGGCCTTAAACCATGGGTCAAAGGATACTAGCATGACACATCCTAGGGTGTTTTACAAGCATTCTAACAAGCAAAGTCTTAAGAATAAAAAGCATCTTCTAGGGCCTATATACACTTGTCAAGTTTCCCAAGTAGACGGTTTCGCGAAATTTTTCTAACATGCAAACTACATGCCATGATGCAACTATCATATAAACATCCTAATGCATATGATTCTACCAACTAATATGACATATAAACTAAATGCAAGTCCTAAGTTCACATTGTTATACCGCATCAATCAAAATGAAGCCACATAGTCATTAACATAAAGAGGAAAAGGAGATTGGAAAGATCATACCATGCGGTCTTCAATATCCTCATGTCTCGGATGTGGCGTAGTCAATCAAAGTGAACAAAAACAAACATAATATATACAAGACAATATATACAAAGGAAAATGAACTTGTTTTTGGTTTTTTCAATTTTTCAAATTTTTATGATTTTTGAAATTTTTCAATTTTTATGGTTTTTTGAATAAAAGTTAAGAGTTAGAATTCCCATCCCCACACTAATATGGGCATTGTCCTCAATGGCCAAAATGATGGAAATTATGCAAAGAATGATGCATGATTTCTATGCTAAATGCAATTCTACACTAAGCTATACTACATGATGCATGGTTTTTGTTATGACGGAGAGGATAATTTAAATTACCTCCCGTTGCGTATGCATTAACTTCCCCAAACCAAGCAAGACACTATTGCTAATGTCAAAGCATGGGGGAGTTCATGCACATGCAATGCTATGCATGAGACTAGATTGTCATTTTGGATTTTACAAAAGTGGGAACAATAAAGAACACCTCAAAGGAACCGAGGTGTGAGTCCTTTGATGTTGCTAGGACTAAACCAACAATGATCAAAATGAAAATAAAATACAAAGAGATATAGACAAACCGTGGGAGAGTAGGAATCTCCAAGGCTAGTCTTCCATCATGCTACTATCATCACCACTTCCCTCATGAGAAGTGGTCACATTGCCACTTTCCTTGGCACTTTCTTCTTTGCTTTCTTCATCATCATCTTCCTCATCATTTTCTTCACCATCTTCACCATCTCTTTCTTCATCTCCACTTGCTTCTTCCTCAATATTATCATCAATCTCCTCATCATTTCCAACAACCTCATTGTCTTCCACCACGTCCCTAGATGCACCCGGAAACAAGGCTTCTCTATCCGCCCAACTAGGCAAAGGACAAGATGGATCAAGGAGTCCTTGCCTAGCTAGATGTAGGAGGGGAGGATATTGAGCTAAATAAGCATTCTTCCGATCTTCATGAGCTTGCTTGTGCATGGCTTGCATTAGAAGAGTTACATAGTCTTTCCCAATTTCAACTCCTTGTGGTTTGAACTCTTCATAATCATAGGGGTAAGGTGGTATAACAATGGAAGAGGAGGGGGTTTCATGATTACCCTTTTGTTGTTGAATGATGTATTCGGCTTCTTCGGATAGGGGAAGTAAATAGTTGGTCCGGTGGACACTAAGACGGCAAATCTTTGCGGGTAAAGTGAATGATCGAGCCTCACTTGTAAGCCACCCATACTTGGTATCAAGGGAATTGTGAACAACCCACTTAAACTTGTTAATCAAGGTGGACATCTCAATGAGATGGCCACCATCCTTAGCCTTGTACTTGCTATCCTTATTGAAATTAGGATCAAAGTGCTTGGCTAGGACCGTGACAAGGCCGCCATTAACAATTACGGTTTGACCCTTCTTCCCACTATCTATATGGAGCCATCTATCAACCAATAGCCTCAAAGAATTGTAAGGCTTGGTGTGAATTCTTCCAATATTCAAAGTTGATTCAAGGAGAATAAAATCGAGTCCCGTGAAATGATTGGTGTCTTTTCTAGCAATTATGGTATTTCCCACAACTTTGTGCCATATTCTTATGCCCGGATGATGGACCAAAAGAGCACGACAAGCTTTAAAATCTTCAAATTTCTTCCCGGAGATTGCCTCCCAAAGAGGCTCGGGATCATACTTCCCATATTGCTTATAGAATTTATGTTCATCGCTAAGACCCAAAATTGCACCCAATTAGGAAAGGAAATGCGTCTACTAGTGTTAGCTAGACGAAACTCAATATTTTCCCTATTCTCAACTTTTGTCACTTTCAAGGAACTTAAGAATTCCAAGACAAGGGAGGGGTATGTTACTTCCTCCATTTCAAACAATTTCTTTAAACCCATGGCATTGAAAAAGACTCTTGTTTGTTCAAGAATACCCAACTTCTCTAAAGCATCTTGGCATATGAATTTTGTGGATTGGATTTGTTTCATAGCAAACTTGACAAATGTATTTCTATGGGAGTCGGAAATGAATGTTACCTCCGGGTAATGCAAGAGTTGATTAATTACCGGAGTAGAGGGTGATGCTTCCATAGAAATTTGTTGAGGTTGTTGCACTTCCAAGTTTGGTGTTGATACCACCATTGCCAAAGCTTTCTTCATTTGTAGAGCTTTTTGCCTTTGAGAGAGAGTTGTAGTCTTTGGTGCCTTTGTTGCCTTTGCCTTTGCTTTTGTTGCTCCCTTTGTTCTTGCCATTTGATGAGCTAACCAAGAGAAAGATCAAAAATCTTCAATTTGTAGAATGCCCAAATCGATTTTGAAAGTGAAAGGCTTTGCCTTTATGAGAACAAAAATCAATTCAAAGGTGAAGATTTTGGTCTTGGTTTTGATTATTAATGAAGATGGAGTGATTGATTTGTTATTTGAAAGATGGTTTGATTTGATTTTGGTGAGCTTTGTTGAGGGTTTTTGTTTTTGAGATGGGGAGGATGAGGGTTTTGGTGGTATGGGTAGTGTTTATGAGTGAATGAATGAATGAATGAAGGTGGGGTGGGTATTTAAAGAACTCGACAATGTTAGGACGCAGGGACAATCCGTGCGGATTAGGTGCCATCCGCTCGGATTCTTCAGCTTCAAATTTTCAAAAATCCCGCCTAGAGACGGGCGGATTCTGGGGAATCCGTTCGGATTCTGCTGAGACGAGACGGGCGGATTGTCCACAAGACGGACGGATTCTTGTCCAGAGATTTTTCTTTGTTTTTCTTCAGCTGCAAGACGGGCGGATTGTCCACAAGACGGACGGATTCTGTGAGACGGGCGTCTTTCCAGGAATCCGCTCGGATTCTTCAACAGTCAAGAATTTTGCAGTTTTCAGCTCAGCCCAAGACGGGCGTCTTCTCAGCAGGACGCTCGGATCCTCTCAGACGGGCGGATTCTCGGGGAATCCGCTCGGATTGGTCCTTGTGTACACGGATTCAGGTCCATCCGTGTACCAACGCATTCCCTTATCATTCTTTCTTTCTTTCTTTCAAATCTTGTGTTCTTCATTGTGGGGGCACTACTAAGGCATGAATAGCCTAGGCAATTCCCATCCCCACACTAAGGTAAATTACTACACATTAATTAAAATCATTAGTCCCTCCCTCACTTCTCTCTTTTCATGACAATTATTTTGATCAAAGTAAAAATAAATCCAAAAATGACAAAAATGCAATGCAAAAATTAAATGTAAGTTAGGGAGTTAGAAATATTTACAAATGGTGGTTTAGGGAGGACTCCACCAAACTCTCATTCTTGATGAGATGTCAAGGAGGCATGTTCAAGGTGTTGTTGATGTTGCTCAACACCTCGAAGAAGTAATTAAAAGCTTGTTCGTTGTTATGGTAGAGGTCCTCAATAGACCGTGGTTCTTGTTGTTGATCATGATCGATGGCATGCCCAATGTAGGGATTAAAGATCCCTTCAAATTCGTTGTCCCAAAGACCACAAACTTCATTGAGTTGATCATTGAAAATCTCTTGCTTGGATGGAGATAACTCTCCCAAATTCTTCTTTTGGCCAATGAGGCCATCATCTTCTTCCTTGGTTGATTTTGATGAGCTTTGCAAGCTCTCCTTGTCACAATTCACTTGCTCTTTGAATGGAGCATCTTCAACTTTCTTCCTCCATTGGAGTTCCGATCTCTTCTTCTCATCTTTCCGGCTATAATGATCAATCATGAAACATGGCTCATGCAAACGAGGAGCTCTCATGGTCTTGTCAAGATTAAAAGTTATGCTTTCATCTCCCACTTCTAGAGTGAGCTCTCCATGCTTCACATCAATCACCGCACCCGCGGTGTGTAGGAAAGGTCTTCCTAAGATGATTGGAATGTTGGAATCTTCCTCCATATCAACAATGACAAAGTCCACCGGGATGAAAAACTTCCCATTTCGCACGGGGACATCTTCCCATATCCCTAGCGGTGTCTTCGTCGATCTATCGGCCATTTGAAGAGTGATATTGGTACATTTAAGCTCTCCCATTCCCAACCTTTTACTTACCGAGTATGGCATGACACTCACACTAGCCCCTAGATCACATAAGGCTTTGTTGATCGTTGTGTCGCCAATGGTACACGGTATGGAGAAGCTTCCCGGATCCTTTAACTTTGGAGGTGAACTCCCTTGAAGTATGGCACTACTCACCTTAGTGAAGGCGATAGTCTCAAGTTTCCGGATCGACTTCTTCTTTGTGAGGATATCTTTCATGTACTTTGCATAGGCCGGAACGTGATTGATTAATTCCGTGAAAGGAATTGAGACTTCTAAGTTCTTCACAATTTCCATGAACTTTCCAAGTTGATCATCAAATTTAGGCTTGGCTGGACGACTTGGAAAAGGAAGTCTAATCACAATGGGCTCCTTTTCTTTGGCTTTATCTTCATTTTTCTTTGAACTTTCTTCTTTTGATGATTCCCCTTCTTTGGGACTTTGCACCACAACTTCATTCTCACTAGCTCTCACAACTTCATCCTCAACTTGCTCCTTCGGTGCTTCATACCTTGTACCACTTCTCAAGTGAATGGCACTAACCGTTTCATGTCTAGGGGGATTACCTTGAGGTGGTAATTGCCCCTTTTGTCTTTGTGAGCTCGAAGATGCTAGTTGGGTCAATTGTGTTTCCAACATCTTGGTGTGGGCTAGAATGTTGTTGATGGTGGTGTCTTTTGCTTGGCTATCTTTTTGCATTTGGGTGAAAAATTCTTGTTGATTCTTTTGCATTTGAAGGACCGCTTTTTGGACATTAAAACTTTGGTCATTGTGGTGGTTGTATGGATTTTGATTTTGGTAACCTTGGTTTTGATTGAAAAAGGGTCTTTGGTTTTGATTTCTCATGGGTGGTGGAGTGTATGTTGTTTGAGGGTTTTGGACATTTTGGCTTTTGTATGAGAGATTTGGATGGAATTTGGTGTTTTCATTGTAAAAATTTGAATAAGGGGTACCGCTTTTGTAAGCTTGGAAAGCATTGACTTGCTCGGTTGTTCCCCTACATTCACTTGAGTCATGACCTAAGGTTCCACAATTCTCACATATCCCGCTTGGGATTGATGAGGATGCCGTCATGGCATTGACATGGTGCTTTGATGATTTTGAGCTTTCCTCAAGTCTAGCCATAGCTTGTTCAAACTTCAAGTTGATTGTGTCAATGTGAGCACTAAGTTGAGCACCCAATTGAGTAACGGTGTCCACTTCATACTTTCCTCTAGTAGCCTTGCGAGGCCTACTATATTGCGAATTATGGACCGCCATTTCCTCAATCTTGTTCCATGTTTGATTGTCATCAACTTCGGTGAACATTCCATTTGATCCCATATTGAGAATGTTCCTTGAATCTTCATATAAACCATTCCAAAATTGTTGCACTAAAAACCATTCGCTAAGTCCATGGTGAGGACATGAGCGACAAATACCTTTGAACCGCTCCCAAGCTTCATACAAAGATTCTTCATCCCTTTGCTTAAAACCCGTAATTTGAGCTCTTAGCATATTGGTCTTTTCCGGTGGGTAGAATTTTTGGTAGAAAGCTGGAGCTAGCTTCTTCCAAGAATCTATTCCAAGGGTGGCCTTATCAAGGCCCTTCAACCATTGCTTTGCGGTGCCGATTAACGAAAAAGGAAATAAGACCCATCTTATTTGGTCTTGAGTCACGCCCGTTTGAGAGATAGCTTCACAATAATCACAAAATGTTTCCATATGAGAATGAGGGTCCTCACTAGGCATTCCCCAGAATTGGCTCCTCTCAACTAGTTGGATGAAGGCGGACTTGGCAATAAAGTTTCCGGTAAGATGTTGTGGGGTAGGAGTACCGTTTGGTAGATCCTCCTCGGTGGGTATAGAGTGAGACGAGAATTTAGGCATTGTAGGTGGATTTTGTGTGGTATTGTTTAATGGGTTCTCTTCTCCTTCTATTGCGAAAGGATTGACAAACTCACTAGTGGGTTGAACAACTTCACCAACACCTCCCAAATTCCTCCTAACAAGTCTCCTATTATTCGTCAAGGTTCTTTCGATTTCACGGTCAAAAGGTAACAAATCTCTTTGTATCCTTCTAGACATGCAAAATATCAAACAACTCAAAAACAATTAGAACAAACCTTGAGGAGTTTTACTTCCCCCAAGGTGAAAAAGAGAGACACAACTAAAAACAATAAAAGAAATCTTAAATCAATTAAACACCGTCCCCGGCAACGGCGCCATTTTTGATCGATGCCATTTGGTGTTCACAATTAAGCATATGTGGTCGTTGGTCAATGGTCGATACAAAATACAATTTATACTTCACAAACAACTCTACAATTAGTAAAGAGGCAAGTAAAGGTCGGATCCCAAGGGACGGGTATTGAAATGAAGATTCTATTGTAACTAGCGGTGTCTAGGGGTGTCACAAATTGGGTTGATGTAGAAGGTTACTAAACTAAAATAGCAATGAAAATAAACTAACAAGGTAAATGAAATAAGGGTGTAAACAATTGATTAAAAGCACTAGGGTGTCATGGGTTCATAGGGGAATCATGGGATATGATCATACAAACATGTTCTCAAATTATAAGCAAGCAATTATTGTTGTGATGGATTGAGTTGGGTTATATCTTACAATCCTAGGAAAGTTTGGGTCCCGGAGCCGAATCTCTTGGATTGTACAACACCTACAAGTCGACTTAATCTTCCCTACTTAACACATGCATGGTCTAACAAGACTCGAGTTGGGTTATGTCTTACAAGTCAAGTTGAAAGGATAGAAGATGATAGTAAATGCAAGGATTCATAGGCTTAGCATTTCATCAAATATAACATGTGCATGCATTAAGATCAAAACAAGCAAGCAAATAAGATATGAAAGCATATTAATTTAAGCATGAATCATTCCCCATGTTGGTTTCCCCTAATCACCCATTAAACCCTAGCTAAGAGACTACTCACTCATTATCATATTGATCATGCTAGAAAGGTTGTCAATCATACTAACATAATGAAACATGATGAATAAATGAAAGTAATTAGCAATAATTAAAAAGGGATTAAGAGATTATACCTACTAATGATTCCAATAATAAAGCAAGAATAATAGAAGTACTTGAATCCTAGATTGAGAGGTTGTCAATCTCCCAATAATAACCCAAATAATCTTCAATTACCCAAAATAAAGTAAGAACAAGAGAGAGATTAAGGAACTAAAACTTGGATTAAAACTTGATTAATATTTGATTACAATATTGAAGAGAGATTTGATTGATATTAACTACACTAATTATTGATAAGAAGAACATGCTCCTCTAATTAGACTAATGGGGTATTTATAGTGAGAATTAGGGAGGATGCATTAGGGTTAACTAAGGGCTAAACTAGTAATTACACTTTTTTAAGTTGAGCAAGGAGCCTCCGGGATTGTCCGAGAGAAGGGCTTCTTCATTCCGTAGCTTGAAGAACGAAACTGCGCTGTGCTGTGATCCGTGCGGCTGGGAGTCGGGACGGCCGGATCTGGGATGGACAATCCGAGCGGATCAAGGAACAAGACGCACGGACTGGGCATGGGCAATCCGAGCGGATTCCTGGTCAGGACGCTCGGACTGGCAGGGACGGACGGATTCTCTACAATCCGTTCGGATTGTAGCTCAGCAGCTTTCCTTCTTCTTTTTCTTCCCTTTTCTTCATGAATTCCTTGGGGATTTCCTTGGGGACTCAAGGATCCTTTTCTCAACAATGCTCTTCTACTATGCTATGTACAAAGGCCTTCTAGTCTTGTCTCTCCTTGATGCTTGGTCATTGAATATGATCAATTTAGCCTTGTTTTGCCATGAAAATGCAAGATTCTTACTCCTTTCCTACCAAGGGATCAAAATCTCAAAGAATATGCAAAACAAAGATCTAAAGATAAGAAATGACCCAAATAGGCACTAAAAAGCATAGAAACAATGGTAATTCGGGGGCTAAATATGCGCCAATTATGGTCGCATCACTCGTCCCCCCTGCCCAGAATCTGGGCATCCCCCTCCTTGGTACGAACGGACAGTGACACCTTCAGCACGATATGCTCATCTCCTTGAGGATACTTGCATTTCCCTATTTTAGAACTTAACATTGTTAATTACTTATTTATCCTTACTTAACCTAATAATGCACCACTATATATACTCCATTGTGTAATAATAAAAAAAAGGGAGAGATTACATTACATTACATTAGATAGTAAGAAGCTCTCTTAGATTAGGGGGAGATTACATTACATTACATTAGATCGTAGGAAGCTCTCTTAGATTAGGAGTAGATTAGAATAGATTACTCTTTAATCTTTTCACAAATCACACATTAATCTTTCCTTAATTATTGTTCAAGTCTATTACTTTTGAGTAATTGAAGATTATTGGGTTATTATTGGAGAATTGACAACTCTTCATCAATCAATCAAGTTCCCTTCTTTTTTTCTTTGCTTTATTATTTTGGAATCTCCATAGGTATAATTTTCTTAATCCTTGTTTTAATTATTGTTAATCTTTCTTACTTGTTCATCATATTTTGCCTTGTTGTGATGATTGACACCATTAATGACATGTTTCTCATGATAATGAGTGAGTAGTTTCGTTAGTTAGGGTTAGTGGGTAATTAGGGAAAACCAACATGGGGATTAATCATGCTTAATCTAATATGTTTTCATAATTAAATTGCTTGCTTGTTGTGATGTCAACCTATGCACATGATATGTTTGATGAAATGCTAAGCCTATGAATCCTTGCATTTTTACCCATCTCTTATCTACTCAACTTGACTTGTAAGACATAAACCAACTCGAGTCTTGTTAGACCATGCATAGTAGTGATTAGGAGGAAAGTAAGTTAAGTTGTAGGTGTTTTACAATCTAATCAATTCGGCTCCGGGACCTAACTCTTCCTACGAACCGTAAGACATAAACCAACTCGGTTCCTCTACAACATTAGTTGCTTGCAACTTTGTAAACATGTTTGTATGATCAACACCATGAATCCCCTATGACCCCATGATATCCTAGTATCCTTTATTACTTGTTTATACTCTTATTTCATTTTTTGCTTGCATTAGTTTAGAACACAACTACAAACCCAAACCAATTGTGACACTAGCACAAATTGAGATAGATAGACTTAGAACCCAAAGCACACCGTCCCATGGATCGACCTCGACTTAACCACTAACTAGTTGTTTGTTGGGAATATAAATGTGTTTGATTGGGAGACCCGACGACAATCTCACCCGTCAAAGGTGAATGATGTTCCAGGATCTAGGGACAGCTTCCCCATTCATAGTCTCCAACTTGTATGCCCCATTACCCACGATGCCTTCTATGCGGTAGGGACCTTCCCAGTTGTAGGCGAATTTACCTGCACTCTGATTCTTGGTGTTTGGGAATACCTTCCTGAGTACCATGTCCCCTACCTGCAATGTTCTCAGTCTTACATTTTTGTTGTAACTCCTGGCTGCTGTCTGTTTGTAGGCTGCCATCCTTATTTGGGCGCTGACTCTTAGTCAATGGTATCCATGCTGCTGGCCATTTGTACCTGGTTCCTCTCTTCGGTGGCATTGACATATCGATGCGTCGGTATTTTCACCTCAGGGGGAATAACTGCCTCGGCCCCATATACCAGACTGAATGGTGTTTGACCTGTTGCCACTTTGGGGGTGGTTCTATCAGACCACAGTACGAAGGGGATCTCATCTGCCCAGTTGGCTCCTATCTCCTCCAGCCTTCTTTTGAGGTTTTTCATGACTATCTTGTTGTTGAATTCTGCCTGACTGTTGGACTGTGGATTCCTAGGAGTAGACTTAAACAGCTTAATGTTCCACCTGGCGCAGTAATCTTCCGTTTTGTTGGATATAAATTGTGACCTGTTGTCACATATGATTTCTGAAGGGATGCCGTATTTGCTGCCTATATTCCTCTTGATGAAAGATATAACATGCTTCTCCAGGATCTGAGGGAAAGGTTGTGCCTCTATCTATTTAGAGAAGTAGCCTGTCATTGCCAGCATGTACGTCCTGTTTCCAGAAGCACGGGGTAATGGTCCCACAATGTCCACATAAAAGGCCAAGGCGAGATTATCGGATGCATATGTTCTGCTGGCTGGTGGCTGATAGGGGCGTGTCTTTGGCATTCTTCACATTTCTTAACAAAATCTATGGCGTCCTTCCTAATAGTAGGCCAGAAATAACCCTGCCTTAGTGCCTTGTTGGACAAGCTCCTACCCCTTGTGTGATTCCCACAATCACCACTATGGATATCACACATCAGTGCCTGTGCCTCTTGTATGCTCAAGCACCTCAAATAGGGTCCTGCCAAGGACTTCCTAAATAGGATACCATCAATGAGTACGAATCTGGAGGATTTCATTTTGAAGCTCCTGGCGTCTTTCTGGTTAGGTGGTAATACCTCATCACGTAGCCAACTAATGTAAGGCTTGCGCCAATCATCAGTTTCTTCTTGGGGTGTGGCAGTACACAGTATCCCTGCTTCGTATGTCCACTGGGTCGTTGCAGCCTTGCTGTTGTTCTGCTGTTCATTCTGACGTATGGTAGGTTTCATGACATGTATGAATGATATAGTACCCACTACCCCTTGAGTGAAGGCTGCTCCCAGGGTGGCGAGAGCATCCACTTCAACATTCTGATCCCTTGGTATCTGCTTGATGTGGAAGGAGGCAAAGCGGAGTTTGATCTCATTCGCCACTTCCAGGTAGGCTACCATTTTAGGATCCCTGCCCGTGTACACCTTATTTACGTGGTTCACAATCAGTTGGGAGTCACTATGCACTTTGATGTGGTTGATTTGCATTTCTAAGGCTAATTGGAGTCCTAAGATTAGGGCCTCGTACTCAGCCTCGTTATTTGTTGCTTTGAACTCACACCGTACTGCCTGTATTATCTGTTCCCCCTGAGGTGATTTCAGGACCAGCCCTACCCCTGCTACCTTTGTGTTAGATGCCCCATCAACATGTAATTCCCATACCTGCTCCCTTTTATCCTCACTTAGGGTCAAGATTTCACTGTCGGCTTGTTCTTGAAGGGTGGGGCGAAAGTCTGACACGAAGTCAACTAGGGCTTGGGACTTTATGGCTGTTTGGGGTTCAAATTTCAGGTCGTACCCACTTAGGTGGACAGACCACTTAACCATTCTTCCTGACAGTTCGGGTTTCCTCATTATGGTTCTCATGGGGTAGTTGGTCCCGACTGAAATTGTATCTGACTCAAAATAGGGACGCAATTTGTACGAAGCAGGGACAAGTGCTAAAACGAGTTTTTCTAGAGATGTGTACCTGGTCTCTGCAGGTAACAGAGACTTGCTTATATAGTATACTGGTTTCTGCGTACCCTCGTGCTCTTGTACCAGTACAACGCTATAGCCGCCTCCGTTACTGACAGATACAAGTACAGTGGTTCTCCCTGTTCTGGCTTAGAGAGAAGAGAAGGGGTGCTTAGGTACTGCTTGAGTTCCCCAAACGCCTTTTCATGCTCCGGCGTCCATTCAAACTTCTGGCTCTTTCTCAGGATGTCATAGAACAGTTGGCACCTGTATGAGGACCTTGATATGAACCGGTTTAGGGCAGCTACCCGTCCTGTGAGCCTCTGTACGTCCTTTGGCTTCTAAGGAGATTCTAAATGGAGGACTTCTTTGATTTGCTCCGTGCTGGCCTCTATCCCTCTTTGCGTCACCAAGTACCCCAGGGATTTCCCCGAGGAGACTCCAAAAGTGCATTTCAGGGGGTTCAGCTTTATATGGTATTTTCTGACGATCGAGAAGGTATTTTCCAGGTGGGACACGTGTTCTCCTGCCTTGTCGGATTTGACTACCATATCGTCAATGTAGACTTCCATTGTTCTCCATATCTCCTTCTTGAACATTTTGTTCACCGGGCGCTGATAGGTGGAACCAGCATTTTTGAGGCCAAAAGGCATCACATTGTAGCAGTACAGGCCTCTGTCAGATATGAAGGTTGTTTTCTCCTGATCCTTATGGTCCATTTTTATCAGGTTGTACCCACTCCAGGCGTCAAGGAAGGTAAGTAGCTCATGCCCTACTGTCGCGTCTACCATGGAATCGATGTGCGGCAGGGGGAACGGGTCTTTTGGGCAAGCTTTGTTAAGATCTGTGAAATCAACACATACTCTTCACTTGTTGTTCTTCTTGGGTACCACCACAACATTCGAGAGCCATTCTGGGTAGTTAACTTCCCTGATCTTGCCTGCTGCCCGGAGGTTGTCTACCTCCTGGTTTATCACCTCGTTCCTTTCAGGAGCAAATTTCCGCCTTTTCTGCTGGACTGGAGGAAAGCCGGGGTCTATATTTAACCGGTGTGTAATTACACTTGGATCTATGCCAATCATGTTGCTATGGGACCAGGCGAAACAATCCATGTTAGTACGTAGGAATTCAATTATCTTCTCACGGATGTTATCTGCACAATCAGCTTCCACCAATATTGTTCTTGCTGGAAACTGTGGGTCTAGGACTACTTCGTCGAGTTCCTCCTTGGGAGGTACAATATACTCCCTCTAGATGCACAGTTTCTGTAATTTCTATGCTGGGCTAGCTGTAGTGGGTTTCAGAGCGTTCTTGTAGCAATCCCGAGCAATATTTTGATCTCCCTGTACCTCCTGTACCCACCAAGGTGTAGGGAACTTCAGGCTCTGATCGTACATTGATGGTAGCGCTTTCATTTCATGGATCCAAGGCCTGCCAAGTATCACGTTATAAGTTGATGGACCATCAATGACCATGTACTGTACCTGTTTGTTCATACCCCCTGCAAAGGTAGGAATCATTATTTCTCCAAAGGATTGTTTAGTTTCTCCGCTGAAGCCTACCAAGGGTAATGCCTTCTGCACCAGGTCTTTCTCGCTGAACCCCACGTTCTTCACGGTTTCCAACATTATGAGGTTCACAGAGCTTCCTGTATCTACCAATATCTTTTTAACAAGGTAGTTCCCTATGGAAGGGGTAATGATCAAGGCGTCATGGTGGTGTTCTGCCTCATCGGGTATGTCTGCCTCGTCGAATGAGATTGCTGGTAGATCATGTCTGCTGACCTTGAGGGAGAACTATGGTTTATCTCCTTTAGTCTCAGTTGCATGGCGCTTTGCTGCTGAATAAGCGAGACCACATATTTCCGATCCTCCTGTGATGACGCTCACAACCTTTGAGTAAGGTGGAGGTGGGGATGGTTGGGCCTGGTCAGCAGTATTGACCTTTCCAGATTTCGCTCCCTTGGGGAGCAGGTGATCCAAGCATCCAACACTGTAGAGGTGCTTTACTTCCTTTCGTAGTACTACACAATCTTCTGTATTGTGGTCAATATCGTTGTGGTATTCACACCTTTTGCTGGCATCTCTTCTGTCGTTCTTCATGGGGGTAGGCTTCTTGGGCCACCTAGCCCTCTGCCCCAGTTCCGTGATTGCCTTCAATACCCCGGCAAGTCTAGTGGTGAACCTATACTCGCTGAGCTTAGGTGGACCCTCGGTGCTTTCCGTTTCTCCTGAGACTTTGTTCACTGTGTTCTTGCAGTAGGGTTTGGCTTTTTCGTTCTTCTTCTCCATTGTGATTTTTCTGCTAAACGACTCTGTTACGTACAGGTCCCTTCTATCCTCATCCTCCTTTAGGCGATAAGTAGCCTCTGCCATTTGCTTGACTTCTTCGAAGGTGGCAGATGGATGTTTGGTGAGATCCTTGTACAAATCAGAGTCACGATGTAGTCCCCTTCTGAAGGCATTGACTGCTGTTGTAGGGTCGCACCTAGGGATAGATATTTTTTCTACATTGAATCTAGCGAGATAATCCCTGGTGGACTCCTCAAACCTCCGGACGATCCGATATAGATCACTAGATATTTTTTCTAGCTTACGACTACTTGCAAACTGCTGATTGAAGACGTTTACCAAACGTGCGAAGCTGGAAATAGACTTGTTGGGAAGGTTAACGAACCACTAGAGTGCGGCTCCTGACAAGGTGGAACCGAATCCTTTGCACATACATGCTTCCTTTTCTGGCCCTGTTGCTGCAACTACCATCATTTTCTGTTTGTACTGGTTGATGTGCTCTAGCGGATCCTCTGTTCCATCATACAACTTCATTGTTGGCATGGTGAATCCCTTGGGTATGCTAACAAGGGCAATGCTGTCCACAAAGGGAGAATCCGCATAGCACTCCGGGGTCACCACCTCCATGGGACGTGGTAACCCTGGGACCTTGCTGAGCAGGGACCTGATATCCTACAACTATTGTTCTACATGGCTTCTTACCCCCATACCCTGGTTGTGGGGTGCTGAGTAGACCCCATATAGGTTTGGTGTTCCTCCTGACATGTAAGGAGGGACCATGTAGCTTCCAGGTAATGGTGTTGAGTTCACAATAGGCCTGAACTGGCTGTCTGAAGTATAGGGCATATAGGAGCACATCCTAGGATATGCGTTTCTTGCTGACTGTTCCCCTGGATTGCTTCCTGGTACCACTGGAGTACTGCTGTTTGTTGGTATAGGATCTGGAGTTAGGGCTCCTAATTCCACAGGATTGAGTACCATAGGGTACGTTTGCGGCATCCTTGGTGGTGGTGGAACCCCTGGTGGATTGATCGTACCCTGGGCGGCCACCGTTCCTGCTGGATATACTTGCTCGGGTGGCGTGGTTACCCCTGGTGGCAGCATATCCATATCGTGTCTGGTCACTAGGTTTTGCGGCAGTAGCCTCTCTGAGTACTCTCTGGCATTCCCCTGGCCGAGTGTTGACCTTGCCATCTTCTGGGTCGTTCCCAAGGGTGACACTGCATCTATCATTTCCTGTAAGGACTAGTTGTCCCTTTGTAGCCCCATCACCGCCTGCTGCAAGGATGTCATCCCTTGGAGTAACTTTTGTACCGGATCTGGTTGTGACGCTCTTGGGAGACGGGCTCCTGTCAAGTGTCCTGGTGATCCTGGGCGTTGCGGGCTCCCATCCCTATTAGGCTTGGGCACAGGATTGATAATTGGTGATTTTCCAGCCTTCCCTGCTCCCAGATCTGTGATTTTGGGGGAGTAAGGAGGCTTTGTTGATACTTGGGGCTGGGCCTGGCCTGCAGTTACTCTGGTGATAGGGGCCGCCATTGTTGGAACACCGGAGGTTGCTGGCACTGCCCCTATTACTGGAGTTTGCACTGATGTACTCATCGGATGAGCCACGTTCTGACTGGATCCTGACATGACCAACTACAGAGATGATATGATATTTCGAAAAGAGATATTTTAACCAAGATTTAACCACAATGCCCCACGGTGGGCGCCAAATTGTTTTGGTAAGATTTTACCGACTAAAGATTAGTTAGTCAATGCAGCTATTTCAATTAAAATACGGTATTAAGGACTTAAGTAGATCGGTAGTAAGAACATAACGAGAACGAAAGTAAGCAAACAGTACGAATGAAAAGCAAACGAAAAGTGAAAAGAGACAAATGACACAAGCAAAATGGTGACGCGAGAAACCCAAAATGTGGGAAAAACCGCGGAGGGAATGGTATCCCACCAATGATCCACTAGTAGTAATAGTTTTCGAGGGTAAACCTAGCTGGAACAATTAGGAGGAACAACAGTAACCTCCAGACGACTAAGTACAAATGATACGAACGGTGTTTATGTTTCTAAGTGTGTAAATTATTATTTGTTGCAGGTGATGAATGTTGTTTCTTCGAGTGGAGTGAATGAGGAATGAGAGGTCCTTGAATCTCGTGTTTGTTGCTCTTTTATAGCCTTCCTTGAATTGTCGCACATGTCTCTATATTCGCTCAACCATACGCTCCACTTCCTATGAAATAGGGAGTGGTTGCTAACTTTGTCAAAGCTCCTGCTGATAACTGCAATGTTCCTACTGACCATTTCAACGTTCCTACTTGCTGTTCGTTATTTAGCTCAATCGTGGCCTTTGTATTACTTGAATGTCGAGGTTCATCCCCTCTTGTTCTTCCTGATGTCTAGCAGTGTGCTGCCTTGTCATTGATCTGTGTGCCTCTATTTTACCCAATAGCGAGTTGACACGTCATGATGAAAATGAGAGGGTATTCTTACCCATACAGCGGCCATGACAAGAATTGGGTTGCTGGGTACGTGTTTATCAGGACCAATTCTGTGGGCCCTGATCTGGCGTATTTGAATTATGATGCTTGTGTTGCTGGTGAGTACCCTGGCTTTTCCTTTTATCCTGCATCTTTATTAGTTAGTTTTTAAAATAAATAAATTAAATTGAGTTATACCTCCTTTGTGCGCAGTTGATGATTGGGTTACTTAAATCGAGTACCCTACTGCAAATATTTCTGCTTTTCTTGCTATTCCTTAGTTGGAGAGGGCTTGGTCTCTTTGTTGTGGGGCTGGTCATCTCCCTCATTGCCTGAAGACTGAAGGCGTTGCCAGAGTGCCAAAGCCTTCAAAAGCTGCCAGTGCTTCTACTTCAGGCAGTAAGTCTAGTTTGTTTCCTTTTTTCTTTTTATTTTGGCTTTTTCGTGATAGCATGTCTTTATTGCTAATATAGTGTCTCGTGTTATAGCTACTAGATCATCGGCTCGCCTTGCCAGGTTTGGTATGGCTGACCTTTCTGCCAGGCTGGCCAAGGCCAAGGAGGAGAGTTCCCAGGGAGACGGTGATGTTCAGCCTGTTATTGATTTAACCGAGTTGCCTGATGCTTCCAAGGTTTCTACTACTCCTGCTATTTCTGCTGAAACAAGTTCAGCAGCTCAGAAGAGAAGAATAGAGGAGGTCAATTTGTCTTCCCCGGTCAGGGTAGTGCGAGCCAAGGTAGATAATGTGGAGGCTGCCAAGGTGAAGATTAGGGACTATGCTGCTTCCAAGTCAGATGTTATGCTCACCCTTGATCCTATAGAGACTCCTACCCATGCGGTTGCTTCATTAGATCACTCTGTCAGCCTTTTAGCAAGTGTCTTGGTTGCTGTAAGGGAGGTATGCTTTTTTTTTTTTTTTATTATTATTATTATGCATATTTCGTAATATGTATATTTTATTTAGAGGTTGTTATTATTATGACATAATATTTAAACTATTCTTGTTTTTGTTCAAGGTGCTGCAGCCTGTCTCCACAACGCTTATCAGGTTACTTCTCTGGTAGCTAGGATTGACCTTATGAGATCTAACTATGATAAGCAGAAGTCTCAACTGGATTTTGTTCGGGCTGCCCTAGCTGCAAAGACTGCTGATTTGGCGAAGGTGCAGGCTGAGAGGGATGCTGCCAAGGCTGAGGCAGGTTCAAGCAAACAACTTCTGCAGGAGGCGCTGGACAGGAACGAGGAACTTACCCTGGAGAGGGATGATTTGGAGTTCAAGCTTGATGATGCCTCCCTGTACTTTTATATCAAGGGGAAAGTGGTTGCTATATGTCGGAGCCTGTGGAGGCCAGGGTAAATTTGAACCCTGAGGCTGAGATGGCCTTCGCTGCTTCTAAGTATCCTGACCTGCATAACATGGGCAATGAACAGGAGGTCGATTCTCCAGGGGAGCAGGATGTTGATGCTGAGGCTGATCAGGCCAAAAGTGGAAGTGCAGATGCTGTATCCAATGGGGAGCTGTAATTTTAAAATTTCTTTGATGGTATTGGCCCATCCAGTCGAGGATGTCCCTGAACAAACAATTTTATTTTCTTTGTTTCTGCGTAGGCCAGGGAGGCTATCCCTGGCCGTAATGAATATTTTGGTGCCTTTGCCCTAAGGGGTAAGGGCTTTATTGATAGTAATGGCCTTTCTTGGCTTTTTTTGCTTATTTCCTGATGTTTTGTCTTTTGAGTTTCTGTGAACTTTGTTTTTCCAATCCTGTAAACCTGTCAAAATCTTCACTTTGTTAACCTGTAAAACATTTGCGATTTAGGCCATCGTAAGTAATTCAACCATGTATGGTTTTTTCCATAGTGGTTGAAGGGATGGGAAAACCGGCCTGACAGGAGGGCTTATGTCCCCTGCCTGACTGGAGGGCTTGGTACTCGGCCTGACAAGAGGGCTTTTTAGACTGATGGTCAGGATAAAACACCCTTGCACCGTCTTCTTGCTGCGCCCAAATAGGTTGTAAATGTGTGCAGATAAATTTAGTCAGGTCAGGCAATTATTTCATGCCTGATTGGTCCTGACATTTACTGTATCTGGTGATGGTTACCAACTCGTTAGGCACAGTTACGTGCAAAATTTTGTTTTAAAATCTAATGTACAGTAGAGTAGCCCTCAATCCTGAATATTTATGCATATAAACATTTATCATGTATAATTGTTCAGGATTCAAGAATAAGAGAAATTGGGTTAGTTGCATATATAGAAATGGATTGCACATAGAACATATGAAACACGTAATTTTTCAGATAGCACGTCAAGTTGAATCATGGATAGTAAAGATATAGTTTTTTTTACGTGATTTGGGCCTGACATAGAATTTATACATGGAATAATTTCAAATGTGTTACATTCAAAGATCTTGGGATCATTTCTCGTTCTAATGTTTAGAGCCTGTATGCTCCTTGTCCGATGATTGAGTCAATTAAGTAAGGGCCTTCCCATGTAGGGGCAAGCTTTCCTGCTGATTTTTCTTTTTTTGTTTGGAAAAACTTTTCGTAGGACAAGGTCTCCTTCCATGAAGACTCTAATCCTGAAAGAGTCAGCTTCGATCCATTTGGAGAAGTAATCAGTCACAGCCAACATGAATACTTTCTGTCCTGGAGCCATATGCAACTTCCCTACAATATCCATGCCCTACTTCATGAATGGCCAGGGTGCACAAATTGAGTGAAGAAGTTCAGATGGCTGATGTATTATTGGCGTATGAATTTGACATGCTTCGTATTTTGAACAGTATTCCAAGCAATCAGCCCTCAGTGTTGGCCAGTAGTAGCCTGTCCTGAGTATTTTACTTTCCAGGCTCTTTCCTTCGTTATGGTTGCCATAGTGTTCATCGTGTATTTCTTGGAGTACTTGTTTAGCTTTATCAGGTTCTAAACATCTCAAATATGGCCCGGCCTGCGATCTCTTAAATAAAGTGTTATTGATGATAGCATAGGTTGAAGCTCTAATCTTAAAAGCCCTTGCTCCATGCCTTACCCGAGGTAATATTCCTTGGAGGAACCAATCATAATAAGGTTTGGTCCAAGAGTTATTATTTCGATTGACAGGGTTAACCTGTTCGGTTTTACTGATAGCTGGCTCTAATAAATGAACAATTGGTATTTTATCGAAAACTGCAGGGGTAAAATTTGAACCTAGGCTAGCCAAAGCATCAGCCTGTGTGTTCAGGTCTCTTAGTATTTGATCTATATCAAATAAAGCAAATTTAGCGGTAAGGTTTTTTTGCATATTCTAAATACGAAATCATTTTTGCATCCTTAGCCGTATAAATTCCCTTTATTTGATTAGCAAATAAAAGTGAGTCAGTTTTTAATTTTAGGTGTCCTGGGTTCAAAGAAAATATCATATGTACTAAGCTGAACCGACCACTTGGCCATCCTACCTGACCATTCAGGCTTGCGTAGGATAGATCTTATGGGTAAGTTGGTCTTGACTATGATGGGGTGACATTCAAAGTTAGGACGTAATTTAGCACATGACATAATTAAAGCTAAGACATATTTTTCAAGTAATCCATACCTCATTTCAGCATCCAGCAGGCTCTTACTTACATAATAGACAGGATGTTGTTGGCCTTCCTGTTCTTTTACTGGGACTGCGTTGACTTCTGTGTCAGTGACGGATAAGTACACTGACAGAGGTTCCCCTTTCTCTGGTTTAGCCAGTAAGGGTGGAGATGATAGATACGATTTTATGTCTTCAAAGGCTGCTTCTTGCTCATCTGTCCAATGGAACTGCTTATTTTTTCTGAGTAGGTTATAAAATGTTTTACACCTTTCAGAGGATCTTGATATGAACCGATTCAGGGCAACTACTCGGGTTGTCAATTTCTGAATGTCTTTGATAGACTTGGGTGACTGAAGCTCTAGGATAGCATTTTTTTGTTCCGGACTGGCTTCTATGCCTCTTTTTGTCACCATGTAACCAAGACACTTACCTGCGGAGACTCCAAAGTGGCATTTTGTAGGGTTGAGCTTCATGTTGTATTTTTCCAATATTTGGAATGCTACTTCCAAATGCTTCACATGATCTTTTGCGTTCTTGGATTTTACTACCACGTCGTCTATATAGACTTCCATGATATCACCTATTTGATCCTTGAACATCATGTTGACCATGCACTGGTACATTGCCCCTGCATTCTTCAGACTGAAAGGCATGGCTGTATAACAGTATATGCCTCGTTCTGTAATGAATGCAGTACTCTCCTGGTTAGCAGGGTGCATTTTTATTTGATTGAATCCACTGGAATCATCCATGAATGTCAGCATCTCATGCCCTGCTGTGGTGTCTACCATGGCATCAATATGTGGCAAGGGAAATGGATCCTTAGGGCAGGCTTTGTTCAGGTCAGTGTAATCTACACAAACTCTCCATTTTCCATTCTTTTTATGCGCAACAACCACGTTAGCCAGCCACTCAGGGTACCTTACTTCCCTGATCATTCCCATATCCAGGAGTTTTTCCACTTCCTCGTTGATTATTGCATTTCTTTCAGGTGCAAATTTTCATCTCTTCTGTTGCACAGGCTTAAACGATTGATCAATATTAAGTTTGTGTGTAATTACATCAGCACTAATTCCAGTCATATCAAAATGAGACCAAGCAAACCAAGACGATTTATTTTTAAGGAATTTTACCAGTTCTGGCCTGACACAGTCTGGGGCATCGGATCCTACTAAAACATACCTGTCAGGGTACTCAGGGTCTAGGATTACCTGATATGTTTCCATTCTAGGAGGTGCTACATAGGTACTCCTGACAGGGTACGGTAATTGCTATGCGAGGGACTTACCTGCCTTGGAAGGTTTCAAGTCTGTTGTATAGCATTCTTGGGTTGTCTTTTTATCTCCGTTGATTGTGGCTATGCCCCAATCCGCTAGTATCTTGATACAATGGTGATAGGTTGATGGCACAGCCTTGACATTATGAATCCAGGGTCTGCCCAGAATTGCGTTGCAGGATGATAAGCAATCCAAGACTCCAAATTTCTCATAAGATGAGACTCCTTCAACGTTGGTTGGAAAGATGGATTTCTCCTAGTGTGCTCCTGGTTTCTTCACTGAAGCCTACCAAAACGCTGGATTTCTTGGTGATTTGATCTTCACCAATATTCATGGCTTTTAGTACGTCAAGCATGACTAGGTTCACTGAGCTGCCTCCATCTACTAGGATCCTCCTTACTGTAGCGGTTCCAATCTGCATGGAAATTACCAAGCCATCATGATAAACATCAGGAATCCCTACCAGGTCGCAATCGCTGAGACTGATTGTTGTGACATGATCCGGTTTGCAAGGCGATGTGGTCCTTGGTGTCTTGGCTATCTTCTTTGCTGCTGAACTGGTCAGGCCACAAATTTCTGATCCACCAGATATGAATTTCACTTCATAAATTGGTGGTGGTGAAGGAAGGTTGCGGTCCTGCTTTTGTTCCTGGTTCTCCTTGCCCTGGTCTGTATTTCTGCCTTTTCTCCTGATCAAGTCTTTTAGATATCCGGATTTCACAGATAAGCTACATCTTTTATCAGGGTGAAGCAATCGTCCTTTGTATGTCCAATGTCCGTGTGGAATTCGCACCATTTGGAGTTGTCTCTCCTTGGGTTGGGATTTCCACCTTCTTGGGCCATCTGACTACCGGTCCTATTTTGTCAAGCCTCTGGATCAATCCTGCAATATCAACACTGAAGTTATGCTCAGAAATAGGCGGAAACACTTTAGTCTTACCTTGATACTCATGTGCCAGGTTGACTTCTGAATGGTCTGGCTTGGAATATGGAGTAGGTCTGTAATTGTTTCCTTTGTTTCTCTTCCTATTTCTCTTTTTATGGTCCGCTGGATGATCCGACTTTATAGCTCTTGTCTTCTTCCAACCTGATATATGCGAGAGTCTTGGCTTGGACATCTTCGAAGGTATGGCAGAGATATTTAGTGAGTTCATTATACAGGTCACTATGAGGTAATAACCCCTGCCTGAATGCCTCCACTGCCGTTCCAACGTCGCACCTGGGAATGGACACTTCCTCTTTGTTGAACCTGGCGAGGAACACCCTGAGAGTCTCCTCTAGATTCTGTGTAATCCTGTAAATATCACTAGACCACTTCTCTAATTCCCTGCTGCTTGCAAACTGTTGTTTGAAGTTGTTGATCAGGTTGGCAAATGAGTGGATGCTCCCAGTTGGCAGGTTGATGTACCACTGTGAAGCAGGCTCGATCAGGGTTGTTCTAAATCCCTTACACATGCAAACTTGCCTGAATTCGCTGGGAATGGATGCAGCTAACATTTTCTGTTTATAGAGAGCCACATGATTCTGTGGATCTGTAGTTCCATCATAAATTTTCATTGACGAACTTACGAACTTTTTAAGCAAGTCCAATTTTGCTATTTCATCTATAAAAGGCGAATCAACATAGCTATCAGGGGCAGCTTCTTCTAAACTGGCAGGAACTCCAGGTATCTTCTCGAATTTTTCATTTAACTTCTTGATTTCCTGGACTACTGCCATCATGATGGCTGCTGCAAATTCATTAGGTTTTTCATTGGTATCGTTTGGCTCGCCATCGCCATCTACATTGATGAATTTAGAGCCACTCGGGCTCCCAAAGCTGGAGAAGTCAATATTTTTTATAATTGATGCAAATGGCATTCCTGGCTGGAATCTAGAGCCTGCTCCCTGGTTTTTTTCCAATTTTTGTTTCAGAGCTGACTCGGATTCTTTTAACTGAAGGATTTCAGCCTCAGTTTGGGCTACTTTCTCTTTCAAGCTTTCCAACTCAGCTATTTGTTGGAGGGTTGCATTAAATTGTTCTTCGATGGTAGGCTGGGCCATTTTTGTAGGTTATTTGGATTTTTGTGAAATAAGGAAAAATAAAGATTTTAAAGAGCTAGATGCCCCACGGTGGGCGCCTATTGTTTTGTATGGATTTTGCGCAAGGCGAAATCAGGTCAGGGTAGATCAAGGCAGGGTTAACTAGCTCGAATTAATCTGTGTGTTAGTATGGCAGGGTATAAAACTAGAAGCATAAAGTACGGTAAATGAATAACAATAAGACCAAGAATTTTGTAAGTGGAAAACCCTTAAATGGGAAAAAAATCACGAGCACCAAGCCAGGAGAGGATTTCACTATAATATTGGATAATTTGCACAGATATCTACAATTCAGCTTGTATTTTAGTATTGCTAGTGTGTTGCTAGGAAATTATCTTGTGTTCTCATTTTTTGTGCAAATGATCGTAGTGCTCTTTATATAGATGAATGCTGAACAGCTGCTAAATCTTCCTCCATTTATGCTGAATATCCTGCCTTAATTACCCGGAATAATGCTCATTATTTCGCCCTTAATTGCCGTCTTTAATTGCTGAATCTTTCCAATTAATGCTCTAATTATCGCGCATATATTATTCTATAATATGACTTCTTAGTCAAATATCGTCCAGATATTTTGACCGTTGTCCTCTCCATGGCCTGGCGCCTATCTTCGTGTGTCCTGGTAGCTTGACATCCTGACACCCTGACCGTCCGGATTTCCACGACCAACAAAATGCGAGCCTATGAATCCTTGCATTTTTAACTCATCTCTTTTCTTTTCAATGGGGCTTGTAAAACATAAACCAACTGGAGCCTCAATAGACCATGCATAGAGTTGAATAGGAGGAGACTAAGACGACTTGTAGGTGTTGTACAGTCTAGACGACTCGGCTCCAGGACCTAAATCTTCCTAGGGATTGTAACATATACACTAACTCGATCCCATCACAACAATAAGTGCTTGCATCTATTTGAGAACATGTTTGTGTAATCTATTTCCATGAATCCCCTATGAACCCATGACACCCTAGTGCCTTTAATCAATTGTTTACAAACCCCTTTATTTGCTTTACTTAATTTACATTCATCTTGTTGATTATTTAGATTACATCTCATCTCAACCCAATTTGTGACACCCTAAGACATAGCTACTTACAATTGAAAATCCTACATCAATACCCGTCCCTTGGGATCCAACCTTAACTTACCTCTTTACTAATAGTAGTTTGTGAAGTTATAAATATTGTTTGACAAGTTTTAACCGGACCAAAAATGGCACCGTTGTCGGGGACAGTGTTCAATTGATTTGATTTTCGTTAATTGTTTTTAGTTGTGTCATTCTTTACCTTGGGGAAGTCAATCTCCTCAAGGTTGTTCTAATTGTTTTCGAGTTGTTTGATATTTTGCATGACTAGGAGATCACAAGATAATTTATTACCTATTGATTTTGATATCGAAAGGACCTTAACCAACAATAGAAGAGTTGCTAGAGGTACTTCAATAGTTGTAGGTATTGGTGAGATTGTGAACATTCAACCAAATAACATTGAGTTTGTAAACTCTTGTGCAAGAGAAGGAGAGGATAACCCAATTCAAAACCCACCACAAAATCAACCTACAATGCCTAAATTTTCATCACATTCTGTACCAACCGAGGAGAACTTACCAAACGGTACTCTTACACCACCACATTTAACCGGTAATTTCATTGCCAAATCCGCATTCAAACAATTAGTTGAGAGAAGTCAATTTGGAGGGATGCCTAGTGAAGACCCTCATTCACATATAGATATTTTTTGTGACTATTGTGATGCAATTTCTCAAACCGGAGTTACTCAAGACAAAATCCTATGGGTATTGTTTCCTTTTTTATTTGATCGGTACCGCAAAGAAATGGTTGAAGAGCCTAGACAAGGCTGTTGGAGTTAGTGTCCTCCAAAATAGTGCGTTAACATATTAAATCTCATTAATGGAATATCATCGGATATATATTTATTTGATCCTCTTCAGTTGATTAACGTAAATCGATAACGGTTGGCTGACTAGAGTTTGACGTTATTGTCGTGAGACGACGGTGATCAACTGACCCCTTTCGGACACACCTATAGGAACGAACCCCAATTGATGACTAATTAATTGTATGAGATACAATTTATTTAGTCCCTTGATTTAAAGACTAAAAAGTTAGTCGATTATTTTTAGAGAGATTTCGAGTTGCGAACTCGAGGAACGACAGTTATTATTTAATTATGTGATAATTGAATAATAAATTTTGGGAGACGGGTTTTAGTTAATTAACTATTAATTTACTAAAATTGTACTAATTGATTAATGTGATTAATATTAGTACGTAAATAATATGTGTAGTGGTACACGTATATTTACGGAGTGAATTGGACGAATTAATTATGGAAGTATTTAAACATGAAACGATGTTTAAAATAAAAATTACACGGATTTGTGCGACAAATATAAGAACCAACATGGACCCGTAAATGGGCATGTGGACCGTGTAAAATAAGAGTAGTGGATGATTACTCACATAATCATTTCACCTTATTTTGTATACTACCATAATTTATCTTATATAAGATTTTGCATGTGATGTAAGATTAAAAATATAAGACAAAATTTGTCCACTACCACACTCCGTCTCACCCGCCACTACTCCCTTCCTTATACTCCATCTATTGTTCATTTTTCTACACTACATCATTGTGTATCATTTTGCATGTGAACAATATCATTCATCACTCTAAAATAATTATCCATTTCTTCTAAGCTTGTTAGTAAACATAAATTTTATTACTAAGAGAGTTAGTAATATCATAAATAATATCAAGGGTTCAATATTAACAAGTTCTAGTTCAATACTTGTTATTATTTTTGGGTAAGTTCTTGGGTGCAACAAGAAGGAGATCTTCTCTTTGAAGATTAGAAAGGAGGATCATCCATTTGGAATAAGCTCAAGAACAAGCTAGTAAGGTGAACTAGTTTGTGCCCTTTTTACCACAAAATCAATGTAAGGAAATTGTTTTTCCTTATACTTTCATTTTTATGCTTTCATATTAGCATGCATGTTACATAGATCACCTAAATGACAAATTATCAGATAATTTTATTTTTATTAGAGAGTCTAATATGGATCTATGATCTTTCAAGTGGTATCAGAGTTTAGGCTTGTAATTTACATGTTGATTTTAAGCATTTTAATGAATTATGAGATAATTTATAAAAACTGAAAACTTGTATTAGAAGCGGTTTTAGCACGAAATTTTTGGGACATACATACCTACTGATCTCAAAAGGTTTGTGGTATTTCTGGGTGATTTTTGAAGTTATTTTGCTATTTTTAATGATTTTTGGTAGAAAACCGAGTCAAAATGCCGTATTTTAGTTAAAAATTGACTAAAAATAGTTAAAAGTTGATTGGGTGCAGGGATTTTTTATGGTATTTCATGCATGTTTTCTACTGATTGTATGCAAAAAGTTGAAGGTTGGTTCGAATTTTTTGCATGTTTATTGATTTTATGAGATTAAAGTCAATAAAAGTGAAATTAATTAATCATAATTTTGAAACATTTGATTCTGCCCATGATAAATTTATGTACATTTAAAAATATTATTTAAATGTTAAAAGTGATTTTGCATGTGTGTTTTCACTTTGTTTTGATGTTTATTGGTTTTAGTGGTTAAAAACCGATAAATATCGATCTTTTTCTTCATAAAATTTATCCTGAATTTTTGGGAAATTTTTCTGAAATTTTTGTGTTCTTGGGAGTGTTCCAGAATATTAAAAGTTTTTGTTTCAATTTTTTGGGTAATTTTTCAATTATTTTGGATTTTTACTTAAATATTATGATTTTACCGATTAAACTAGCAAAATATCACCAAATCAAACTAATTATTTATCATAAAATTAGTGAGGACTAATTTTGAGGTTCAAAACAGTTTGGACAATTAGTTTGGACTTAAATGAGATTTAAGAGTTGATTATTGATTTTTACATGTTAAAAATCGATTAAATCCACAAAAACCGAGATGGATACCAATGAATGATAGATAGGGCGATTTTGGCATCATTTTACAGCATTTTAAGCATATTTATTTAAGTTGAATGAATGATTGTCATTTATTTAAAGTATTTATCTTGTTGTACCTAGTATGGTCTAGTTAATTTTAATCGTTATTACCCGAAATGAATGGGAATATCGATTTGTTTGTAATTAAATACGATCTCGTATCGTCGGTTTGTAATTAATTAATAGTTTTATTTATTTTATTAATTAATGTATAATAGGAATAGCTATGTAATTCAATTGTAATAGTTATTTTACCGCCGTTTCCTAAAGACGGATTACAACGAGACGGAGTCTATTTTTGGAAAGTGTTCCAAATCCCACAAGGAAGAGCCGCTTTTCGAATGAAGAGGCAAGGGACCAAGGAGTTGGTTTCCGAAATATAATTGACTATTTTTTATTAACTAGGTAGCCATACTAGGATTTATTCATATGCTTACAAGTTTGCTTGTTTTATTTTCGCGCATGCCAAAATCGCCATTCACATGCATTTTTTTTTCGCGGTTGTCAATTCACGTCATTTACATTCACCGAATTAATTCACTTATATGGAATTTATGACTAAATTGACAAGATCTCTCACATAACTAAAATTGAGATTAGCCTTACCAATTAGTAACACCTATGAATCTCTTGTTCATTAGAGCCACACTCGCCGAAGCGGGGTGTTCTCTTTTTACCTTGGGTAAGTAGGGTGGTAAACGGTTATCACACGCTAAAATTAATTGGACTCAACGGGATATAAGACGGTCTTGTGTTCCGGGGCTAGTAGATAGATTTAAGGAAATTCGTCGACCAAGAGTTCTAGAGGTAGAATTAGTCAACGTGACTTACCGAATTTACGCAATTATGGGATGTTTCGCCAAAGCGATGCTCATTTTTGTTTAATATTTGGGTCTTGGAATCATTTATATAATTTAGTGGGAGGTCATTATATAAATGTTAAAACTTGCTAAACATGTTTTTAGAAGTAATTTTTAAAACAATGAATGTTAATTTTTCCTTTTTGTTGTAGCATTTTAATCCGCAATGGCAACTTCATCAACTCCATCGACTACTTCACTAGGCAAAGATTCATGGCTAAGGTCCGTAATGGACAAATGTATTTTAAAAGATGACGGTAGTAACTTTCTTGAATGGGAATCCAACATCAAAAGTGTCGCGTTGTCCAACAATGTGCTCACTTACTTGACCGATGCTCCTCCAATCGAGCCCGGTGCAACAGCTTCATCGGCGGTGCGGACCGCCTATGATGACTATGTGAGGATGTTGAATGATATCAAGAATGTGTTGATATGGTCAATATCCCCAAAGCTCAAGCTATCATGTATTTCTTTAAATGCGTACGAGATTTTCACTCGTATGATCACTATGTTTTCACTAACACCAAAATTCCGTCAATACGATGCGGCGGCACGCTTCTTTGAATCTAAGCTTGAGAGGGGCCAAAAGGTTGGTCCCCATGTACTCAAAATGGACGAATATGTTAACATCCTAGAGCGTCTAGGGTGTAAAATTCCTAAGACTCTTGTGGTGGATCGTATCCTCCACTCACACCCCACCAAGTTTGCCGACTTTAGGGTAAACTACAACATGAATGACATGGATTAGAGTTACCATGAAATTCATGCACTCCTCACCCAAGCGGAGAGGGATATGGAAGCTAGTGGGAGTGAAAAAGGATATGTTTTAACCATGAAGTTAAAGAACATGTCCCTTGGAGTTAAGAAAGGAAAAGGGAAAGAAAAGTCCCAATTCAAGAAATCGTCAAAGAAAAATGACAAGGGAAAGGGGAAAGCCGTTGAGAATGGCAATCCCAAGGCAAAAAGTGTCAAGCTCTCCGAGCCCGAATGTTTCCATTGTAATGGGAAGGGGCATTATAGGAGGAGTTGTCCCAAATACTTGGAGGATCTCAAGGAAGGGCGTGTGACGCCTATTGGTATGATTTCCTTTCTCTATGTGATAGATGTTAATTATGCTTGTACTTCCACTTGGGTACTTGATACCGGATGTGGCTCTCACCTTTGTAACCATTTGTAGGGTTTAAGGAACGTGAAAGCACTAGCAAAAGGTGATGTGGATCTCCGCATGGGCAATGGAGCTAAAGTAGCCGCCGTTTCCGTGGGGACCTATGTGCTCACTTTAGCTAGTGGTTTAGAGTTGTATTTAAATAAGTGTTATTTTGTACCAACTTTAACTAAGAACATCATCTCCATTTCCGCGTTAGACGCGGAAGGCTTTTGTTTTATGATTAAGGACAAGTGTTGTACTTTTTCTTTTAACGATGTGGTTTATGGCAAGGCCATTTCAATTGGAGGCATTTATGTTTTAAATGATGTTAATGGCGTTTATCATGTGGAAACTAAAAAGCTCAAAACGGGTGATCCAAACGAATCCTACTTTTGGCGTTGTCGTTTAGGCCACATAAACGAAAGACGCATTAAGAGACTTGCTTCCTCAAAAGTGCTCAAACCATTTGGTTTCGAATCTTATGGTACATGCGAGTCTTGCCTTCTAGGCAAGATGACTCGTGCACCTTTTGCGGGAAAAGGGACACGAGCTAGTGAGGTTTTGGTTCTCATACATACGGATGTGTGTGGACCATTAACCATCACCGCTAGAGGAGGTTTTCACTACTTCATTACATTTACTGATGACTTAAGTAGATATGGGTATGTCTACTTAATGAAGAACAAGAGTGAATCCTTTGACAAGTTCAAAGAGTTCAAAAATGAAGTAGAGAACCAATTGGATAAAAAGATAAAGACCCTACGGTCCGACCGTGGTGGTGAGTATTTAAATATTGAATTGGATTCACACCTAAAAGATTGTGGTATAGTATCACAATGGACTCCTCCTGGCACACCGCAATTAAATGGTGTGGCCGAAAGGAGAAACCGAATTTACTTGATATAGTTCGGTCTATGATGAGTCTAACTGAGCTTCCTATTTCATTTTGGGGTTTTTCCCTCTTGTCTGCAGTATTTTCACTAAATCGAAGCCCGACTAAAGCGGCCGATAAGACTTCATATGAGATATGTACAGGAAAATTCCTTCATTTGTCATTTATGCGTATTTGGGGCTGCAAAGCGTACGTTAAGATCAAGTCTGACAATAAGCTTGCACCCAGGTCTGACAAATGTCTTTTTGTAGGATATCCAAGGGAAACACATGGCTATTACTTCTACAATAAACACGAGAACAAAGTGTTTGTGGCTCGTGATGCTGTCTTCCTAAAAAAGGAGTTTATTTCTAGGACACAGAGTGGGAGAAAATTTGAACTTGAAGAAGTTCGAGAGCCACAAACCGAGAATGAGGTAGAGGAGAACGTGGAGGATAGCATTCCCTCTTCCTCTGAAACGATAATTATTCCTAGAAAGTCAAGTAGGATTTCTAATCCACCTGATCGCAACCTTGGTAACATCGAGGAGGATGGTGTTTTGTTACTTTTTGAAAGTGATGAACCCACTACCTACAAATCAGCCATGACTAGTCCCGCCTCCTCGCTTTGGCTAGAAGCCATGCGGTCCAAAATGGATTCCATGTACGAGAACCAAGTATGGGACTTGGTGGATTTACTTGAGGGAGTGCGACCCCTTCAGTGTAAATGGATATATAAAATTAAGCTCGGCGTGGATAAACATGTGGATGTTTACAAAGCTAGATTGGTGGCAAAAGGTTTCACCCAAGTTCATGGTTTACACTATGACGAAACCTTCGCCCCAGTCGCTATGCTTAGGTCCATTAGGATAATCTTAGCGGGTGCCGCATTTAATGATTTTGAGATTTGGCAAATGGATGTCAAAACTGCCTTCTTGAATGGGATTCTAGAAGAAGAGGTGTACATGATACAACCTGAAGGTTTTGTGGATACATCTAACCCTAAGAAGGTGTTTAAGCTTAAAAAGTCCATCTATGGTCTTAAGCAAGCATCTAGGAGTTGGAATCATCGCTTTGATCATGTTATTAAACAATACGGTTTCACTAGAAGTGTGGAAGAACCGTGTTTATACATGAAGTTTAGTGGGAGTAAGGTTGCATTCCTTGTCCTATATGTAGATGACATATTGCTCATTGGGAATGATGTTCCATCAATCACTTCCATTAACGAGCGGCTAGGGAAACACTTCCAAATGAAGGACTTGGGAGAGGCACAACGAATCTTGGGTATCCGGGTCTATAAGGATAGGTTCAAGAGGATACTAGCATTGAGTTAAGAAGCTTATATTGACAAAGTTCTTAACCGGTTCAATATGAAAGACTCCAAGAGAGGATTTCTACCTATGGGCCAAGGGATTACTTTGAGTAAGTCACAGTCTCCCTCCACCACTAAGGAAATTGAACACATGAAGACCATCCCTTATGCTTCCGCTGTTGGGTATATCATGTATGCTATGATTTGCACTCGCCCCAACGTTGCGTATGCCTTGAGCATGACAAGTCGTTATCAAGCCAAGTCCGGTGAGAGTCACTGGATAGCCGTAAAGAACATCCTTAAGTACTTGAGAAGGACTAAGGATTCGTTCTTAGTGTTTGGAGGAGAAACTGAGTTGCGTGTAAGAGGTTACACGGACGCAAGTTTCCAAACCGATCGGGATGACATGAAATCCCAATCCGGCTATGTGTTTATGCTAAATGGAGGAGCTGTTTCTTTGGAAGAGCTTCAAGCAAAGCGTTATCATGCGGATTCTACAACAGAGGTGAGTACCTTGCGCTTCCGAGGTTGCGAAGGAAGCTGTTTGGATTAGGCAATTCATGGAAGGGCTAGGAGTAGTCCATTCCGCCAAAGATCATATCACTCTATATTGTGATAACAATGGAGCTATTTTTCAAGCAAAAGAGCCTAAGTCTGGTAACAAATCTAGACACATTGAAAGGAAATACCATGTAATTAGAGATTATGTGGAAAGGAAGGAAATTGACATTTGTAAGGTTGGGACAGATGATAATATTGCTGATCCTTTAACCAAGCCTTTTATCAAAGGCTAAGCATGATGGTCATGTCGTCGCTATGGGATTGAGACGAGTACCAGATTTTCTTTAGATTATGGATATGTAATAATTGGATAGTGTATCTCTTATTATATATATGATAATCACATTCATTGTTTTCGCATTCATTTCTTTTATAAATCTTTTATTTAGTGTGACTAAATTATTAATACCTTTTTTATCTGAATAAGTTGTGGAGACAATGTTGAACACTATTCAAGTGAATAAGATGAACAATGTATTTTGTCCCTAGTCACTTAATGAGGTGACATCTCGGAGTGACTAGATTGTAAGTCGATTGATGGTTGTTCAACACCATAAGGTCATATGTGATGACTGGTCGATTACATAGGCAGAGTGTGTGACACTTTGTCGCACAGTGACCATTTAGAGAGTCCCTAATTTCTATTATATACGCCTGGTCGTGGCGGGGATCTCTAAAATGTTCTAATGAGTCGATTCTTTTGACTGGAGACTATTATGTCAGCAGGTTCAGTTTCCGAGTGACTTTGGCTTTTGTCCTAGGTCGTGCCGTGAAAGAAGGCCAATGATGCGTGTCTTTTATATGATGTTTTACATCCCATTTTACACGCATTTCAGAGCTGATTCATGTAGTTTATGCTACATTTCTCCCTATTTCCGTCTACTTCCGTATTTTTGTACATTATTGCAGAAATGTGAAGAATCCAGCGGAAATCGAGCTAAATCCGTCCCCGAGTATCCTGCATTGCATATGACGTGAAGTATTCACCCGAGGAACGAGCTTGGTGCGCAATTCAAGGCCCAAAAGACAAGTCCACGAGTTTATAGAAGTCAAGTAGCAGCTCAAGCAGTCGATCGACCACTGCCATCGGTCGATCGACCAACCATCGGGTTCCAGAAGCTACTGTTCATTGCTATTCAGTCGATCGACCAGTCCTAGCAGTCGATCGACCAATTTGCTATTCCAGACGAGAATTAAAAGACCGTGAATCTTGAAGCCCAAAGTTATGTTAGGTTTAGGAAATAAAGTTACGTTAGTTGCTATATAACGTAACCTAGAAACATCAGTTTAGCATCCAGTTTTTATCTAAGTTTCAGATCCGATTTTTATCAAGTTTTTACATTAAGTTCTACATACGGTTCTTAGAATTAGGGTTTGGAATATTGTTAGCATTGGAATTTTCGTTTTGTTCTTAATCTTTCCTCTGCAATCTCGGTATTTTTCTGCCCTATTTCAATTTACTTCTATTTCGTTATTAGTATAGAATTGCTAGTTAGATTCCCGAAACCATCTTATTGTTGCATGTTAATTGTTTGTCCTACCGCTTTAATTATGAATTCAGTACTTTTATGCCCTAGTATTATTGTTGTTATAACTTTCAGCATGAGTAGCTAAATCAATTGTGCTAGGATGTAGGGGAATTATGGCGTAGGCGGCGTAGTATTAAATTGAACTGAATTCGCGTGTCAGTCGATCGACCGCCATACCTGGTCGATCGACTGACCACATGAGGTTACCTTTCGTTTTAATTGATTTTAATGTTGTATTTAACGAATCGAATGCATGCGACCAGTTAGATGCTTAATTTATGACTGACCCATTAGATCGAAAGATAGGGACAGTTGTTAGATCACCAATTGAAATGACTAAACTGTGCTGAGATCGAAAGATAGGTATAGTTTAGACCATTAGTCACTTTTCAGGACGAGAGTCAGTATTAGTGGTATTAGGGACCTATAGCGAGATCGAAAGATGCTATTTGTTAAGAGTGGAGCGAGATCGAGATGCTATTAGTGGTATTAGGGACCTTGCGTTCGATTTAGACCTGTTTAGTATGCTGCCGCCGAAGCTGTAATGAACCGACCATCCTAGTACCCCTTCTTTATCTGTTTAATCCGTCTTTTTAGTTTACTGTCTTTATTTATTCTTACCTATAGACCAATTCAACTCAACCCCCACAATCGTTACCTTAGACTATAATTAGACAGCTAGAAATTACGTCTGCCTCCTTGTGGTTCGACCCTGTTACCACTAGCCTTGGTTAGTCTTAATAGGAAATTATAAATCTTATTTTTGGTACTCACAACGACGGGTATCAAATTTTGGCGCCGTTGCCGGGGAGGCAATAGTTCTAATTTTTAGTTGTTTTATTTTTAGTCTTTCTTAGTTTAAGGGACTTCTATTCCTTAAACTTTTCTTATATTCTTTTTGTATTTTCTTCTTATACGCAGGTCACAGGGTGGTGAACTAGTACCATTCGATCCTGAGATAGAGAAATCTTTGCGCGAGTTGAGACGATCACAAAGGGTATTACCGACAGAGGAAGAGCTGAGTACTCTGTCAAGCTATCACGAGAACGAGCTGTTCGAGGAAGACCCACATTCTTCACCCGTTTCCACCTCTTCACCGAGACGTTACTTCTTAAATTCCAGTCATGGCGAGGAAGCGAGTTTAGCTAGTCATTCGAGCCGACAGTGCAAACTTATATAAGGGGTTCGAATTACCAGGAGATGCCAGGAAGTTCGAACCAAAGCCTTCATACATTAATATGGTTGAGAAAAACCAGTTCGGGGGAGCTGCAAATGAAGATGCAGCTAAGCATATGGAGACGTTTATTGACTACTGGTGTTCCATACCCCCACCAGCCGGCGTCACCCAAGACCAGATTAAGGAGACTATGTTTATCTTCTCCCTTCGTGATGCTGCAAGGGAGTGGTATAGAGATCTGGACCGAGCCGTTCATGGGATCACCGATTGGAATTCATTGGCCTTGGCATTCTACACGAAATATTTTTCTCCCTCAAAGACCAATGCAATTAGAGCTCAAATCACGAGCTTTAAACAAGGGCCGGACGAGAACTTCCACGAAGCATGGGTCCGTTTTAAGAAGTTGGTGCGAACCATACCGCACCATGGGTTCGAAAAATGGAGCTTCGCAATCATTCTATAATGGGTGTGTGACGATCAAAGGGCCATTTTGGATGCCGCATCCAAAGGGCGATTTCTTTGAGAATTTGGGAGAAACCAAGGGGTGGAAGATCATTGATGATCTAGCCACCCACAAGGCTGAGTATGGGAATTCCAGAGGGAATCAAAGGAGGAGCGCTGAATCTCCTTCTATAGCTGCACTTGAAGCTCTCACTGCGAGATTTGACAAGTATGAACTAGGAGGAGCTTCAAAGGGGGGTATTTACCAAGTAAATCTTTGTGTTAGACGGTCTTTTAAATGCGTGAAAGGTGCGGAGCCGAGGGACATGTTTCAAGAATTGCCCTAGTCCCTTTGAGTCTTGTGCTGCCTTTCAACATTATAGGCAGACAAACACCTACTATGAGCCTAATGTTCATCCCAACCTGAGGTGGAGTAGCCAGAATGTCCTAAATCCAACTCCCCCTCCGCAGCAGCAACCCTATGTGCCCCTCATCAAAAGCAACAACAATATCAAAAACCTCCTTATATGCCGCAGAAAGAACAACAATCCCATAGTTCGATTTTCTTTGAGTTCAAGAACTTGTTCTTTGAAGGAGTCCCAAGCAAGAGAGGCCGGGATGAAGCTACTAGAGAGCCAAATTGCTCAATTGGCTAGTAAGAGTACCACTCGAGCTCCGGACACTTACCGACTCAAACCGACCAAAAGAAGACCCTAAACGCCATCACGTTGAGGAGTGGGTCCACCGGGAGGGGCCTCGCCATGGTCGAGGACGCCGTTGAAAAGAATGAGGCGGATCCGAGTCAAACGAAAGTCAGAACGAATAATTCAAAGAAAAAGGCGTCTACAGGTATATCGTCGATCGATCGATACACCCTGGTCGATCGATCGATATGCGGGTTCTGGTAGCTTCGGAATGTACACCTTGGTCGATCGATCGAGGATAGTGGTCGATCGACCAAGATCATCGCTGATAGCGAGATTGTTCGCCCTCTCGATGCCCGATAACTTAAGGGACCATTTGTTTCGGGGCACGACAACTCCGAAAATGTTAAGGCCGGACCCGAGTCTTGATGGGTCCGTCCCACCCAAGTTCGATCCGATGACGGTTAATTGCGACATTTGAGACGGTCGAGGAGGATTCGAGCTTTAACAAGGAGAAAGCGGTGGACTTCGCCTAAGTCCACGGATGCGGCATGCGCAACTTAGAGGAGAGGGCTAAGGTACTTCTTACAACCCCATATCCGGAGAGACTAGTGCCAACAAAGGAACAGGTATCTTTCAGTAAGTTTGAAAAAGTTATTCGTAGCTTGAATGTAAAAGTACCCTTCCTTGAGTTGGTCAATCAAGTGTCTGCCTACACTAAATTCATGAAACAACTCCTGTCTAAGAAAAAGTCGTTTGAACATGATCACACTATCGCATTAACCACAGAGTCATGCTCTTACTTGTCTCACACTGCCCCCCATAAGCTAGAGGACCCGGGTAGCTTTTCTGTTCCTTGCAATATAGGTACCTTCTCTATTGAGAAGGCATTATGTGACTTAGGAGCTAGTATAAGCGTCATGCCTTTGAGTCTAGCTAGGAAGCTCAAATTGACTAGGTTCGCAGTGACAGATATGACAGTACAGATGGCTGACCGATCTGCGGTCCAGCCAATAGGAGTCTTAGAGGACATCCCTGTCCAAATAGGGAAGTTCTTCTTCCCCGTCGACTTTGTTGTACTTGACATGCCTGAGGATGCTCATATACCCATTATTTTGGGTAGGCCATTTATGCACACCTGGTGTGCGATCAAAGATGTCGGTCTAGGAACCTTGACTTTCAAAGTGGGAAAGCATTCTATTGTCTTTGCCCAACCTGCTAAGAAAAAGGACCCCATGTGGCCTGTGACTTGTAATACGGTTTCGGAAAAGAAATCGTACTTTGTGCTTCCTGAATTGCCTGTCTCTATTACTACTTCTGTGTTAACCCCTCTGCCCCAGACTGGGAGCAAAAAGGAGAAAAAATCTGTTGTTTTAGATGTTGCAGGAGCTGGTTTGGGGATGGAAATGCTGCAAGTTGCTCCAACAGTAAAGAAGCCGATCATTCAAATAGGAGGTCTTGGTTGCCTGAGCTATGGAATTGATGAGGTAGTTGATGACGAGCCGGTCAAAGCTAGAGAGTCTGATTTGGATTCTGATAAGCCCGAAGAGATCCTTGACTAGGGAGATGATGATAGTGTTGATTCGTTGAGCCATACGGACGTGGAAGTTAAGAAGGGTGCAGCTGCTCACATAAGCACCGTTGAGGCTACCTCTAGTAGCCAGAAGCCGACGAAGTGGGCCATACCGTGGTCATTATTTATCAACTATTAGTTGATCGAGCTCTTTATAAACTTCATTTTATTTGCTTTTGTTAGACGCTTTTTATTGCTTTTGTGTGCGCGAAAACTTCGCATTTTATTTTGCTTGCTTAGGATTTTATACGCTTGAGACTTTATTTTTGGTTTTGCGCAATTTTGGACGCATATTATTGTGCATTTGCAGGTTTTTAGACCTCATTAGCTCAAGTTATTGAGCAAATACGAAGAAATAAGGAGTACAGCAGTATTTTCAGTCGATCGACTGGCTACATTGGTCGATCGACTGAGTTGCACTTTCCAGAGAGTTACTGTTCCTGACACATTGGTCGATCGACTGCCGTCCTTAGTCGATCGACCAAGGACGCTCCTGTACCTATTCACGACCTCTCCCCTGCTGTGTTTGGTCGATATGCGGACTTAAGAGAGTTTTCTACTCCACTTTTCTTTCCGTCAAGTTATTTATTTCTTCTAATTTTCTCAATTGTGCACATATTTACCGCTTTAAATTGTCTTCTCGATTTTATGCGTGGGTTTTATTTGTCTTTCAGGTACCTTATTAGTAGCACTGCTGGCTACTGAAACCTCCTAGCGCACGCTGGTTTGGGGAGGTTTCCCTTTTGTTGTGCATAAAGTCTTAAAAGTTCCCGATTTTCACTTCATGTCTTATTTATTTCATTTTCCCGTAAATTCCCATTTCTCTTTTCTTCATTACATGATTTTGCACAATGGGGACATTGTGTGATTTGGTTTGGGGAAGGGTTTTGCGTCGCATATCATTTGCTTGCATTCACGTTTACATTCTGTTTTGCATTGTTCATTTCATTTTATATATATACGAAATTCAAAAAAAAAAATTGAAAAATTTCAAAAATTTCCATAAAATACACGTTTATTTTAGCATATAGGTCGAGTCGGAACGGTAGTATTTCAAGGATGATACTGCATTCTGCACCTGTTTTTGCCTAAGCCTTGCTAATTGACATGTTATTAGTAGAATCATATATGCATAGTCTACGAGTTCTCGTTTAATTATTTGATGAACATGAGACTTGACTTAGAAAATTGGCAAACTACATCATATTTCTGAGATTTAGAGCCTATAACCGGTGACATCTATGACCGGTTTATTTAGGAATGTGAGTAGTACTCCTTATGAGGCATGTCACATAAATGTGCATAAATATGAACTTAATCTGCTTAATACCTGTACGCATTCGGTCTGTGGTTAGTTGACACATGTGGTAGAGGTTTCTCCTTATTCGTTTTGCCCATGAACTCCACACTGCCAAAAATATCCTTTTTGTCCTAATTACTACATCCTACATTTAGCCTGTCCTTTTTCAAGCTAGTAGTCTGTGTTCTTGGGGTTGTTACTCATTTTTGGTGGCATATGCTCTGTTGAGACGTTATTGGGAAGATGAAATAAAGGAAGGAAAGAAACAAAGAAAGAAATAGAAAAGAAAAAAGAAAAAAAAGATGAAAAAAATGATTCGAAGAGAAAAAAAAAGAGTTATGTACTGTTTAAGCAGTCGATCGACTGCCCCTTTTGGTCGATCGACTGAGGTTCGAGAAAAAGAGAAAGAATCAATTCACATAATTCAAATCCTTATCTTTTGGCTATTTTTTGCTCCCATGTATTATTCATATTATATGGGGAGTTAGTTGATTACTTTTATACCTGGAGACTGTGAGATTTGTGCTTGCTATAGCACCGTTTCGATTGATTTTGAGCAAGAAGTTGGATGTTGCCATATGGTTCCGTTTTGGTACTAGCTTGATCACCTGTACCTCCACTTTCCCATAAATGTTTTGCCTCTTCTTACCCATAGCCTCACAGATCCATATATACCTCGGCATGTGTCATGGTCATTTGTTGGTTGGAATGCGTATGTACGGTTGTAGAGAATGCTTTCATATTAGACTGCAGGCAGGTTCTTATAGGTCGTAGTTAGTTGAGCGTCATTACATTTACTTCTTTCTATCTTACATATACTCACCTGTGTTTATTGAGTGGTATGAGCGACCCGTGAGAGTCCAATTTGATAAGTCTCTACAGTTGACGGTTCAGTAGTTTTAACGGCTCTATAACTCGTTTGCATGATTCATTTGCTAATTGATTGTTGGTTGTGCATTAAATTGGTTTAGGCTTTACATGTTGCATTTCGCTCCGAGATTGAACTCGTTCCATTAGGTCATTAGATCGAGTCTAGTTCTTGCTTGGGGACAAGCAAGGGTTTTGTTTGGGGAAGTTTGATGCGTGTCTTTTATATGATGTTTTACATCCCATTTTACACGCATTTCAGAGCTCATTCATGTAGTTTATGCTACATTTCTCCCTATTTCCGTCTACTTCCTTATTTTTGTACATTATTGCAGAAATGTGAAGAATCCAACGAAATCGAGCTAAATCCGTCCCCGAGTATCCTGCATTGCATATGACGTGAAGTATTCACCCGAGGAACGAGCTTGGTGCGCAATTCAAGGCCCAAAAGACAAGTCCACGAGTTTATAGAAGTCAAGTAGCAGCTCAAGCAGTCGATCGACCACTGCCATCGGTCGATCGACCAACCATCGGGTTCGAAGCTCGTTTGTTCATTGCTATTCATCGATCGACCGATCCTAGCAATCGATCGACCAATTTGCTATTCCAGACGAGAATTAAAAGACCGTGAATCTTGAAGCCCAAAGTTATGTTAGGTTTAGGAAATAAAGTTACGTTAGTTGCTATATAACGTAACCTAGAAACATCAGTTTAGCATCCAGTTTTTATCTAAGTTTCAGATCCGATTTTTATCAAGTTTTTACATTAAGTTCTACATACGGTTCTTAGAATTAGGGTTTGGAATATTGTTAGCATTGGAATTTTCGTTTTGTTCTTAATCTTTCCTCTGCAATCTCGGTATTTTTCTGCCCTATTTCAATTTACTTCTATTTCGTTATTAGTATAGAATTGCTAGTTAGATTCCCGAAACCATCTTATTGTTGCATGTTAATTGTTTGTCCTACCACTTTAATTATGAATTCAGTACTTTTATGCCCTAGTATTATTGTTGTTATCACTTTCAGCATGAGTAGCTAAATCAATTGTGCTAGGATGTAGGGGAATTATGGCGTAGGCGGCGTAGTATTAAATTGAACTGAATTCGCGTGTCAGTCGATCGACCGCCATACCTGGTCGATCGACTGACCACGTGAGGTTACCTTTCGTTTTAACTGATTTTAATGTTGTATTTAACGAATCGAATGCATGCGACCAGTTAGATGCTTAATTTATGACTGACCCATTAGTTCGAAAGATAGGGACAGTTGTTAGACCACCAATTGAAATGACTAAAGCGTCTTTGAGATCGAAAGATAGGTATAGTTTAGACCGTTAGTCACTTTTCAGGACGAGAGTCAGTATTAGTGGTATTAGGGACCTATAGCGAGATCGAAAGATGCTATTTGTTAAGAGTGGACCGAGAGGACCTCTTATTTCCCGCCTCACTTGCGTTCGATTTAGACCTGTTTAGTATGCTGCCGCCGAAGCTGTAATGAACCGACCATCCTAGTACCCCTTCTTTATCTGTTTAATCCGTCTTTTTAGTTTACTGTCTTTATTTATTCTTAGCTATAGACCAATTCAACTCAACCCCCACAATCGTTACCTTAGACTATAATTAGATAGCTAGAAATTACGTCTACCTCCTTGTGGTTCGACCCTGTTACCACTAGCCTAAGCTAGTCTTAATAGGAAATTATAAATCTTATTTTTGGTACTCACAACGACGGGTATCAAATTTTGGCGCCGTTGCCGGGGAGGCAATAGTTCTAATTTTTAGTTGTTTTATTTTTAGTCTTTCTTAGTTTAAGGGACTTCTGTTCCTTCAACTTTTCTTATATTCTTTTTGTAGTTTCTTCTTATACGCAGGTCACAGGGTGGTGAACTAGTACCATTCGATGCTGAGATAGAGAAATCTATGCGCGAGTTGAGACGATCACAAAGGGTATTACCGACAGAGGAAGAGCTGAGTACTCTGTCAAGCTATCACGAGAACGAGCTGTTCGAGGAAGACCCACATTCTTCACCCGTTTCCACCTCTTGATCGAGACAGTTACTTCTCCGAAATTCCAGTCATGGTCGAGAAGCGAGTTTAGCTAGTCATTCGAGCCGACAGTGCAAACTTATATAAGGGGTTGAATTACCAGGAGATGAAGGGAAGTTCGAACCAAAGCCTTCATACATTAATATGGTTGAGAGAAACCGATTTGGGGAGTGTAAATGAAGATGCAGCTAAGCATATGGAGACGTTTATTGACTACTGCTGTTCCATACCCCCACCAGCCGGCGTGACCCAAGACCAGATCAAGGAGACTATGTTTATCTTCTCCCTTCGTGATGCTGAAAGGGAGTGGTATAGAGATCTGGACCGAGCCGTTCATGGGATCACCGATTGGAATTCATTGGCCTTGGCATTCTACACGAAATATTTTTCTCCCTCAAAGACCAATGCAATTAGAGCTCAAATCACGAGCTTTAAACAAGGGCCAGACGAGAACTTCCACGAAGCATGGGTCCGTTTTAAGAAGTTGGTGCGAACCATACCGCACCATGGGTTCGAAAAATGGAGCTTGTGCAATCAGTTCTATAATGGGCTGTGTGACGATCAAAGGGCCATTTTGGATGCTGCATCTAGTGGCCGATTTGCTGAGAATTTGGGAGAAACCAAGGGGTGGAAGATCATTGATGATCTAGCCACCCACAAGGCTGAGTATGGGAATTCCAGAGGGAATCAAAGGAGGAGCGCTGAATCTCCTTCTGTAGCTACACTTGAAGCTCTCACTACGAGATTTGACAAGTATGAACTAGGAGGAGCTTCAAAGGGGGGTATTTACCAAGTAAATGCTGTGTCAGACGGTCCTTTCGTCTGTGAAAGGTGCGGAGCTGAGAGACATTTTTCGAAGAATTGCCCTAGTCCCTTTGAGTCTTGTCTTTCGCCTTTCAACATTATAGGCGGACAAACACCTACTATGAGCCTAATGTTCATCCCAACCTGAGGTGGAGTAGCGAGAATGTCCTAAATCCAACTCCCCCTCCGCAGAAGAACCCTATGTGCCCTCATCAAAAGCAACAACAATATCAAAAACCTCCTTATATGCGCGCAAAGAAGCAACAACAATCCCATAGTTCTGATTTTCTTGAGTTCAAGAACTTGTTTTTGAAGGAGTCCCAAGCAAGAGAGGCCGGGATGAAGCTACTAGAGAGCCAAATTGCTCAATTGGCTAGTAAGAGTACCACTCGAGCTCCGGAACACTTACCGACTCAAACCGACCAAAAGAAGACCCTAAACGCCATCACGTTGAGGAGTGGGTCCACCCTGGAGGGGCCTGCCATGGTCGAGGACGCTGTTGAAAAGAATGAGGCAGATTCGAGTCAAACGAAAGCTGTAACGAATAATTTAAAGAAAAAGGCGTCTACCAGGTATATCGTCGATCGATCGATACACCGTGGTCGATCGATCGATATGCGGGTTCTGATAGCTTCGAATCGTACACCTTCGTCATTCGACCGAGGATAGTGGTCGATCGACCAACATCATGGCGATAGCGAGATTGTTCGTCCTCCGATGCCCGATAACTTAAGGGACCATTTGTTTCGGAGCACGACAACTCCGAAAGTGTTAGGGCGGACCGAGTGCTTGATGGGTCCGTCCCAATTCCGAAGTTCGATCCGATGACGGTTAATGGCTCACATTTGAGACGGTCTGAGGAGGATTCGAGCTTTAACAAGGAGAAAGCGGTGGACTTCCGGCCCTAAGTCCACGGATGCGGCATGATGCAACTTAGAGGAGAGGGCTAAGGTACTTCTTACAGCCCCATATCCGGAGAGACTAGTGCCAACAAAGGAACAGGTATCTTTCAGTAAGTTTGAAAAAGTTATTCGTAGCTTGAATGTACAAGTACCCTTCCTTGAGTTGGTCAATCAAGTGCCTGCCTACACTAAATTCATGAAACAACTCCTGTCTAAGAAAAAGTCGTTTGAACATGATCACACTGTCGCATTAACCAAAGAGTCATGCTCTTACTTGTCTCACACTGCCCCCTATAAGCTAGAGGACCAGGGTAGCTTTTCTGTTCCTTGCAATATAGGTACCTTCTCTATTGAGAAGGCATTATGTGACTTAGGAGCTAGTATAAGCGTCATGCCTTTGAGTCTAGCTAGGAAGCTCAAATTGACTAGGTTCGCATGTGAGATATGACAAGATGAGATGGTGACCGTCTGCGGTCCAGCCAATAGGAGTCTTAGAGGACATCCCTGTCCAAATAGGGAAGTTCTTCTTCCCCGTCGACTTTGTTGTACTTGACATGCCTGAGGATGCTCATATACCCATTATTTTGGGTAGGCCATTTCTGCACACTGCTGGTGCAGTCATAGATGTCGGTCTAGGAACCTTGACTTTCAAATTGGGAAAGCATTCTATTGTTTTTGCCCAACCTGCTAAGAAAAAGGACCCCATGTGGCCTGTGACTTGTAATACGGTTTCTGAAAAGAAATCGTACTTTGTGCTTCCTGAATTGCCTGTCTCTATTACTATCGTGTTAACCCCTCCGCCCCGGCATGGGGCAAAAAGGAGAAAAAAATCTGTTGTTTTAGATGTTGCAGGAGCTGGTTTGGGGATGGAAGTGCTGCAAGTTGCTCCAACTGTAAAGAAGCCGATCATTCAAAGAGGAGGTCTTGGTTGCCTGAGCTATGGAATTGATGAGGTAGTTGATGACGAGCCGGTCAAAGCCAGAGAGTCTGATTTTGATTCTGATAAGCCCGAAGAGATCCTTGACTGGGGAGATGATGATAGTGTTGATTCGTTGAGCCATACGGACGTGGAAGTTAAGAAGGGTGCAGCTGCTCACATAAGCACCGTTGAGGCTACCTCTAGTAGCCAGAAGCCGACGAAGTGGGCCATACCGTGGTCATTCTTTATCAACTATTAGTTGATCGAGCTCTTTATAAACTTCATTTTATTTGCTTTTGTTAGACGCTTTTTATTGCTTTTGTGTGCGCGAAAACTTCGCATTTTATTTTGCTTGCTTAGGATTTTATACGTTTGAGACTTTATTTTGGGTTTTCGCTTAATTTTGGACGCGTATTATTGTGCATTTGTAGGTTTTTAGACCTCATTAGCTCAAGTTATTGAGCAAATACGAAGAAATAAGGAGTACAGCAGTATTTTCAGTCGATCGACTGGCTACATTGGTCGATCGACTGAGTTGCACTTTCCAGAGTTTCGTTTTCGACACATTGGTCGTCGATCGCCGTCCTTAGTCGATCGACCAAGGACACTCCTGTACCTATTCACGACCTCTCCCCTGCTGTGTTTGGTCGATATGCGGACTTAAGGGAGTTTTCTACTCCACTTTTCTTTCCGTCAAGTTATTTATTTCTTCTAATTTTCTCAATTGTGCACATATTTACCGCTTTAAATTGTCTTCTAAATTTTATGCGTGGGTTTTATTTGTCTTTCAGGTACCTTATTAGTAGCACTGCTGGCTACTGAAACCTCCTAGTGCACGCTGGTTTGGGGAGGTTTCCCTTTTGCTGTGCATAAAGTCTTGTAAGTTCCCGATTTTCACTTCATGTCTTATTTATTTCATTTTCCCGCAAATTCCCATTTCTCTTTTCTTCATTACATGGTTTTGCACAATGGGGACATTGTGTGATTTGGTTTGGGGAAGGGTTTTGCGTCGCATATCATTTGCTTGCATTCACTTTTACATTCTGTTTTGCATTGTTCATTTCATTTTATATATATACGAAATTCAAAAAAAATTGAAAAATTTCAAAAATTTCCATAAAATGCACGTTTATTTTAGCATATATGTCGAGTCGGAACGGTAGTATTTCAAGGATGATACTGCATTCTGCACCTGTTTTTGCCTAAGCCTTGCTAATTGACATGTTATTAGTAGAATCATATATGCATAGTCTACGAGTTCTCGTTAAATTATTCTTTGAACTTGAGACTTGACTTAGAAAATTGGCAAACTACATCATATTTCTGAGATTTAGAGCCTATAACCGGTGACATCTATGACCGGTTTATTTAGGAATGTGAGTAGTACTCCTTATGAGGCATGTCACATAAATGTGCATAAATATGAACTTAATCTGCTTAATACCTGTACGCATTCGGTCTGTGGTTAGTTGACACATGTGGTAGAGGTTTCTTCTTATTCGTTTTGCCCATGAACTCCACACTGCCAAAAATATCCTTTTTGTCCTAATTACTACATCCTACATTTAGCCTGTCCTTTGTCAAGCTAGTAGTCTGTGTTCTTGGGGTTGTTACTCATTTTTGGTGGCATATGCTCTGTTGAGACGTTATTGGGAAGATGAAATAAAGGAAGGAAAGAAATAGAAAAGAAAAAAGAAAAAAAAATGAAAAAAATGATTCGAAGAGAAAAAAAAGAGTTATGTACTGTTTAAGCAGTCGATCGACTGCCCTTTTTGGTCGATCGACTGAGGTTCGAGAAAAAGAGAAAGAATCAATTCGCATAATTCAAATCCTTATCTTTTGGCGATTTTTTGCTCCCATGTATTATTCATTTTATATGGGGAGTTAGTTGATTACTTTTATACCTGGAGACTGTGAGATTTGTGCTTGCTATAGCACCGTTTCGATTGATTTTGAGCAAGAAGTTGGATGTTGCCATATGGTTCCGTTTTGGTACTAGCTTGATCACCTGTACCTCCACTTTCCCATAAATGTTTTGCCTCTTCTTACCCATAGCCTCACAGATCCATATATACCTCGGCATGTGTCATGGTCATTTGTTGGTTGGAATGCGTATGTACGGTTTTAGAGAATGCTTTCATATTAGACTGCAGGCAGGTTCTTATAGGTCGTAGTTAGTTGAGCGTCATTACATTTACTTCTTTCTATCTTACATATACTCACCTGTGTTTATTGAGTGGTATGAGCGACCCGTGAGAGTCCAATTTGATAAGTCTCTACAGTTGACGGTTCAGTAGTTTTAACGGCTCTATAACTCGTTTGCATGATTCATTTGCTAATTGATTGTTGGTTGTGCATTAAATTGGTTTAGGCTTTACATGTTGCATTTCGCTCCGAGATTGAACTCGTTCCATTAGGTCATTAGATCGAGTCTAGTTCTTGCTTGGGGACAAGCAAGGGTTTTGTTTGGGGAAGTTGGATGCGTGTCTTTTATATGATGTTTTACATCCCATTTTACACGCATTTCAGAGCTCATTCATGTAGTTTATGCTACATTTCTCCCTATTTCCGTCTACTTCCGTATTTTTGTACATTATTGCAGAAATGTGAAGAATCCAGCGGAAATCGAGCTAAATCCGTCCCCGAGTATCCTGCATTGCATATGACGTGAAGTATTCACCCGAGGAACGAGCTTGGTGCGCAATTCAAGGCCCAAAAGACAAGTCCACGAGTTTATAGAAGTCAAGTAGCGACTCAGCGATCGATCGACCACGCCATGCCATCGGTCGATCGACCAACCATCGGGTTCGAAGCTCTGTTCATTGCTATTGATCGATCGACCAGTCTAGCGATCGATCGACCAATTTGCTATTCAGGCGAGAATTAAAAGACCGTGAATCTTGAAGCCCAAAGTTATGTTAGGTTTAGGAAATAAAAATTCGTTAGTTGCTATATAACGTAACCTAGAAACATCGATTTAGCATCCGATTTTTATCTAAGTTTGAGATCCGATTTTTATCAAGTTTTTACATTAAGTTCTACATACGGTTCTTAGAATTAGGGTTTGGAATATTGTTAGCATTGGAATTTTCGTTTTGTTCTTAATCTTTCCTCTGCAATCTCGGTATTTTTCTGCCCTATTTCAATTTACTTCTATTTCGTTATTAGTATAGAATTGCTAGTTAGATTCCCGAAACCATCTTATTGTTGCATGTTAATTGTTTGTCCTACCACTTTAATTATGAATTCAGTACTTTTATGCCCTAGTATTATTGTTGTTATCACTTTCAGCATGAGTAGCTACATTAATTGTGCTAGGATGTAGGGGAATTATGGCGTAGGCGGCGTAGTATTAAATTGAACTAAATTCGCGTGTCAGTCGATCGACCGCCATACCTGGTCGATCGACTGACCACGTGAGGTTACCTTTCGTTTTAACTGATTTTAATGTTGTATTTAACGAATCGAATGCATGCGACCAGTTAGATGCTTAATTTATGACTGACCCATTAGATCGAAAGATAGGGACGGTTGTTAGACCACCAATTGAAATGACTAAACTGTGCTGAGATCGAAAGATAGGTATAGTTTAGACCGTTAGTCACTTTTCAGGACGAGAGTCAGTATTAGTGGTATTAGGGACCTATAGCGAGATCGAAAGATGCTATTTGTTAAGAGTGGACCGAGAGAACCTCTTGTTTCCCGCCTCACTTGCGTTCGATTTAGACACATTTAGTATCTTGCCGCTTGAAAATTTGTAATGAACCGACCATCCTAGTACCCCTTCTTTATCTGTTTAATCCGTCTTTTTAGTTTTTTGTCTTTATTTATTCTTAGCTATAGACCAATTCAACTCAACCCCACATTCGTTACCTTAGACTATAATTAGATAGCTAGAAATTACGTCTGCCTCCTTGTGGTTCGACCCTGTTACCACTAGCCTAGGCTAGTCTTAATAGGAAATTATAAATCTTATTTTTGGTACTCACAACGACGGGTATCAAATTTTGGCGCCGTTCCCGGGAGGCAATAGTTCTAATTTTTAGTTGTTTTATTTTTAGTCTTTCTTAGTTTAAGGGACTTCTGTTCCTTCAACTTTTCTTATATTCTTTTTGTAGTTTCTTCTTATACGCAGGTCACAGGGTGGTGAACTAGTACCATTCGATCCTGAGATAGAGAAATCTTTGCGCGAGTTGAGACGATCACAAAGGGTATTACCGACAGAGGAAGAGCTGAGTACTCTGTCAAGCTATCACGAGAACGAGCTATTCGAGGAAGACCCACATTCTTCACCCGTTTCCACCTCTTCACCGAGACGATTACTTCTCCGAAATTCCAGTCATGGTGAGGAAGCGAGTTTAGCTAGTCATTCGAGCCGACAGTGCAAACTTATATAAGGGGTTGAATTACCAGGAGATGCCGGGAAGTTCGAACCAAAGCCTTCATACATTAACATGGTTGAGAGAAACCGATTCGGGGAGCTGTAAATGAAGATGCGGCTAAGCATATGGAGACGTTTATTGACTACTCGCTTTGTTCCATACCCCCACCAGCCGGCGTGACCCAAGACCGGATCAAGGAGACTATGTTTATCTTCTCCTTCGTGATCTTTGCAAGGGAGTGGTATAGAGATCCGGGACCGAGCCGTTCATGGGATCACCGATTGGAATTCATTGGCCTTGGCATTCTACACGAAATATTTTTCTCCCTCAAAGACCAATGCAATTAGAGCTCAAATCACGAGCTTTAAACAAGGGCTAGACGAGAACTTCCACGAAGCATGGGTCCGTTTTAAGAAGTTGGTGCGAACCATACCGCACCATGGGTTCGAAAAATGGAGCTTGTGCAATCAGTTCTATAATGGGCTGTGTGACGATCAAAGGGCCATTTTGGATGCTGCATCTAGTGGCCGATTTGCTGAGAATTTGGGAGAAACCAAGGGGTGGAAGATCATTGATGATCTAGCCACCCACAAGGCTGAGTATGGGAATTCCAGAGGGAATCAAAGGAGGAGCGCTGAATCTCCTTCTGTAGCTGCACTTGAAGCTCTCACTGCGAGATTTGACAAGTATGAACTAGGAGGAGCTTCAAAGGGGGGTATTTACCAAGTAAATCGTGTCGACGGTCCTTTCGTGTGTGAAAGGTGCGGAGCTGAGAGACATGTTTCGAAGAATTGCCCTAGTCCCTTTGAGTCTTGTGCTGCCTTTCAACATTATAGGCAGACAAACACCTACTATGAGCCTAATGTTCATCCCAACCTGAGGTGGAGTAGCCAGAATGTCCTAAATCCAACTCCCCCTCCGCAGCAGCAACCCTCTGTGCCCCTCATCAAAAGCAACAACAATATCAAAAACCTCCTTATATGCCGCATGCACAACAACAATCCCATAGTTCCGATTTTTTGAGTTCAAGAACTTGTTCTTTGAAGGAGTCCCAAGCAAGAGAGGCCGGGATGAAGCTACTAGAGAGCCAAATTGCTCAATTGGCTAGTAAGAGTACCACTCGAGCTCCGGGACACTTACCGACTCAAACCGACCAAAAGAAGACCCTAAACGCCATCACGTTGAGGAGTGGGTCCACCCTGGAGGGGCCTGCCATGGTTGAGGACGCTGTTGAAAAGAATGAGGCGGATCCGAGTCAAACGAAAGCTGTAACGAATAATTTAAAGAAAAAGGCGTCTACGGGTATATCGATCGATCGATCGATACACTTGGTCGATCGATCGGCCCGATATGCGGGTTCTGTAGCTTCCGGAATCGTACACCTTCGTCGATCGACTGAGGATAGTGGTCGATCGACCAACATCACTGCTGATAGCGAGATTGTTCGTCCTCTGATGCCCGATAACTTAGGGGACCATTTGTTTCGGGGCACGACAACTCCGAAAGTGTTAGGGCCAGACCCGAGTGCTGATGGGTCCGTCCCAATTCCGAAGTTCGATCCGATGACGGTTAATGGCTCACATTTGAGACGGTCTGAGGAGGATTCGAGCTTTAACAAGGGGAAAGCAGTGGACTTCCAGCCTAAGTCCACGGATGCGGCATCGCAACTTAGAGGAGAGGGCTAAGGTACTTCTTGACCCCATATCCGGAGAGACTAGTGCCAACAAAGGAACAGGTATCTTTCAGTAAGTTTGAAAAAGTTATTCGTAGCTTGAATGTACAAGTACCCTTCCTTGAGTTGGTCAATCAAGTGCCTGCCTACACTAAATTCATGAAACAACTCTTGTCTAAGAAAAAGTCGTTTGAACATGATCACACTGTCGCATTAACCAAAGAGTCATGCTCTTACTTGTCTCACACTGCCCCCTATAAGCTAGAGGACCAGGGTAGCTTTTCTGTTCCTTGCAATATAGGTACCTTCTCTATTGAGAAGGCATTATGTGACTTAGGAGCTAGTATAAGCGTCATGCCTTTGAGTCTAGCTAGGAAGCTCAAATTGACTAGGTTCGCAGTGACAGATATGACAGTACAGATGGCTGACCGATCTGCGGTCCAGCCAATAGGAGTCTTAGAGGACATCCCTGTCCAAATAGGGAAGTTCTTCTTCCCCGTCGACTTTGTTGTACTTGACATGCCTGAGGATGCTCATATACCCATTATTTTGGGTAGGCCATTTATGCACACTGCTGGTGCAGTCATAGATGTCGGTCTAGGAACCTTGACCTTCAAATTGGGAAAGCATTCTATTGTCTTTGCCCAACCTGCTAAGAAAAAGGACCCCATGTGGCATGTGACTTGTAATACGGTTTCTGAAAAGAAATCGTACTTTGTGCTTCCTGAATTGCCTGTCTCTATTACTACTTCTGTGTTAACCCCTACGCCCCAGACTGGGGGCAAAAAGGAGAAAAAATCTGTTGTTTTAGATGTTGCAGGAGCTGGTTTGGGGATGGAAGTGCTGCAAGTTGCTCCAACTGTAAAGAAGCCGATCATTCAAAGAGGAGGTCTTGGTTGCCTGAGCTATGGAATTGATGAGGTAGTTGATGACGAGCCGGTCAAAGCCAGAGAGTCTGATTTTGATTCTGATAAGCCCGAAGAGATCCTTGACTGGGGAGATGATGATAGTGTTGATTCGTTGAGCCATACGGACGTGGAAGTTAAGAATGGTGCAGCTGCTCACATAAGCACCGTTGAGGCTACCTCTAGTAGCCAGAAGCCGACGAAGTGGGCCATACCGTGGTCATTCTTTATCAACTATTAGTTGATCGAGCTCTTTATAAACTTCATTTTATTTGCTTTTGTTAGACGCTTTTTATTGCTTTTGTGTGCGCGAAAACTTCGCATTTTATTTTGCTTGCTTAGGATTTTATACGTTTGAGACTTTATTTTGGGTTTTGCGCAATTTTGGACGCGTATTATTGTGCATTTGTAGGTTTTTAGACCTCATTAGCTCAAGTTATTGAGCAAATACGAAGAAATAAGGAGTACAAAGAAGTATTTTTTGATCGATCGTCAGCTACATTGGTCGATCGACCGAGTTGCACTTTCAGGAGAGAGTTCTGTTTCGACACATTGGTCGATCATTCGCCGTCCTTAGTCGATCGACCAAGGACACTCTGTACCTATTCACGACCTCTCCCATTTGTGTTTGGTCGATATGCGGACTTAAGGGAGTTTTCTACTCCACTTTTCTTTCCGTCAAGTTATTTATTTCTTCTAATTTTCTCAATTGTGCACATATTTACCGCTTTAAATTGTCTTCTAAATTTTATGCGTGGGTTTTATTTGTCTTTCAGGTACCTTATTAGTAGCACTGCTTAACTCACGAAACCTCCTAGTGCATTTGGTTTGGGAGGTTTCCTTTTTCTTTTGTGCATAAAGTCTTGTAAGTTCCGATTTTCACTTCATGTCTTATTTATTTCATTTTCCCGCAAATTCCCATTTCTCTTTTCTTCATTACATGATTTTGCACAATGGGGACATTGTGTGATTTGGTTTGGGGAAGGGTTTTGCGTCGCATATCATTTGCTTGCATTCACTTTTACATTCTGTTTTGCATTGTTCATTTCATTTTATATATATACGAAATTCAAAAAAAATTGAAAAATTTCAAAAATTTCCATAAAATGCACGTTTATTTTAGCATATATGTCGAGTCGGAACGGTAGTATTTCAAGGATGATACTGCATTCTGCACCTGTTTTTGCCTAAGCCTTGCTAATTGACATGTTATTAGTAGAATCATATATGCATAGTCTACGAGTTCTCGTTAAATTATTTGCTAAACTTGAGACTTGACTTAGAAAATTGGCAAACTACATCATATTTCTGAGATTTAGAGCCTATAACCGGTGACATCTATGACCGGTTTATTTAGGAAAATGAGTAGTACTCCTTATGAGGCATGTCACATAAATGTGCATAAATATGAACTTAATCTGCTTAATACCGGTACGCATTCGGTCTGTGGTTAGTTGACACATGTGGTAGAGGTTTCTTCTTATTCGTTTTGCCCATGAACTCCACACTGCCAAAAATATCCTTTTTGTCCTAATTACTACATCCTACATTTAGCCTGTCCTTTGTCAAGCTAGTAGTCTGTGTTCTTGGGGTTGTTACTCATTTTTGGTGGCATATGCTCTGTTGAGACGTTATTGGGAAGATGAAATAAAGGAAGGAAAGAAACAAAGAAAGAAATAGAAAAGAAAAAAGAAAAAAAAATGAAAAAAATGATTCGAAGAGAAAAAAAAGAGTTATGTACTGTTTAAGCAGTCGATCGACTGCCCTTTTTGGTCGATCGACTGAGGTTCGAGAAAAAGAGAAAGAATCAATTCGCATAATTCAAATCCTTATCTTTTGGCGATTTTTTGCTCCCATGTATTATTCATTTTATATGGGGAGTTAGTTGATTACTTTTATACCTGGAGACTGTGAGATTTGTGCTTGCTATAGCACCGTTTCGATTGATTTTGAGCAAGAAGTTGGATGTTGCCATATGGTTCCGTTTCGGTACTAGCTTGATCACCTGTACCTCCACTTTCCCATAAATGTTTTGCTTCTTCTTACCCATAGCCTCACATATCCATATATACCTCGGCATGTGTTATGGTCATTTGTTGGTTGGAATGCGTATGTACGGTTGTAGAGATTGCTTTCATATTAGACTGCAGGCATGTTCTTATAGGTCGTAGTTAGGTGAGCGTCATTACATTTACTTCTTTCTATCTTACATATACTCACCTGTGTTTATTGAGTGGTATGAGCGACCGTGATGAGTCCAATTTGATAAGTCTCTACGATTGACGGTTGATAGTTTTAACGGCTCCATAACTCGTTTGCATGATTCATTTGCTAATTGATTGTTGGTTGTGCATTAAATTGGTTTAGGCTTTACATGTTGCATTTCGTTCCGAGATTGAACTCGTTCCATTAGGTCATTAGATCGAGTCTAGTTCTTGCTTGGGGACAAGCAAGGGTTTGGTTTGGGGAAGTTTGATGCGTGCCTTTTATATGATGTTTTACATCCCATTTTACACGCATTTCAGAGCTCATTCATGTAGTTTATGCTACAATTCTCCCTATTTCCGTCTACTTCCGTATTTTTGTACATTATTGCAGAAATGTGAAGAATCAGTGAAATCGAGCTAAATCCGTCCCCGAGTATCCTGCATTGCATATGACGTGAAGTATTCACCCGAGGAACGAGCTTGGTGCGCAATTCAAGGCCCAAAAGACAAGTCCACGAGTTTATAGAAGTCAAGTAGCAGCTCAAGCAGTCGATCGACCACTGCCATCGGTCGATCGACCAACCATCGAGTTCGAAGCTTTTGTTCATTGCTATTGATCGATCGACCAGTCTAGATCGATCGACCAATTTGCTATTCAGGCGAGAATTAAAAGACCGTGAATCTTGAAGCCCAAAGTTATGTTAGGTTTAGGAAATAAAGTTACGTTAGTTGCTATATAACGTAACCTAGAAACATCAGTTTAGCATCCAGTTTTTATCTAAGTTTCAGATCCGATTTTTATCAAGTTTTTACATTAAGTTCTACATACGGTTCTTAGAATTAGGGTTTGGAATATTGTTAGCATTGGAATTTTCGTTTTGTTCTTAATCTTTCCTCTGCAATCTCGGTATTTTTCTGCCCTATTTCAATTTACTTCTATTTCGTTATTAGTATAGAATTGCTAGTTAGATTCCCGAAACCATCTTATTATTGCATGTTAATTGTTTGTCCTACCACTTTAATTATGAATTCAGTACTTTTATGCCCTAGTATTATTGTTGTTATCACTTTCAGCATGAGTAGCTAAATCAATTGTGCTAGGATGTAGGGGAATTATGGCGTAGGCGGCGTAGTATTAAATTGAACTGAATTCGCGTGTCAGTCGATCGACCGCCATACCTGGTCGATCGACTGACCACGTGAGGTTACCTTTCGTTTTAACTGATTTTAATGTTGTATTTAACGAATCGAATGCATGCGACCAGTTAGATGCTTAATTTATGACTGACCCATTAGATCGAAAGATAGGGACGGTTGTTAGACCACCAATTGAAATGACTAAAAGTGTCTTTGAGATCGAAAGATAGGTATAGTTTAGACCGTTAGTCACTTTTCAGGACGAGAGTCAGTATTAGTGGTATTAGGGACCTATAGCGAGATCGAAAGATGCTATTTGTTAAGAGTGGACCGAGAGGACCTCTTGTTTCCCGCCTCACTTGCGTTCGATTTAGACCTATTTAGTATGCTGCCGCCGAAGCTGTAATGAACCGACCATCCTAGTACCCCTTCTTTATCTGTTTAATCCGTCTTTTTAGTTTACTGTCTTTATTTATTCTTAGCTATAGACCAATTCAACTCAACCCCCACAATCGTTACCTTAGACTATAATTAGATAGCTAGAAATTACGTCTGCCTCCTTGTGGTTCGACCCTGTTACCACTAGCCTAGGCTAGTCTTAATAGGAAATTATAAATCTTATTTTTGGTACTCACAACGACGGGTATCAAATTTTGGCGCCGTTGCCGGGAGGCAATAGTTCTAATTTTTAGTTGTTTTATTTTGAGTCTTTCTTAGTTTAAGGGACTTCTGTTCCTTCAACTTTTCTTATATTCTTTTTGTAGTTTCTTCTTATACGCAGGTCACAGGGTGGTGAACTAGTACCATTCGATCCTGAGATAGAGAAATCTATGCGCGAGTTGAGACGATCACAAAGGGTATTACCGACAGAGGAAGAGCTGAGTACTCTGTCAAGCTATCACGAGAACGAGCTGTTCGAGGAAGACCCACATTCTTCACCCGTTTCCACCTCTTCACCGAGACGATTTACTTCTCCGTAAATTCCAGTCATGGTGAGGAAGCGAGTTTAGCTAGTCATTCGAGCCGACAGTGCAAACTTATATAAGGGGTTCGAATTACCAGGAGATGCCGGGAAGTTCGAACCAAAGCCTTCATACATTAACATGGTTGAGAGAAACCGATTGGGAGTCAGTAAATGAAGATGCAAACTAAGCATATGGAGACGTTTATTGACTCATCATTGTTCCATACCCCCACCAGCCGGCGTGACCCAAGACCAGATCAAGGAGACTATGTTTATCTTCTCCCTTCGTGATGCTGAAAGGGAGTGGTATAGAGATCTGGACCGAGCCGTTCATGGGATCACCGATTGGAATTCATTGGCCTTGGCATTCTACACGAAATATTTTTCTCCCTCAAAGACCAATGCAATTAGAGCTCAAATCACGAGCTTTAAACAAGGGCTAGACGAGAACTTCCACGAAGCATGGGTCCGTTTTAAGAAGTTGGTGCGAACCATACCGCACCATGGGTTCGAAAAATGGAGCTTGTGCAATCAGTTCTATAATGGGCTGTGTGACGATCAAAGGGCCATTTTGGATGCTGCATCTAGTGGCCGATTTCTTTGAGAATTTGGGAGAAACAAAGGGTGGAAGATCATTGATGATCTAGCCACCCACAAGGCTGAGTATGGGAATTCCAGAGGGAATCAAAGGAGGAGCGCTGAATCTCCTTCTGTAGCTACACTTGAAGCTCTCACTGCGAGATTTGACAAGTATGAACTAGGAGGAGCTTCAAAGGGGGGTATTTACCAAGTAAATGCTATGTCAGACGGTCCTTTCGTCTGTGAAAGGTGCGGAGCTGAGAGACATTTTTCGAAGAATTGCCCTAGTCCCTTTGAGTCTTGTGCTGCCTTTCAACATTATAGGCAGACAAACACCTACTATGAGCCTAACGTTCATCCCAACCTGAGGTGGAGTAGCCAGAATGTCCTAAATCCAACTCCCCCTCCGCAGCAGCAACCCTATGTGCCCCTCATCAAAAGCAACAACAATATCAAAAACCTCCTTATATGCCGCAGCAGCAACAACAATCCCATAGTTCTGATTTTGCTGAGTTCAAGAACTTGTTGCTGAAGGAGTCCCAAGCAAGAGAGGCCGGGATGAAGCTACTAGAGAGCCAAATTGCTCAATTGGCTAGTCAGAGTACCACTCGAGCTCCGGGACACTTACCGACTCAAACCGACCAAAAGAAGACCCTAAACGCCATCACGTTGAGGAGTGGGTCCACCCTGGAGGGGCCTGCCATGGTCGAGGATGCTGTTGAAAAGAATGAGGCGGATCCGAGTCAAACGAAAGCTGTAACGAATAATTTAAAGAAAAAGGCGTCTACCAGGTATATCAGTCGATCGACTGATACACCCGGTCGATCGACTGATATGCGGGTTACAATAGCTTCTGGAAATGTACACCTTCGTCGATCGACTGAGGATAGTGGTCGATCGACCAAGATCACTGCTGATAGCGAGATTGTTCATCTTCTGATGCCCGATAACTTAGGGGACCATTTGTTTCGGGGCACGACAACTCCGAAAGTGTTAGGGCGGACCGAAAGTCTTTGATGGGTCCGTCCCAATTCAAGTTCGATCGATGACGGTTAATGGCTCACATTTGAGACGGTCCGAGGAGGATTCAAGCTTTAACAAGGAGAAAGCGGTGGACTTCCGGCCTAAGTCCACGGATGCGGCATGCGCAACTTAGAGGAGAGGGCTAAGGTACTTCTTACAGCCCCATATCCGGAGAGACTATTGCCAACAAAGGAACAGGTATCTTTCAGTAAGTTTGAAAAAGTTATTCGTAGCTTGAATGTACAAGTACCCTTCCTTGAGTTGGTCAATCAAGTGCCTGCCTACACTAAATTCATGAAACAACTCTTGTCTAAGAAAAAGTCGTTTGAACATGATCACACTGTCGCATTAACCAAAGAGTCATGCTCTTACTTGTCTCACACTGCCCCCTATAAGCTAGAGGACCAGGTAGCTTTTCTGTTCCTTGTAATATAGGTACCTTCTCTATTGAGAAGGCATTATGTGACTTAGGAGCTAGTATAAGCGTCATGCCTTTGAGTCTAGCTAGGAAGCTCAAATTGAATAGGTTCGCAGTGATGATATGACAAGATGAGATGGTCGACCGATCTGCGGTCCGGCCAATAGGAGTCTTAGAGGACATCCCTGTCCAAATAGGGAAGTTCTTCTTCCCCGTCGACTTTGTTGTACTTGACATGCCTGAGGATGCTCATATACCCATTATTTTGGGTAGGCCATTTATGCACACTGCTGGTGCAGTCATAGATGTCGGTCTAGGAACCTTGACTTTCAAATTGGGAAAGCATTCTATTGTCTTTGCCCAACCTGCTAAGAAAAAGGACCCCATGTGGCCTGTGACTTGTAATACGGTTTCTGAAAAGAAATCGTACTTTGTGCTTCCTGAATTGCCTGTCTCTATTACTACTTCTGTGTTAACCCCTACGCCCCAGACTGGGGGCAAAAAGGAGAAAAAATCTGTTGTTTTAGATGTTGCAGGAGCTGGTTTGGGGATGGAAGTGCTGCAAGTTGCTCCAACTGTAAAGAAGCCGATCATTCAAAGAGGAGGTCTTGGTTGCCTGAGCTATGGAATTGATGAGGTAGTTGATGACGAGCCGGTCAAAGCCAGAGAGTCTGATTTTGATTCTGATAAGCCCGAAGAGATCCTTGACTGGGGAGATGATGATAGTGTTGATTCGTTGAGCCATACGGACGTGGAAGTTAAGAAGGGTGCAGCTGCTCACATAAGCACCGTTGAGGCTACCTCTAGTAGCCAGAAGCCGACGAAGTGGGCCATACCGTGGTCATTCTTTATCAACTATTAGTTGATCGAGTTCTTTATAAACTTCATTTTATTTGCTTTTGTTAGACGCTTTTTATTGCTTTTGTGTGCGCGAAAACTTCGCATTTTATTTTGCTTGCTTAGGATTTTATACGTTTGAGACTTTATTTTGGGTTTTGCGCAATTTTGGACGCGTATTATTGTGCATTTGTAGGTTTTTAGACCTCATTAGCTCAAGTTATTGAGCAAATACGAAGAAATAAGGAGTACAGCAGTATTTTCAGTCGATCGACTGGCTACATTGGTCGATCGACTGAGTTGCACTTTCCAAAGAGTTACTGTTCCTGACACATTGGTCGATCGACTGCCGTCCTTAGTCGATCGACCAAGGACACTCCTGTACCTATTCACGACCTCTCCCCCGCTGTGTTTGGTCGATATGCGGACTTAAGGGAGTTTTCTACTCCACTTTTCTTTCCGTCAAGTTATTTATTTCTTCTAATTTTCTCAATTGTGCACATATTTACCGCTTTAAATTGTCTTCTAAATTTTATGCGTGGGTTTTATTTGTCTTTCAGGTACCTTATTAGTAGCACTGCTGGCTACTGAAACCTCCTAGTGCACGCTGGTTTGGGGAGGTTTCCCTTTTGCTGTGCATAAAGTCTTGTAAGTTCCCGATTTTCACTTCATGTCTTATTTATTTCATTTTCCCGCAAATTCCCATTTCTCTTCTCTTCATTACATGATTTTGCACAATGGGGACATTGTGTGATTTGGTTTGGGGAAGGGTTTTGCGTCGCATATCATTTGCTTGCATTCACTTTTACATTCTGTTTTGCATTGTTCATTTCATTTTATATATATACGAAATTCAAAAAAAATTGAAAAATTTCAAAAATTTCCATAAAATGCACGTTTATTTTAGCATATATGTCGAGTCGGAACGGTAGTATTTCAAGGATGATACTGCATTCTGCACCTGTTTTTGCCTAAGCCTTGCTAATTGACATGTTATTAGTAGAATCATATATGCATAGTCTACGAGTTCTCGTTAAATTATTTGCTGAACTTGAGACTTGACTTAGAAAATTGGCAAACTACATCATATTTCTGAGATTTAGAGCCTATAACCGGTGACATCTATGACCGGTTTATTTAGGAATGTGAGTAGTACTCCTTATGAGGCATGTCACATAAATGTGCATAAATATGAACTTAATCTGCTTAATACCTGTACGCATTCGGTCTGTGGTTAGTTGACACATGTGGTAGAGGTTTCTTCTTATTCGTTTTGCCCATGAACTCCACACTGCCAAAAATATCCTTTTTGTCCTAATTACTACATCCTACATTTAGCCTGTCCTTTGTCAAGCTAGTAGTCTGTGTTCTTGGGGTTGTTACTCATTTTTGGTGGCATATGCTCTGTTGAGACGTTATTGGGAAGATGAAATAAAGGAAGAAAAGAAACAAAGAAAGAAATAGAAAAGAAAAAAGAAAAAAAAAATGAAAAAAATGATTCGAAGAGAAAAAAAAGAGTTATGTACTGTTTAAGCAGTCGATCGACTGCCCTTTTTGGTCGATCGACTGAGGTTCGAGAAAAAGAGAAAGAATCAATTCGCATAATTCAAATACTTATCTTTTGGCGATTTTTTGCTCCCATGTATTATTCATATTATATGGGGAGTTAGTTGAATACTTTTATACCTGGAGACTGTGAGATTTGTGCTTGCTATAGCACCGTTTCGATTGATTTTGAGCAAGAAGTTGGATGTTGCCATATGGTTCCGTTTCGGTACTAGCTTGATCACCTGTACCTCCATTTTCCCATAAATGTTTTGCCTCTTCTTACCCATAGCCTCACATATCCATATATACCTCGGCATGTGTCATGGTCATTTGTTGGTTGGAATGCGTATGTACGGTTGTAGAGATTGCTTTCATATTAGACTGCAGGCATGTTCTTATAGGTCGTAGTTAGGTGAGCGTCATTACATTTACTTCTTTCTATCTTACATATACTCACCTGTGTTTATTGAGTGGTATGAGCGACCCGTGAGAGTCCAATTTGATAAGTCTCTACAGTTGACGGTTCAGTAGTTTTAACGGCTCCATAACTCGTTTGCATGATTCATTTGCTAATTGATTGTTGGTTGTGCATTAAATTGGTTTAGGCTTTACATGTTGCATTTCGCTCCGAGATTGAACTCGTTCCATTAGGTCATTAGATCGAGTCTAGTTCTTGCTTAGGGACAAGCAAGGGTTTGGTTTGGGGAAGTTTGATGCGTGTCTTTTATATGATGTTTTACATCCCATTTTACACGCATTTCAGAGCTCATTCATGTAGTTTATGCTACAATTCTCCCTATTTCCGTCTACTTCCGTATTTTTGTACATTATTGCAGAAATGTGAAGAATCCAATGGAAATCGAGCTAAATCGTCCCGAGTATCTGCATTGCATATGACGTGAAGTATTCACCCGAGGAACGAGCTTGGTGCGCAATTCAAGGCCCAAAAGACAAGTCCACGAGTTTATAGAAGTCAAGTAGCAGCTCAGCGATCGATCGACCATCGCCATCGGTCGATCGACCAACCATCGGGTTCCTCTTGTTCATTTCTATTTATCGATCGATCGATCCTAGCATCGATCGACCAATTTGCTATTTCAGACGAGAATTAAAAGACCGTGAATCTTGAAGCCCAAAGTTATGTTAGGTTTAGGAAATAAAGTTACGTTAGTTGCTATATAACGTAACCTAGAAACATCAGTTTAGCATCCAGTTTTTATCTAAGTTTCAGATCCGATTTTTATCAAGTTTTTACATTAAGTTCTACATACGGTTCTTAGAATTAGGGTTTGGAATATTGTTAGCATTAGAATTTTCGTTCTTGTTCTTAATCTTTCCTCTGCAATCTCGGTATTTTTCTGCCCTATTTCAATTTACTTCTATTTCGTTATTAGTATAGAATTGCTAGTTAGATTCCCGAAACCATCTTATTGTTGCATGTTAATTGTTTGTCCTACCACTTTAATTATGAATTCAGTACTTTTATGCCCTAGTATTATTGTTGTTATCACTTTCAGCATGAGTAGCTAAATCAATTGTGCTTGGATGTAGGGGAATTATGGCGTAGGCGGCGTAGTATTAAATTGAACTGAATTCGCGTGTCAGTCGATCGACCGCCATACCTGGTCGATCGACTGACCACGTGAGGTTACCTTTCGTTTTAATTGATTTTAATGTTGTATTTAACGAATCGAATGCATGCGACCAGTTAGATGCTTAATTTATGACTGACCCATTAGATCGAAAGATAGGGACAGTTGTTAGACCACCAATTGAAATGACTAAACTGTGCTGAGATCGAAAGATAGGTATAGTTTAGACCGTTAGTCACTTTTCAGGAGGAGAGTCAGTATTAGTGGTATTAGGGACCTATAGCGAGATCGAAGGATGCTATTTGTTAAGAGTGGACCGAGAGGACCTCTTGTTTCCCGCCTCACTTGCGTTCGATTTAGACCTGTTTAGTATGCTGCCGCCGAAGCTGTAATGAACCGACCATCCTAGTACCCCTTCTTTATCTGTTTAATCCGTCTTTTTAGTTTACTGTCTTTATTTATTCTTAGCTATAGACCAATTCAACTCAACCCCCACAATCGTTACCTTCGACTATAATTAGACAGCTAGAAATTACGTCTGCCTCCTTGTGGTTCGACCCTGTTACCACTAGCCTAGGTTAGTCTTAATAGGAAATTATAAATCTTATTTTTGGTACTCACAACGACGGGTATCAGCCAAAATGGCATTTACTAGGTCATGGTGAGCTGTATTGTGCAATAGGATAAATAGGGCATACAGGAATTGTCCACCCACGTTGGGTAACTATATCTCAAGGCCACTCGAGGAGTTAATGACTACAAATGCGTGGCCATGCTCGGAAGTAATCTGTGAGAGATTTTTCTGGTCAGGTAATCACACTCCCGATCGAGAAAACCACTCGCGATGTGTTCATGTGCAAGTGCGACCTGAAAGACACCTTGCATTGAGTGGGAGATTAAAACGGACAAGAGAATTGGTAGCGCACACACTGTGTCGGACAAGTGGGAGATTGTTGGAGTTAGTGTCCTCCACAATAGTGCGTTAACATATTAAATCTAATTAATGGAATATCATCAGATATTTATTTACTTGATCCTCGTCAGTTGATTAACGTAAATCGATAACGGTTGGCTGACTAGAGTTTGACGTTATTGTCGTGAGACGGCGGTGATCAACTGACCCCTTTCGGTCACACCTATAGGAACGAACCCCAATTGATAACTAATTAATTGTATGAGATACAATTTATTTAGTCCCTTGATTTAAAGACTAAAAAGTTAGTCGATTATTTTTAGAGAGATTTCGAGTTGCGAACTCGAGGAGCGGCCGTTATTATTTAATTATGTGATAAGTGAATAATAAATTTTGGGAGACGGGTTTTAGTTAATTAACTATTAATTTACTAAAATTGTACTAATTGATTAATGTGATTAATATTAGTACTTAAATAATATGTGTAGTGGTACACGTATATTCAGAGGAGCCTTAACTAGGCCTTCCTTAGCATATAAGGGCATTACCATCTCGGTTGCCCGAGGATAGTAATAATCAAACGTCGATAAATGAACTATTATATTGTATTAAGGGCGGTTTAAACCAACAAACGATATGAAGATACAACTCGAGGACTACTAGCTACGCCTATCGAATCTCGTGAAGACTCATCCATGCCCGGACTCCAGCTATCAACGACATCAACACCTGCTAAGACCGACTGTTCACCATAAGGGATCACGGCAGACACATAACAAACAAACAATCACACAAGGTCAGTACTGAGATAAGATACGACAATGGCAACTACAATCATCGATACAAACAATGCTATCATTCTCAAACACAATCACGATAACCAACCAACTCATCATCGATCGTCCACCTGGACCTACCGCCGATGGGGGACCGCAGCCGTACCCACCAAATCCCCGCTCCTCATAATGAGCGATAACCCCGTCCATTAATGTACACATCCCCCCGTGGCGGGTTCCACGGAGGGCGAAACTAGGGCGTGAAGTCACTCCAGCAAGTGACCTCACTCCGAGACGCATCTCGAGAACCAGAGACAACAACCACAATCACAACCACAACCGTCACAATACAATTACGATACTAAGCAATCACAATATAACCACAACGACCGACATACTAGACCATCTACTAAACCGAGTAGGCGAACCTACCTTTAAGCAACCGCAACCAATCCATGCCAACACATGGCATATCCAAAGAATCAGCAAAGCCTATAAGCACAACACAATCATCTATTACTACCAAGCAAACCCTAATTGCAAAGAACAAGGACACGGATGATGATTATAACATACCTATAGGGAGAAAACTCAAAGCAAAAAGACCGCTACCCGACACAAGTGACGCTCTCTTAAGGCACAAGGATCTTCAAAAGGCTTCCATGGAGGTTTTGAGGTGAAGGGAAGGAAGAGGCGATGAAGGGTAGGAGGAAAGTGGCGGAAGTGATTTGCGGATTTAACAAAACGCGATATAAAACCCTCGCTGAAAACTCGGTACTCGATCGAGTACCCAACATACTCGATCGAGTGACCCCCTACTCGATCGAGTAACCTAGCTACTCGATCGAGTAGCCTCTACTCTATTGAGTACCACTCATGACACGCAACCCAAGATGGTTTTGGCACGCAATTCTAAGACTAATCCCGCTCCCAAGGTCAGTCAACGATGGTCAAAGGGTCTCTAAAAAGGGCGGGTATTACAGTCTTCCCCCCTTAAAAAGAACTTTGTCCCCGAAGTTCAACTCACCTATCTCCCGCTCAAGGCTCGGAAACAACACGACCTCACCAAACTTCCCGCTCAAACCATTACTCCTTGGAAATACCATCCCCCCCCATGTCATCATCATCACCGTCTATACTTTATACCTATCGACTCCTACCACTATCATGCAAGCATTATCATCGTTGATTGTCACTCTACATGTATGCATCAATTCTTACTAATGATTATGTATCAAACATCGACTTTGCCATATGAGCCAACACAACCAACCATGCTCCTCATGTGACAACAATTTATCTACCCGAAACGTATCTCATATCAATCTCATACTGCACAATTAACACCACCGTGTTACTCAATTCATTCTATTACGACGCATCGCGCCGAGATAAGACTCTTTATGACGGTCCCTTACAATTCCTTCTATCATTTTCACTTCAACGCATGAATTACTCCACAAACCGAGGTAACTAATTACACTTCATACAAGTAAAGTAACCAAGGTACTAGAAAATTTTGCAATTAAACAACAAAACCTTATAGGCAAACAAAACATAATTTCGAAATCAGCCTTTTATTTCGCGGTAATTTTCGCGACATTACTCTTTCCCCCTTTAAAAGGAACTTCGTCCCCGAAGTTCACCACCAAAATTACAACACATATTACCTATTATTTGCATCATAACATTAAATAAAACCATATTATTTGTTATGGACATTACTCACTAACTATATACTCGTTAAATTAGAATTCATACACCAACCTCCGAATATACAAATCCATAAATCGACAACACATGTTAATATGGATGCGCAAGTGTACAAGAAGTTATAAATCCGATAAATAGCTCTTAATAGGTCGTATGCAACATTAAAGTAACAAGAAACTATTACCGCTTCACTAATTGTGATAAATACGGTTATAAAACTTCAAACACGACTTCCAACATATGAAATTAACGGTTCAAAGGTGTTACTATGCAGTAATAACTACCTTAAACAGCAAACTTGCAATTATAAAACAATTGAACATTTTTAATTTTTGAAAACCTCCTGTAACAGTGCTACTCGATCGAGTATGTAGCGATACTCGATCGAGTGCCATGCTACTCGATCTAGTGTCCTGGCTACTCGATCGAGTAGCCCTGTGTCGAATGCTTTTATCCCACCTTCCTGCAGCTACTCGATAGAGTACGGGGTACTCTGTCGAGTACCTACAGGCCAAGTTACCCTATACAACCTGTCATAAGACAACATACATGCACATATTTGTCATATAAAATCGAGTCGGGACGACTCTCCGACTTTTAACATCCTGCAACAAGTCAAAATATCAAATCCGGCCTTATGCCAACAATACAAGTTCATAACTAAGGTTTTCATGAAAACAACTACCAAAGTCTAACCATACTACCAACGCCTACCACCAACGACTATAAACAAGGATAAATCAAGGAGTATCACTCCTGCTGCTGCTGCTGCTCAAACATCACCTCATCATCACCACCACCGCCAGAAGTACCTGCTCCCGATGACCCGATCCCCGCATCCATTCCTGCTCCTGCTCCTGCTCCTGGGCCCACGTACCATGGAGTCAAGCCACCGTAGGCAAAGGACTGAGGTGTCCCCCACGTCGACTGATCCACCCCGTAGGAATGGAAAACCCCTGTGTAGTCCCCAACTCCACTCCACCACACCGGATGCGGTCCCTCGGTCCCTATCCCCTGAGCATACGCCATCTCGTGCATGTTCCGGAGTGTCAAGGTAGATGACACTCTCTCCGCCAAGTAGCTGAATCTCGTCTCCGGGGTGTCGAGGTAAGGGTAGCACGGAAAAGGCTGCTGCTGCTGTGGTGCCACCGGCCGTGGCCTGGTCTCTGAGGTCCTCTCCCTCACTCGACGGGGTCCTCTCCCCAACCTAGGTCTCTCCACTGCCACGACCGACGCATTCTCTCCCTTCTTCGGCTCTGGCATCACCTCGAGAATGGTGTCGTCGATGAGGTAGGTCTGCAGATGGCGGGGTCTATCATCATCCTCCTCCTCCTCCTCCTCGTCATCGGAGTGCACCGTCAGTACCGTCGGCTCCAAGGGCTCCGTGGGTGGGAGGTGCTCAGGAGATGGAATCTTCATCCAACTCACGCCCCACACCCTCCAAGCTAGGCTGCCGTCAGCCAAAGTCCTCAACCATTTCAGGTCGAGTTAGTAGTCGCGGTCCATAGTGGGCACAGGGGTAGCTAGAGGCACATACTCCGAAGAAGCCTCGAAAGAGGTTAGCTTTTCAGCTAACCGAGTGGCGATGGCGCCACAACTCAAGTATCGGGAAGAGGCAGTAGCCATCAAGGCAAGGGCAGCACAAACCATAGAAGGAGCATTAAAGACCACTTTCCTGGTCCGCTCCGGGTTGAGGTACGACATCAAAAGCAACACCTCATGATTGTTTAGCTTACTGATATCCGGTCGGTCATAGAGAAGGTTCGAGAGAGAACGGAGAAAGATCCTCAACGTGACATGCTGAACATCATTAATCAGCATGTTACTTGAGGTAGGAGCTGGTTTCCCGGTCAGGCAAGGCATTAGGCGGCATACACCGCACTCAGCAGGGATGTCGGTGATGGAGTCCTTGGGAGGCTTGGCCAACCCAAGGTGAGAAGCAAATTGGTCCATAGAAAGCAAGAAACTAGTGTTCATCAATCGAAACTCAACGGTCTGGCCAACGGGGTCATAGATAAAGGAGCTCATAAACTCCAAGGTGAGAAAAGGATAAGTGTGTTTCCTCAGCCTATACAACCCAAGAAGACCCAAAGTCTCAAATATGTGACGGACATCCGTCTCTATCTCCAACTCCTCCAACAAAGTAGTGTCTATACACCTTGTAGGTCTCATTTTGCGTTTTTGTAAAGCTACAAAACGCTCTCTTTGCTTGAAATCAACAAAAACAACAGAAGGGTACTCTGGAACTGCGGGTACCACAGGTCCACTCCCTTCCCCCATCTCAGGTGGATTACCCCTCCCCCGTTTACTTTGTCGGGTTCCTATGTTCAATCTCGGCATCTGTTTCAGCATATGACTTAAGCAACTTGCACAAACACGTAAAGCCTATACTTCATGTAACTTGAACTTAACTCATTCAGTTAGGTAAACCAATTCACCAACAAATTTCAACATGTGAAGCACATAAGTCATGCCATTAACCTTTAATATTAAGCCATGTACACACATTCACCAACAGTTTCCAAAATTTGACATACAAGCTCAGATTACTACTACTCATAGGCCATAGTTGTGAAAGAAATTATCATGGTGATTTCATATGCTCAACAAATTCGAATATCCTAGCATGATTCTAAAGGTTATTCCAAACACACTTCTAATCACATGTGAGGCATTCTTACTAGTCCATGGAAACGAATAACTTGGAACATATCATTATCAACCTTCAATATTATGAACAACAATTCACTTAGAATTTTCAGACGGTCTTTACAGCTGTGATAATTTTGGCATATTTTCATCAATTATCGTTTCTATTATCATATTGAAGTTCAACTTATACTTATAATGTCATTCACAACAACAAATTCCAATTATAAATCACGAATTTCCATTTGAGGCACTTTTAAGACGGGGTTTTAAGGCAACTTTCTAAGGTAAAATCATCAAAATCTATCCTCCAACATGATATAAACAATACTTAAGGCTCAATTCTACCATCTAACCATTGTAAAACAACCAAAAATCGATTTTAATTTTGGAAACCCTAGAAATTTCGGGTTCAATCTTTGTAATTTCTAGTCTAATTTACAGCAGTTAATCACAAGCAAACATGGAAAGGAGGCATGTGAATCATATTTCAACAATTAAAAGCACCAAATTGATCATGATAATCGAAAATCTCAGATTGTTTCACTTCTCTAACACATTCAAATCAGTAAACCATGTACATTATGAAGAATAGCATACCTTGATTGAGTAGCAAAGTAAAGAAACGAAATTAAGCAAAGAAATCAACCCTAAGAATCACCACTAACCCAAGAGAATGAGAGATTTAGAGAGGAAACAAGGCTTTAGGGTTCGAAATATAGAGGAAGAATGAGAAGAAATAGAAAGAATAGGGGTTTTAAGAAACCCGTAGGATTCACTGTACAGTAACCTACTCGATCGAGTGCCTAGGGTACTCGATCGAGTACCACCCTACTCGATCGAGTAGGAGCTATTTCGTCGAGTATCTACAGGAATTTTTCCCACATCCCGACATCTTAGCTTCCTAACTAGATCGAGTGAGGTCTACTCGGTCTAGTAAGCACTCGCACTCGGTTAAGTATGGTTAAGTACTCGGTCAGAAATACTAAGTAACTTGAAAATTCCTGCAAAACAACATTGCGTGTCGATTCCAAACTAAGGTCGGAATTCGGCACGAATTATCACACTCCATCACGGATTAGAACCATTACTCACGCAAAACGTAATTCTTCAACGAATAAAGTGTACGTCACATTACGCTATACAAGTTACCCAACTCGGTTTACCTGCTACCTAATCTTCTATAAATATAATCACACACTACTACAAAAATCATCATAGACATCAGACATTTTCACCAATAGGCATCGGGTTTGTTACTGATGCACAGTTGACACATGTATATTCTCTATGCTTATACATCAGTCTTAAGTCTGATATCTATTCGAAAATATACATCAGAGTTTTAGGAAATCCGATGTCTATATATTATATAGACATCAGATGTTTACAAAAATCAGATGTCTATTCAAGACAATGGACATCAGATATATAAAAAAAACCGATGTCTATAATTTTTTTTTTCATAAAAAAAATAAATTATGCTATTGTTGCCTATTACATAAATCCTACACATGATCAGATTTATATGACTGGTAAGCTTTCCTGCTCCTTTATTTTTCACTTCCATTAGTGTGTAACAACAACAAATCATTACAAATCACAACAGCAAAAAATCAACTACCCAACCAACCAACTTAATCATCACAATCAATCAAACCCTGCCATCTCCAATCTCTTGACGCCTTGTACAACTTTTGAACCATCTTCCTATAATCTGCAAAATCACCCATTTTCGTATCTACTGGAACTCCCTATAAACCAAATTCGAACTTTAGGCAAACAATTACACCAATTATAAAACTGGAACCAAAGAACAGGGAATCATCAGTCGTAAACACCTGACTTGCTCGTAACTCCAGTGCAACCTCTTCCTGTGCTGTTAACTTTATCTGTAGGAATAAAACGATCACATAAGAATACTCACATGATCAACTAACCTTTATTTAGACTAAAAACCGAAGAACTAAGTCCAAGTCGATAATGAGCCAACATAAAATGATTATTAATTAAGGAAAAAAACAGCTACAAAAAAATGCAGTATTCAGTAAGCTCAAGTACCACATGCCCAACTGATCGCAAGCGGGATGAGCAAGCATCTTCGAATAACATAGCCGCAACTCGTCACCAGGAACGAGACGCAATTCATTATCCTCCTATAAAATTGCAGAATTGTATATTATAATATTAACACCCACAAAATAACTAAACTAACAAAAAATGAACATCCAAAGATTAAGGAACTATATGTACGAAAAGAGGTAAATAAAAGTATCGGAAACCTTGGGAAAACAAAATACGCAACACGCTTCTTGTTCAGTCCAATATCCCACCGAATCGTTAGATTATTCTTAGTTTGAGATTCTTTCATCATCTGCAACCCATTAAGAGCATAAAATCCATCAGAAGCAAGGAAAACGATTAGCGGGGAGAGATCGGGCACGCAGTGGTGGTAGAAAATGATACAATAGAAGTTGGACAAGTATGGAACAAAGACATAAAAATAAGCGTGAGATGGCACATCACTAACCTTGTCATAGTCACTTCAAGTTTGATAAGTGGAGCAAAGACATTTTGATACTACAAAACACATAAAAATAAATAAAAGGCTTGCAGATAGAACGTAAAGTCTAGATGCCAATCTAAAAATCCCTCCACATCCTCCACAATCCACATCACTACTTTTCGAAAATTATACTGTTCGAAAAAAAGGTCATTTCTAACTTTCACAATTTATGCAGAATATCATAAAAACGTAATGTCAAAAGTGTTCTACATACATTATGACCAATTCGCAAACTGACAAGATATCTTAGCTATATCTTAGCTACAACAAAATCTACCTCAATTGTAAATGACCAATTCGCAAACTTTCACAATCTTAGCTATATCTTAGCATAAATTCACCCTAAACATTCTTTTTGTATAACTCGCCTGAAGCGATATCTTAGCTACAACAAAATCTACCTCAATTGTAAATGAAGTAAACGCTCTAAGCCTCTAAGTTGATAAATATGGCCCATCTTGTAACAAGGTTTCAATCCAAACCATGAAAATACAAGATACCATCAGATTATATAAGGTGTAATAGTCTTGAGCATACCTTTTATTTATTTAAAGGAACTCGATCGAGAGAAATGTTAAATCAAAAGAATCTTATCTTTTACCTTCTATTTTTCTTATCTTATTTGCCCATCTTTAGATCTTTGATAATACCGATACAAATCATATAGTCTATCTTATAGAAATCACATTTTTTAACACTTTATATACTGAATAATGACATCTTCATTTTGATTATACATTGAGCATAAAATGTGTAAGCAAGCAAAACAAATTAAAGTGAGGTAAACATTCAAGGCTTAACTTGTACAGACAGAGTACAAATAATCACATCCTAAAGTTTAGAAAAGTATAGTCCAACATAATTGTTTATTGCTTACTCATAAAAAAAGTTGAGGCTAAGAGTGGTTACTTACTCCTCCTCCTATCTATATCTTAACGACAATTAGCTTGCTGGCTGATATCAGTACAACTAATAAAGGAGTACTCCAAGTATCTTTGAAACAATTCTGTACAAGAGTCGGTAACATTGTGGATATCAGTGTCATGAACAGCCTGTCAGCAGAATGATGTATAGATTATCAGACACCTAAAAATCAGTAAATCAAGAACAGAAATATTAGCATCTCACGAATTAGTTCTTCAGAAAAGCCAGTGATCAAATAAGTAAGTTTTAAGTTGTACGACAAACTCGATTTTTTAAAATCAAAAGAATCAAACTGGAAAGAAACATTTGAGGTATCTAACATTTTCTAGACAATTAGAGTAGCTAGTCAAACAAGTGCAGCGTTAAACTTTACAAGTGAGAGATCAGAGTACATGAGTGAAGTACCTATGAGAAGACGAAGACACGACAGGCTACCAACACTTGCAGACTTGAGACTAGCAGTACCACTACCTCTTCCCTCAAAATTCGAGGTCCACGCCACCGTCTATTGTTTCTTTTCCAAACAATAATCCTCCCCTTCCCGCCAAACCCTTAATCGACACAACTTACTAAACCCTAAAATTTCACCACATCACTCAATTAAACTAAAACCAAAATCGAAATTTCATTTTCTAATTCTCAGAAAACCCTAATAATTCACATATTCAACTCACAAACTTCTAAATTAATTCCACGCAATTGAGCTACAAGTCTACAACTACGATGATCACACTCTTCAATCAAAATACCTAATATGATAAAATCACCACAAAACTCAATAAAAAATCAACAATTCACAAATTCAACAAAGTTAAGAAAGCAAAATGACATACAGCTGAAGAGCTTCACGTGTTTAGGTTCAGTCCAACTTTCACGCGATTTCGAAATCGTATAGGGCTTCCTAACCTTCTTACTATTCGATTCATCAAGAATAGCGAACATGGACGAACAACAATAATGAAGGGCGACTCTCGAGGATAACACGCTGGTGGTGGTGGTTAGCACAGGCAGAAAGTGGCGAGGTGGTGGTTGTGGAGGAGGTGGCGGCGGATTTGGAGGATGAGGGATAAGGAATGGGTGATTTGGGAATATAGGGTGAATGATTAATCTATAATGTTTGATTTAAAGTTATAATATGAGTAATTTAATGGACATCGGATATTTTAATATCTCATGTCCTTTAAAAACCAATTTAATAGACATGGGTTCTTTAAAATCACTGATGTATACTAAATTGAATATGCATCTGTTTTTTGAAAATCTCTGATGTCTATATTTATACATCAGTTTTTTTAGAAACTCTGATGTATATTAGGTGATGTCTATTACGCTTTTTGTAGTAGTGACACCATCATATTACACTTAAACTTACTTTACTTGTTACTACTAAACTAGTGTTCACTTCAATTTGAAGCATATAATTAACATCAATTCTTTCTTTCACTTATCACATAAATACATACTTTTTAAACAAATTACTCAATCATGTCTTGCATTCTATCATAAGCAATTCAATTTGTACGAATCAAATATTACGCAGCGGAAAAATTTCAACCAACAAATAAGGCCCAAACGCATTACTATATGTTATGTCTCGAATTATAACTCAACTATACTATAACTATCATCATAGTAATTACTGAAGATTTATAAACTCGTATATGACTCCCGTCATCATTAACTTATAGCAAACACCTACATGTTCACTCTTCATGTCACAACATTCAATTCCACATTTTCACGCATCTCTATTACATAAACTTCCGTCACATATCTAATAACCATCGTATAAACTCACTAATCATTCTAAAAACTCCACTAATTTCACCAACGATTACTATACGCGGCCCAAATACCACTATCACACCCCTATTAACTCTAACAAGGTCATAACCGGAGATAGCTCCGGCACAATTAACATGCATATTACACATAGACATACGGACTCCACATTCCCATCCCAGGTGACTGGCTTAAGTGTCATGGGGCCAAGGTTTTGAAATGAGGGCGCCTACTCACCCAAAACCTAGCATCAGCTGCGGCTCCCATTATACATACACCAGGTTCATTTTATTAGACTCTCTACGTTCATTATGATCATTTGTTACAGGTTCCAAAATCGTCGCTCTGATACCACTTTGTAACACCCCCATATTCAGAGGAGCCTTAACTAGGCCTTCATTAGCATATAAGGGCGTTACCATCTCGGTTGCCCGAGGATAGTAATAATCAAACGTCGATAAATGAACTATTATATTGTATTACAAGCGGTTTAAACCAACAAACGATATGAAAGATACAACTCGAGGACTACTAGCTACGCCTATCGAATCTCGTGAAGACTCGTCCATGCCCGGACTCCAGCTATCAACGACATCAACACCTGCTAAGACCGACTGCTCACCATAAGGGATCACGGCAGACACATAACAAACAAACAATCACACAAGGTCAGTACTGAGATAAGATACGACAATGGCAACTACAATCATCGATACAAACAATGCTATCATTCTCAAACACAATCACGATAACCCAACCAACTCTCCATCGATCGTCCACCTGGACCACCGCAGTGGGGGACCGCAGCCGTACCCACCAAATCCCCGCTCCTCATAATGAGCGATAACCCTTTCCATTAATGTGCACATCCCCTCCCGTGGCGGGTTCCACGGAGAGCGAAACTAGGGCGTGAAGTCACTCCCGCAAGTGACCTCACTCAGCCGAGACGCATCTCGAGAACCAGAGACAACAACCACAATCACAACCACAGCCGTCACAATATAATTACGATACTAAGCAATCATAATATAACCACAACGACCGACATACTAGACCATCTACAGAAACTGAGTAGGCGAACCTACCTTTAAGCAACTGCAACCAATCCATGCCAACACATGGCATATCCAGCAATCAAGCAAAGCCTATAAGCACAACACAATCATCTATTACTACCAAGCAAACCCTAATTGCAAAGAACAAGGACACGGATGATGATTATGACATACCTATAGGGAGAAAACTCAGCAAAAGACCGCTACCCGACACAAGTGACGCTCTCCTAAGGCACAAGGATCTTCAAAAGGCTTCCATGGAGGTTTTGAGGTGAAGGGAAGGGGAAGAGGCGACTGAAGGATAGGAGGAAAGTGGCGGAAGTGATTTGCGGATTTAACAAAACGCGATATAAAACCCTCGCTGAAAACTCGGTACTCGATCGAGTACCCAACATACTCGATCGAGTGACCCCCTACTCGATCGAGTAACCTAGCTACTCGATCGAGTAGCCTCTACTCTATCGAGTACCACTCATGACACGCAACCCAAGATGGTTTTGGCACGCAATTCTAAGACTAATCCCGCTCCCAAGGTCAGTCAACGCTGGTCAAAGGGTCTCTAAAAAGGGCGGGTATTACAGTTAGTAATATCATAAATAATATCAAGGGTTCAATATTAAAAAGTTCTAGTTCAATACTTGTTATTATTTTTGGGTAAGTTCTTGGGTGCAACAAGAAGGAGATCTTCTCTTTGAAGATTAGAAAGGAGGATCATCCATTTGGAATAAGCTCAAGAACAAGCTAGTAAGGTGAACTAGTTTGTGCCCTTTTTACCACAAAATCAATGTAAGGAAATTGTTTTTCCTTATACTTTCATTTTTATGCTTTCATATTAGCATGCATGTTACATAGATCACCTAAATGACAAATTATCAGATAATTTAATTTTTATTAGAGAGTCTAATATGGATCTATGATCTTTCAAAGGCTACCCTTGGTATTGATTCATGGAAGAGGTTAGCGCTTTCCTTCTACAAGAAATTCTATTCTCCGGAGAAGACAAATATGTTGAGAGCCCAAATCACCGGGTTCAAGTAAAGGGTTGAGGAATCATTATATGAAGCATGCGAGAGATTTAAAGACACTTGTCGTTCTTGTTCACACCATGGACTTAGTGAGTGGTTCCTTCTGCAAAAATTTTGGAACGGCCTATATGAAGACTCCCGCAATATTCTTAATATGGGATCCAATGGAATGTTTACTGAAGTTGATGACAATCAAACATGGGCCAAAATCGAAGAGATGGCGGTTCCTAATTCCCACTATAGTAGGCCCCGAAACGCCACTAGAGGAGGAAACCATGAGGTAGATTCCATCACTCAATTGGGTGCTGAACTAAGTGCTCATATTGACACCATCAATTTCAAGTTTTAGAAGGCCACGACTAATCTTGATGAAGCTTCCAAATCACCCAAACAACATGTTAATGCTATGGTGGCATCATCCTCAATCCCAAGTGGAGTAGGAGAAAGTTGTGGAACCTTGGGACATGATCAAAATGAATGTAGGGGAACAAATGAACAAGTTAATGCTTTCCAAGCATACAAGAGTGGTACCCCTTATTCCAACTACTATAATGAGAACACCAAATTCAATCCAAATCTTTCATACAAAAGCCAAAATGTCCAAAACCCCCAACAAACATACACCCCACCTCCAATGCGAAACCAAGCTCAAAGACCCTTTTTCAACCAAAGCCAAGGTTATCAAAATCAACCATCCTACAACCAATCAAATGACCAAAGCTTTGATGTTCAAAAAGCGGTCCTCTAAATGCAAAACAACCAACAAGAATTCTTCACCCAAATGCAAAAAGATAGCCAAGCTAAAGAAATCACCATCAACAACATTCTTGCCCACACCAAAATGTTAGAAACTCAAATGACCCAATTAGCATCTTCTAGTTCTGAAAGACAAAAGGGGCAATTACCACCTCAAGGTAATCCCCCAAGACATGATAAGGTTAGTGCCATCCATTTGAGGAGTGGTACAAGATATGAGGGGCCGAAGAGGCCAATTGATGAAGATATTGTGGATGCTAGTAACAAGCAAATAGTTGTGGAGAACTCTAAGGAGATAGATCCTACCACCAATGAAATTTCAAAAAAGAAGAATGAAGAGAAGGCTAAGGAAAAAGAGCCTATTGTGATTATACTTCCATTCCCAAGTCGCCAAGCTAAGCCTAAGCTTGATGACCAACATGGAAAGTTCATGGAAATTGTGAAGAACTTAGAAGTCTCAATCCCATTCACGGAATTGATCAATCATGTTCCGGCTTATGCAAAGTACATTGAAGATATTCTTACCAAGAAGAAATCCATCCTAAAGTTGGAGACTATTGCCTTTACCAAAGTGAGTAGTTCTATTCTTCAAGGGAGTTCCCCCCAAAACTCAAATATCCGGGAAGTTTTTCTATTCCATGTACCATTGGTGACACTACAATTAACAAATCATTATGTGATCTTGGAGCAAGTGTAAGTGTCATGCCATACTCGGTATGTAAGAGGCTTGGAATGGGAGAGCTCAAATGCACCAACATCAGTCTTCAAATGGCGGATCGATCAACAAAGATACCCTTAGGGGTATGGGAGGATGTGCCCGTGACAATTGGCAAATTCTTCATCCCGGTAGACTTTGTCACTGTAGACATGGAGAAGGACTCCAACATTCCTATCATTTTAGGAAGACCTTTCTTACATACCGTCGGAGCGGTAATCGATGTGAAACATGGAGAGCTCACACTTGAGGTAGGGGACGAGACAATCACTTTAAATCTTGACAAAACAATGAGAGCTCCCCGACTACATGAGCCATGCTTCATGGTCGATCACTATAGCCGAGAAAGTGATAGGAAGAAGTTAGAATATCTATGAAAAGATCAAGCCATAGGTAAAGAAACACCACCCATATGGAAGAAGAAAGTGGATGACCTTCAAGTAGCTCTATTCAGAGAGCGAGGAATTTTCAACAACAATGAGAGCTTGAATAGCTCACCCATCATGATAAGTAATGAAGAAGGCCTCATTGGCCATGACAACAAGAAAAAGGAGTTTCCCTTGTCAACTCATGACATCATTGGGGAACAAGCTAGTGAAGTTTGCGGTCTATGGGACGATGAATTTGAAGGATTGGTCAATCCTTATATTGGAAATGTTATGACCTTAGACCAAGGCTTTGTTGATTCTTGTCATAACTTTGACTTGGATGAATAAAACAATGAAGAGAACAATGTGCAAAGGTCTACCCAAGACCTCTATCATGAAAATAAGCAAGCCTTCGACTACTTCTACAAGGTGTTGAGCAACATCAACAACACCTTGGCTTTGCCCCTTGACATCTCATCCAAGAATGAGAGTTTGGTGGAGTCCTCCCTAAACCACCATTTGTAAATATTCTAACCCCTTATCTCGCATTTTATTTCCTTTATTGCATCTTTGTCATTTTTAGATTTGCATTTTTGTGCTTTGATCAAGATTTTTGACATGAGAGCAAGTGAGGGAGGTACTTTAACGTGTAGTGTTTGAGAAAGTGTGGGGATAGCAAATTCCTAGGCTAACCAAGCCTTTGTAGTGCACCCACAACATTTAACAAAGGAGAAGAAGAAATAATGACATGGGAAAAGGAATCCCCATGAGCGGACCTGAGCTCGTGGGAGCCGAAGAGAATCTGAGCATCCCTAGGAGAATCCGAGCGTCCCCAGCATCAATCTGAGCGTCCTGGCCTTAGGACGTGGGAGCTGGGAAGGTTTGAATTGAAGGAAACGTCCTGTAAGGGAATCTGCGCAAGCCAGCTTCAATCCGCTCGTCCCCAACTGCAGAACGCTCGAGCTATAGTGTATCCGCGCGTCCTCGGAAGTTCCAAATTTGTCATGTTTTTGCTATAAAGAAATCCGCGCGTCCAAGAAAAAATTCGAGCGTCCTAGCAGAAATCCGCTCGAGCTGAGAAGAATCAGCGCGTCCTGGTATTGAATTGATTTTTTTTCAAAAAATCCTGTCAGACCATCCGCGTGTCCCGACAAGGATCTGAGCGTCCCTGACCTGTACTTAACAAAAACACGGGACAATTCCCTTCCTTCCCAATTCATTTCTATCTTTCAATAACACAAACACACACCTTTTCTCCCACTTAAACCCTCAATCCCTGCATTTAAAAACACCAATTTCTCAACAAAATTCACCACTTTTCAAACGAAACTTGCTCAAAACAAGAATAAATCACTCCTTTATCAACAAAAGACCGTCTAAACATCAATTTCTTCACAAACTGAATCAATCTTCTAGGGTTTGGGCAAAAATTCGAAAATCCTAAATTGATTGAGGAATTGATTGAAGTTTGAGGAAGCAAGGAACATTCAAGCAAAATCTTGGTTTGTTGATACCAATTTGAGAAGGAGAATACAATGGGAAGGACCAAAGGCGGAACCAAGGCACCCAAGACTCCAAATTTATCAAAGAGACAACAAGCTCTTCTTGCATCTATGGCTTTGGTAGCGACCCAACCAAGGGTGGAAATCCAAGAAATCGCAACTCCTATTGAGGAAGCTACCACACCTACTCCGGTTATAGAACAATTGGCAAATTTTCTGGAGGTAACTTTCTTAACCGATGCTCATAGGAATGAATTTTTATCCCTTGCTAAAAAGACTATAGTGGCTACCAAGTTTATTTGTCAAGACACTTTGGAAAGATTGAGTGTGCTTGAGAGAACTAGATTATTTTTCGTGTCCATGAGGTTGATAACCCTCTTTGTAATGGAAGAATTGACTTACCCTTCATTGACCATGGAGTTCATAAGCTCCTTAAGGGTGTCTAAAATAGAGACTTGACATTATGTTGAATTCCATCTTGAGAACAAGAGTAGAAGAATGGCTTTGACAGATTTTGGTGAAGTGTTTGGTCTTTTACAATATCATCATTATAAGAAGAAGCCTTTGAAATATGATGCCGCACCCCTTTGGAAAGCTATTACCGGTTGAAAATTTAACTCTTTCCGGGAGTGTCATGCTTTATATGTTCATCATCCGGGCATAAGAGTATGGCACAATTTTGTGGGAAATACCTTGATTGCTAGATAAGGCACAAAACAATTCACCGAACTTGATTTTGTCTACGTTGAGTCCTTCATGAATATCAATGGAAAGTTCACCAAAAAGTACAATATTCTTCAACTATTGCTTGATCGGTGGCTTGAGATTGATAATGGGAAAGATGGAGCGGCCTTCATTGTAAACGGGGGCTTGGTAACGAGGCTAGCTAAGCACTTTAACCCGAATTTCAACAAAGATAAGACCTATAAACCGGTTAAAGGGAACAACCTCCTTGATATGAGCACTATGATCAACAAATTCCATTGGGTCAAGAATGACAATCTTGACAACAAATATGAGTGGATCATCAAAGAAGCTAAGTCCTTTATCTTGCCTAGCAAGATTTGCCGCATCTCCGTCCGTAGCCCAAACTACCTATTGCCCGTCTCCGAGGAAGCCGAAGTGATAATTAAACAACATTGGGAACCAATTGCAAAGCCCTCCCCTTCCACCATTGTGACTCCACCATACCTCTTTGCCTACCAAGAATTCAAACCGAGTGCCTCTAATGTCGTAGTAGGCAACAACTATTTGACCGAACTAATGCAGCAAATGTATAAAGAAGCTCATGAAGACCGGGTAAATGCCTACCGTGCCCAATATCCACAACTTCTACATCTCGCTAGGCAAGGGCTTCTTGATCCTTCATGTCCTTTTCCTAGTTGGGCGGATAGGGAGGTATTCTTCCCAAGTGCTTCTCAAGATGCCGAAATGGATAGTCGGGTGGGTAATGGAAAAGAGGTTGTAGTTTTTGAAGACGTGGAAGGTAGTGATTCATGCCAAGAAGAAGAAGAGCAAGGTTCAAGTTCCAAAGTTGATGATGGAAATGGTGAATCCTCCGAGTCAATGGAGGTGGATGAAGAAGATAATGAAGAAATTGATGATAATTCTGATGATGATGATGACGGCTGACAGGGCTGTCGTGTACCTATAAAAAATAAACTAACTAAACTAACTATATAGCTAAAGAAGTCAGGTCGATCTCCTCAGGGACGCAAGATATCTGTAGAAGTCCGTCTATTTGGTCACAAATGGGGGGGCGTTGTTTAAATTGGTTTTCTAAACTAAAGGTTTAAAGGAAAGAGAAGCAGAGACAAGGGTAGTAAAGGCAGGAAAATAGAATTAAACTATCAAATAAAGAAGGGTCATGTCGGAATTTCGGTTCACTACGGTAGTCCAGTGACTCAACTGTAAACAACTTAGACAAATTAATGCGACACAGATATGGAAAGGTCCTTCCGGTCCACTTTCTATCCTAAAATACCACTAACTTAACTTACGTCCTCGCCAGGATAGTCTACTATTCATAGCAGGCCTATTTAGTCCAATCTTCCGATCCAGGATTAAATTTAGCCAGATTAAAAGGGCGACTCAGAAGCGTGCACTCAACTAAGTCGGTAAAATACAGTTAAATTGCTATGGTGACAGAATCTCACAATTAATTCATCTAACCTACTTACTACATCGTCACATTTCTACCGCAAATCCCTTACTCCCAACATGAAACAAGTTTAGCTACTCATATCGCTATTTATACTATCAAAACTAACAGCAGATAAATGACCAGCATTCAACATATTAAAACGATAATTAAATTGCATAAAAGTGAATTAGGGCAGAAATTAAATAAAGCAAAACGAAGAATTAAAGCAAATGAAAAAAAGATTATTATTAAGAAAGGAGAAAGAGATTACAATCGTGAGAATCCGGCGTAAAGAACGACAAAATCCGAGCGAAATAATCCCGAAAGCAAAGTTACAGAGAAAAGGGAAAAAAGCAACGTAATGTGTTTACTGTGAAAGCTAAAACTGATAGATGATCAGATAAAATATCGATAATGACCTAGTTAACGCAAGTTTAAATAGAAAATAAACTAAGTCCAACAACTAAAACACGTTCACGGGCTAATTAAAGCCCACGAAAGCCTAAACCACTCGATCGAGTAGAATAAATCCACTCAATCGAGCAAAACTCCAGAAAATCTACTCGATCGAGTAGAATAGTTACTCGATCAAGTAACCTCTCTTTTCAGGACTTCCTGATCGAGTAAACAACTACTCGATCGATCAACCCAGGCTATAAAAACCATTCGATCGAGTAATAAAACCACTCGATCGAATGTTCTTCCTTCAAATCAGCCTAAACTCGTGCCCGACTGCCTCGTAAACCGTGCCTTCACGCATTCCAATGCAGTATCTCACTCTGGAAAATCCCGTCTCCTCAAAATGCATGCAAAAAGGACGAAAAATGGTACGAGTCCACTACTTTCGCGTTCATTTCTACAAAACGGACAAAACGAACCAAAGTAGCCAATTCGGGGCATAATACTATGTAAACAGTACAAAAATGCATGGAAATACGTGCTTGAAATAGGCTAAAAAGACTATACAATATGCACGTATCAAATCTCCCAAACCAAACCTTTACTCGTCCTCGAGTAAACTAAAATGCAACTAATGGAACGGAAATGAAAACTCAGAGCTAGCTTAACTTGTCTACTTGAACCAGTTTAATGCAACAAAAACTAACAGCTATAGCTAAGCAGTCAATACGCAAACGAGTTATAAGCTGTTCAGAAATATAGCCAACCTATCGACCATGCAAGACCAACAAAGTCGGACTCTCTCGTGGTCACTCTTCTCTCATGAAGCAAAGGGTGAATGTTATATGTAAAAGAGAGAAGGAAAGACAGTCACTCACCTAAATGCGACCTACATAGCATGCATGCAACAAAAATGAAAGACAATTCAAGTACTAATGCACACACTCCAACCAACAATGTCCGTCACAGCCGAGGGCTTACATATAATATGGGAATAATGAGGTTTAGGTGAGAAAAGGCAAAACAAGTTATGGTAATGTGGAGGTAAAAGCGTCAAGCTAGTTCCTAACAGGGCCATAATAAACCATCTGAATCTCAACTGACTGAAAAATAGAGTACAAGTGCCCTTATTTTGGCACACAGCTCACTAAACTCATACACAATCTCCTCAAAAATATGGAATAAGAATAGAGGAGTTAGACGGTCACAAACTTTCCTTTTTTAACACCGTCTAAATGAACCAACTGGAACAAATCAAATTTTTTCAAACTTCTTTTTTTTTTCTTCTACTTACGTGAAACATAACTCTTTTTTCTTTTTTTTCTTTTCTCTTTTCTTTCACGTTTTTCCTTCTTTTTTTTTCAATTCTTTTTCTTTCTTTTCTTTTTCTCCTTCCTCTATTTACACCAACCCCATACAAAAAGATACGGGCCAAACTGCAGACGGAAAATCATACCACAAACGACATACTAAACTAGCTTGACTAGGCAGGCTCAGTTTGGGATGTAGCTAATGGGGTCAAAAAGGCAAGTTTTGGCTTAAGTGGAGCTAAATGGGTGAAAAATATAGGAAAAAGGGGAAAATTTGCAAGCACCTCCCTGCATGTGACACCAACCACAAACCCGAATGTGTGCATTTGACAATAAATTGAATGTGATAAAAGTGCAAAAACGATGAACATGCTATGCAAGGAGTACTACTCTCAAATCCTAATGAACTGCTCATGAATGTCATCAGTTATGGGCTCTAAAACTCAGAATTTATGGAGTAGTTTGCCAATTTACCAGGTCAAGTCTAAACAGTCAGCTATATTTGAACAGAAACTCGTAGACTATGCGTATGACAAAGCTAATAACTATCAACAGAACTGCAAGCCTCAAGTAAAAATTACAAGTTATAGTGCAGTTTCATCACGGAAATCTACCGTTCCGACACAACTTATATGTAAAAATAAACGTGAATATTTTTGGATTTTTGAAATTTTCTATTTTTTTTGGTTTTTTAATTTTTTAATGAAATAAACAAACAATGCAAGCTGAAATAGATAAACGTGAATGCAAAACAAATGCAAATGCAGACTCAAAAGGATGTAATACCCTCCCCAAACCAAAACGGACAACGCCCTTGTTGTCCTCCAGCATACACCAACAGATATATACAGGGGAACGGGAATATACAACCAATAAAGAATGAGAAATAATAAAATAAAAAGGAGACAAAAATAAAAAAGTGAGATGTACATACAAAACACGAACTTCCCCAAACCAGCCAGAAAACTGGGGAAGTGAGTAGACCAGTAGTTACTCGTCAGCCTCCTCGTCGTTCTCGCGCACGTCCTCCACCCTCACTGTGTAGTCCGGGTCGACCTCATGCTCTCTCCTCCTCCTCTGCTCAGCTCGAGTTCTCTCCGCCGACGCCGCCAGGTCCTCGTCGTCCTCCTCCTCCTCAGCAGACTCCGGGTACCCCTCAGCTGGGTACCGGTAAAAGGAAGGGTGTGGCCAACCCTCTGGGATCGGACGGTGTCGACTCAAGTGGTACTCGTATAGAGGGAACAAAGTCAAAGCCAAGTCCCGCTCCATACGAGCCTGTGTCTCTGCAATCTCAACTAACAAACCGTCACGACGCCCTTAATCCATGACCGAGGACGCCTCAAAGGGTGGTGGAGGTACAAAATTAGCTGGTAGGACCGGCTGTGCCTGTGTCTGGTCGGCGGGTGCGGGAGTAGGAGTAGGAGTAGGAGTAGGGATGGGAGTAGCCGTGGAAGGCTGGACACTCCCAGAAGGTGTGGACCCCTCTCCAGTCTCAAGTCTACGCCGCTTCTTGGCGGCGGGTAAAGTGGGAGGTGGTCGAAGCTAGAGGTGGTAGTCAGGCAGTGGTGGAAGTCGGTCGCCCCTAGCGACAGTAGGCAAAGGGGCTAGACGGGGGAGAGTGTCACAAGGTAGGTCCACAGACAGGGAACCGTCTATCTTCCGTGTCTGGTAGTCTGTGGTCAGCCAATGCTGAGAATGCATGGCATCTAGACTCAGATACCTCTCTCCCTCGAGGTACTGTAAGTCACGAGGCCAGACAGGGAAAAGGGAACGGGCAAGAATGGTGGCTATGCCACCGCAGGCAATAGATAGGCAATGTTGAGGGTAAAATGACCCTCGCAGTCAATGTTCAGGTAACCGCCTAAGATGGAGAGCTCATTGTTGTTGATGTTGTTTGGCTCCTTTCGGCCAAAAATGGTGCTCCCCGTCAATCTAAGAAAGTAACGGGCAGGGGGAAGGTGGACCTGTGCGAGCTTTCGCTCGAGAAAGGTGGTCTGAGCCAAGGTCCGCCAAAGCTGACAAATGACCCTCCTAGGGGCGGTAGCGTCGCCCGTAGAGGAAAGTCCAAGACTGCTACCAAACTCCTCCAAAGTCATCGAAAAAGTCCGGTTGAACAACCGGAAAGACACAGAAGAACTAGTGGGGGCAGCGTCGTGTGCCCCGGAGGAGAAGGTGAAGGTGCTGAGGAACTCAAGACTCAACTCCAGAAAGGTACAGCCACTCATAGTAATGAGTCCGGCCATCCCCGTGCCCCGTAAAAGCTCACAAACTGACTCGTAGATATCGAGTCTCTCAAGTGCCGGTTTATCTAAAAACCGGGAAGGTACAAACTCACAGCCAAGGAGGTTATAAAACCTCTTACGATGTACACCGCTAACGAAAATTACCTGCGGGTAGTCGGGGTGAGAGTCGAGGGAGTTGTCCCCTCGGACAGTGACCGTGCCAGAAGGAGCAGCAGAAGTAGAAGTACTAGGAGCTGGCGTAGAACGGCAACGTCCACGACCTCGGCCCCGACCTCTAGAACCCGAAGTAGAAGCCCGTGCAGTGATGGTGCGAGGAACTAGGGCCGCTCGTAAAGCAGCTACAACAGCAGTGAGTCCGTCGGGGTGGAAGTAGAAGTTGTGGCTGCTGTGACCACTACTGAAGAATAAAGACTAACAGCAGTGCTAGCAGTGGTGGTGGCTGTGACTAGGGTAGCAGCTGAAACTAAGAACACAGGAGTCCTGGCTGGTGCGGAGACGGTAGTAACAGCAGGGACTACCGTCTCAGACAAAGACAAAGACGGACTGGCAGTAGAGCTCGACGAAGGCATCGAGCTAGAATCCATCCTGAATAAATAGGGCAGGGGAATTTGATAAGAATAACAGCTAAACGGCATGAAAATTAGCATGAAAACGGCATGAAAATTCCCCTAACCAGTCGAAGAATTCGACCTTCAGCACATAGATTCCCAACTTTTCCTCAAAATTTCGAATTACAGCGGATAAACAACGATAGGGGCGGGGTAGCAAGCATCAACAACAGCAATTAAGAACAAATAAAGTAGATTAAGCATATGAGAGTATCCCAAAATGAACACCCAGATGACAGTCGAAAATGTTGACTGAAAATCCCCCTTTTCGCAAAATTTTGCACGAAATTCGAACTAAGCAAGTAAATATCAATGAGGATATGGGAATTGATCATCAAGCAATACAAAAAGGGCAAGCAATGACAGTTATAGCCGAAAACTCGACTAAGCAAGGAATTTCGAAACCCTAACCTGATTCACCTCATAATAAGCGAAATTTCTGAAATTAAAATGCAAAGAGGTATAGAAAATACTTACTTGATGATTATAAACCCACATATTGAAATTAATCGGCAAGAAACAAGCAAAAATAGCGATTTTTTTTATCGAAAAAACCGCAACCCTATTACCCTTAATAGACTCAGTAAAGCAACACGAATCAAGGGGAAAGTAGAGGGCTATTGACGATTAATTAGAAGGTAACAAAATGTAGGTGACGGATTTGGCAAAAGGGCAAGAAATATGAGGGATTTGGGGTATTTTTTTTATCGCAAAATAGGAAGGGAGTCGAAAAATTAGGGGTGAAATGAAATAACAATGAAAAGGAAAGGAGTTAAAGGAAACTCCCTGCGTGTCAATTCCCATTTCACTCGATCGAGTGGTTTATAACTGCTCGATCGAGGACTTTATGGATCCATCTACTCGATCGAGTAGAAATTTACTCGATCGAGAACTCCCCATTTCTGCTTTACTCGATCGACTAAAATGAAATCACTCGATCGACCACATTTCACTCGATCGAGTACAAAAAGTACTCGATCAAGCTCTTTTCCTCGTGAAAGCTATTTAATTCGTCATTCTTCCTTTGAATTTGCGTAAAATTCCTCAAACCTGCATAAAAACACTTGCAAAAATATCCCAAAATACCAAATACGCAAAGTAACAGTCTATAGTCTCTAATCTACGCTAAAAATTGTCTAAATTCTAATTGTCCTAATTAAAAGCAATAAAAGAAATTCAACGGAAAATTAAAAATTGTTTATACAAGATGGTACACGGGGCATTTCCCCGCTCACTTCCCAAAGCAATTCAGTAGTCCCTCGGAGGGCTCCTAACTGGAGGACGTCACCTCAGAAACATTGATCGTCCTCTTTAGCTTCCATGAGGTTGAACTTGAAACATTAGGAGGAGAATAGTTCACATCCACATATGCGCGAACTTTTCTCACCCTTGCTCCTTTATCACCGGCTTTAACACTATCACTCCCACTTTGACTGACATTAATTGCACAATGCCCTTTGACAGCTCCTTCATTGTTTTCAACTGTACCTGCAGCAAGGAAAACAGACGAACTTTCCTCCTTTTTGCTCTCAACCCCTGAGGCGGAGGGGTAAAATTAGCAGCACAATGCTCCAAATTTTCATTTGGAGTGTCAATAATAGGGTCAATAGAAGAGAAGGCGTTGCAAGGCTGAGCTTGCATGGAAGCCCTCCGGAACTTTGAATGATGGAATATCATCTCCTCGTCCCCAACCTGAAAAGTCAATGTCTTGCCCCCGACGTCTATTACTGCATGGGCAATAGATAAAAATGGTCTCCCTAAAATAATAAGGGTATGCGCATCTTTGGGGATGTCAAGTACAACGAAGTCAACGGGAATAAAGAACCTCCCAATCTTAACAGGTACGTCTTCTATTACACCTAGTGGCCGTGATATGCTACGGTCGGCCATCTGAACAGTCATGTTGGTGCAATTAAACTTTGTCAAACCAAGTCTCTTAGCCAGAGACAACGGTAAGACACTCACGCTAGCACCAAGATCGCATAACGCGTTATCAATGAAATGGGTACCAATATGACACGGAATTGAGAAACTACCCGGGTCTGACTGTTTGGGAGGTAACTTATTTTGAACTAGGGTCGTCCCTACCTCGGTCAAAGCTACCGTCTCATGATCATTAATGTGCCTCTTACGTGTTAAAATTTCTTTCATAAATTTAAGGTAAGAGGGTACTTGTGTCAGTATTTCGGCAAATGGCATAGTGACATGCAAGCTTCTCAGGATTTCGGTAAATTTGCCGAATTGTTGATTAGCTTTAGTACTCTGCAGATGCCTCGGGAAAGGAACCGTGACGGGTATCTCGAGTCCCTTGTTTCTCTCTTCCAACGTGTCAGCCGGATCAAGCTCTGTATCCTTAGGACGCTTCTTTTCTCTCGAACGAGGTCTTTCAGGTGATTTCTCACTTGATCGAGCACTAGCAGGCTCTCGATCAAGCTATCCTTTATCCATACTACTCGATCGACCAAAAATCCCATTTGATCGAGTAGTTTCTTCAACAACATCACTCGATCGAGTAGAAATCTCACTCGATCAAACAACTTCTTTAGCCTGTTCACTCGATCGAGTAGAAATTCCACTCGATCGAGTACTTTCTTCAATAATTTTACTCGACCGACCTCCAGAAACTAGTCGATCGAGTACTTTCTTAGCCGTCAGCTCATTTTCCTTTTACAGAACACTGTTCATCAGCTATTATTTCCTTCCTCGGGTCTGATTTCAACACTTAGGACCCTCATATGAACGACCGCTTCTCGATTAATTAAATTTACCGTCTCATGTGGATTTTTGTCACCTTGTGACGCTAAATGACCCAGTTTCCTTGTGGATCGGTTCGCGCTAATCGGGCAACCGAGTTTCAAGTGCCTTGATAGAAGCATCTTTTTGTTGGTCGCTTAACTTCCACTGCTTTGTCAAAGACTGCAACATCGTCTTCAACTCACCTATCTCACTTACCCCACTAGAAGACGAGGCACCTTGATTAGGTGTAGGAAAGGAAGGAGGCTTCTGAAAGCCTTGTTGAGTCTTATGCGGAGGGACATATGATCGTCGCCTGGTGCGGAGGAGGGGTAGGATTGAGCACATTTTGACTTGTCCACCTCAAATTGGGATGGACTGCCCCTTGGTTATTATAATAGGAACCCCCTCCTTGCCTGTATTGTTGAAAGGCAAAGACATGTTCCTTCTCTGTAAGACAGCCAACAGTAGTGTGATCGTCGTTGCTACCACACCTCTCACATGTGACGGTCTCCCCTCTAGTAAGCATATGGACCGTCTGAGGCTCCCCAGCAGAATGTAACTTCAACTTATCAAATCTAGCATTCATGGCTTCCAGCTGAGCCACAACTTGTTTATCGACTGCATGAACTGTTCTAATACCATCCCTCGGGTTTCCATATTCAGCACTGTGGTTCGCCATCTCTTCAATAAGGACCCATCCCTTATCATCGTCGGTATTATCTTGGAATCACCCATTAGATGACGCATCAAGTATGGCTCTGTGATCATCATACAGCCCATTGTAGAACTGGTTAGACAGAAACCACGGGTCAAAACAATGGTGAGGAAGAGACCTCACCAACTTCTTGAAACGGGACCATGCTTCATAGAGAGTCTCATTAGGTGCCTGCTTGAAACTCGTAATCTTTGCCCTCAGCTGATTGGTGCGCTGTGGAGGGAAATCTCTCTTATAAAAAGCAAGAGCAAGGGTCTCCCAGTTTGTAACCCCTGCGGCCGTACGGTCCAAATAATTCAACCACTCCCTAGCTGCATCAATCAAAGAAAAAGGAAACAGAACTTCCTTAATCTTGTCTGGCGTTACCCCCTTTGTGGCGGGGATAGTAGAACAGTAGTCCGTAAAGACCTCCATATGCTTCCTCGGGTCTTCACCTGCCACACCTCTATAGAGATTTCTCTCCACCAGATTGATATAGGAAGGACGGATGTCAAATGTATTCCCATACTCAGTCTATAGATTAAAACCTTTAGGAATATACGATGCTTTAGGCTCCGAGTGACTAGCAATGTTCGGCATCTTTACTGGTTGATCGGCAGAAATAGGAATGTCTTCTTCTAAAGACTGGTCTTCTGCGAAAAGAAAATGATGTAGCTCTGGCTCGAAAGTACTCAAGTCTTCCTTTCGTGATTCTCTTTGCAGACGGAGTCTATGCCTGAACAGTCTCCTGGCTCAGAATCACCTGCAACTAACTCAAACCTGTCTGACCTGGGCATACACAACACTGAAAAAGAATAATAAGAACTGCCTCAAGGAATAAAAATTCCCTAAGACGGATAAAATAAACAAAATAAAGACAGATAGGGCAATTGCCTCCCAAGAACAAGCGCCAAAATTTGTGGTATCGTGTACCTATCAAAAATAAACTAACTAAACTAACTATATGGCTAGGGAAGTCAGGTCGATCTCCTCAGGGAGGCAAGATATCTGTAGAAGTCCATCTATTTGGTCACAAAGGGGGGGGGGGGGGTTGTTTAAATTGGTTTTCTAAACTAAAGGTTTAAAGGAAAGAGAAGCAGAGACAAGGGCAATAAAGGCAGGAAAATAGAATTAAACTATCAAATAGAGAAGGGTCATGTCAGGATTTCGGTTCACTACGGTAGTCCAGTGACTCAACTGTAAACAACTTAGACAAATTAATGCGAGACGGATATGGAAAGGTCCTTCCGGTCCACTTTCTATCCTAAAATACCACTAACTTAACTTTCGTCCTCGCCAGGGTAGTCTATTGTTCATAGCAGGCCTATTTAGTCCAATCTTCCAATCCAGGATTAAATTTAGCCAGATTAAAAGGGCGACTCAGAAGCGTGCACTCAACTAAGTCGGTAAAATACAGTTAAATTGTTATGGTGACATAATCTCACAATTAATTCATCTAACCTACTTACTACATCGTCACATTTCTACCGTAGATCCCCTAATCCCAACATGAAACGAGTTTAGCTACTCATATCGCTATTTATACTATCAAAACAAACAGTAGGTAAATGACCAGCATTCAATATATTAAAACGATAATTAAATTGCATAAAAGTGAATTAGGGCAGAAATTAAATAAAGCAAAACGAAGAATTAAAGCAAATGAAATAAAGATTATTATTAAGAAAGGAGAAAGAGATTACAATCGTGAGAATCCGGTGTAAAGAACGACAAAATCCGAGCGAAATAATCCCGAAAGCAAAAATACAGAGAAAAGGGAAAAAAGCAACGTAATGTGTTTACTGTGAAAGCTAAAACTGATAGATGATCAAATAAAAGATCGCTAATGACCTAGTTAACGCAAGTTTAAATAGAAAATAAACTAAGTCCAACAACTAAAACACGTTCACGGGCTAATTAAAGCCCATGAAAGCCTAAACCACTCGATCGAGTAGAATAAATCCACTCGATCGAGCAAAACTCCAGAAAATCTACTCGATCGAGTAGAATAGTTACTCGATCGAGTAACCTCTCTTTTCAGCACTTCTTGATCGAGTAAACAACTACTCAATCGATCAACCCAGGCTATAGAAACCATTCGATCGAGTAATAAAACCACTCGATCGAATGTTCTTCCTTCAAATCAGCCTAAACTCGTGCCCGACTGCCTCATAAGTCGTGCCTTCAGGCATTCCAATGCAGTATCTCACTCTGGAAAATCCCGTCTCCTCAAAATGCATGCAAAAAGGACGAAAAATGGTACGATTCCACTACTTTCGGGTTCATTTCTACAAAACGGACAAAACGAACCAAAGTAGCCAATTCGGGGCATAATACTATGTAAACAGTACAAAAATGCATGGAAATACGTGCTGAAATAGGCTAAAAAGATTACACAATATACACGTATCAACGGCAATGATGCCGATGATGAGTATGTCACAATGAACGACAATTGAGGGTTGACAAGGCTATTTGGAGGATACCACACATGCGGGGTTGATTACTTGACTTCAACCTTTCCATTGTGAGTTTTCTACACCTCCTTTAGCTTTGTCTCTTTATCATGTTTTTAATCTTTATCTTGAGTATTTCTTTTGAGTCCTAACAACATTTAATGGACTCCCACCTCGGTTCCATTGAGGTGTCTCATTTATTGTTCCCGCTTTGAAAATCCAAAATGACAATTAGGATTCATGCATTGCATCATTTCCTTGTGCATGAACTCCCCCTATTTTTACACTAGAAATAGTGTCTTACTTGGTTTGGGGAAGTTCAAACACAAGGGATGCGAGTTAATTCAAATTAGCTCTCCGAACAATAGATAGCATGCATCATATAGGGTATAGTAGAATGCATCACTTATGTATATATGTCATATAGTTTGCATATTATTGTTGAAATCATGCATTTTCAATTAGCTTGCTGATACCGTCGTTTAGTATCAAAAATAAAGACCTAAAACTAGTAACAGAAGTTAGCGGAAGTAGGGTCAATCTCCACAGGGAGATGGGAAAATGCCTGCTAAACTAAGTCCGTCTGACTAACAATTTCTTGGGGGTTTTAATGGTTGTTCAAATCTAAGGAGATCAAAGGAGAGTAAAAAAGTAGAGGAAGGCGAAGAAGAAAATTGGCAAATATCAAGTAAAGCAAAGTAGCTAAGACAGTCTGCTCACCATGATTGTTAAGAGATATAGTCTAGGGTCTCAGGTCAATGCAAATTCGATCTACAGGGTAGTGAAAAGGTCCTTCTGGTCCGCTATTCGCCCTAAGACAATTATAACTTAACTTTCGCCCTCAATAGAATGCCCTAGTGTTCACTGCATGTCTTACCTTTTCCAATCTTCCGATCCAGGTAAGGTGTACCGAGGTTAATTATCTAATTGCGTCGACTCAAATAGACAAGAATAATTATATGCAGCGATTAACAACATAGATCTAATTCGCATCAAGTTCTAATCACCTATTCATAATTGTAATACTCCGTATTTATAAGTCTTGGGGTACTCTATTGAGTAGGCCTTACTCTGTCGAGTAAGGGTAGATTGCGTTTTAGAAAAGTTTCTGACCTGTTGGGTACTCGATCGAGTAGCTGGGATACTCGATCGAGTAGGGGGGTACTCGATCGAGTACCTTGGGTACTCGATCGAGTAGCCGGTTTTACGGGGAGTTTTCTCGGGTTTTGTTAATTATGCGATTAAGATATATAAGCTTCGTCGTCATTATTCTAAACCACTTTTGCAAAACCTAAATTACTATTTAAGAGAGAAAGCAAGCAAGTTCTTCATCCTAATCGCATTATTAGCAATACCCGGAGTTTGGAAGGTCAGTTCTCGTCGTTGGTTATACCGTTGAAATCCTTGCGTCGAGGGTAAGATCTATGTACCTTTTTTTATTGTCTTTCCTTTAATTTGGTTAAACCCTAATTTAGGGATTTGGGGGTTTTTGTGTAGATTGTGATTCGGTAGTGTTTGTATGTTTGTATGATAGGAGGAGGTTTTGTAGAAGAGCCTTTTTGATACAGCTGTAGAGACCGTCTGATAATTATGCTTTCCAGGTAGGATTTCCTACTCAGTATTAGTCCCATAATGGGATGATTGTTGATGTGTGAGATTGATTGTTTGATATAGTAATTGTATTGTGACGGCTGTGATTGTGATTGTACATTGTTGATAGATTCAGACGGTTGTTGATGTTGTGATTGTGATTGGTTGTCTATGGTTCTCGAGATGTGTTCTCGGGTGAGTGGAGTCACTTGCAGGAGTGGCTTCACGCCCTAGTTTCGCCCTTCGTGGAACCCGCCACGGAAGGGGATGTGCACATTAATGGACAGGGTTATCGCTCACTATGTGGAGCGGGGATTTGGTGGGTACGGCTGCGGTCCCCCACTGGTAGGGCTGGTCCAGTGGACAGTCGGTGATTGAGATTATTGGATTGGTGTGATTGTGTGCATGTGACGGTTAAGCTGTCAGTTTATCGGATTGTTGATATGTATATAAATTGTGTGATTAGTATTGACCCCGTTTAAATGTTTTAAAAACTGTGGTGATCCATTCGGGGGTGGTGAGCGTTTAAGGGTATATCTTGGATACGCGTGGGATCTAGTGGGGATGGAGTCATCTCATATCGTAGTCTTTAGTCTTCCATTTGTGTTTGTTAGGACAGTTCCTTTCGGTTGGTTTATAGTTTGAGAACAGTTGTATTTTGCTTACAGATTGGTTTTATTATGTAATCACTTAAACTTATTCAAGAAAGTATGTTTCTTCATTGTCTTATGATTATCATGCCTCGGGTAACCGAGATGGTAGTATCCTTATACCCGAGTGGTCCTGGTAAGGCACTTGGAGTATGGGGGTGTTACAAATGGTATCGAGAGACGATCCGAAACCCGTAACCAATGAATCTAATGAATCTAGGGAGTCAATTAAAATGAACCCGGGGTAAAGGTTGTAGGAGCTAATGCAAAGACTTGGGAGACGTCCTAAAGTCGCGAACTCGCCCTACAATTTTGAACCGGTCACCATGGGATATGTGTCGGGATCGTTATGTGCTTATTGTGTCTTTGTGTGTATCTATGTAGTAGTATGTTGTATGAATTGATGGATGCATGCATGTGGAGGATGGGGGATCTGAATTGAAAGATGATGATGACGTGAATTGTATGTTGGTTGATTGTAAAGCATGGAAGTATAATGATTGATACATGTAATTTGGCATGTTATAATTATGTAAGGAAAAGTGTTTTGTCTGTATCTATAAAGCGATGTGTAAGTATACATGTTGTTGTTGTCGTGTTGAGTAAAAGTACAGAAGGTTGGGAGTGTGAATTGAACATATGCTGGGTGAATATGTTGAACGAATATGGTGGATAAATATGTGGTATGATGGATGAATTAGTGGAAAAAGATGAATCATCGTGGTATGATAACATGGTTCCTGATTAAGCATGTTATATAATGGAAGTTATTTTATAATGTTGTTATGCTAGTAACATGTGAATAGGGGACTTGATGTCATGTATTTGTGATTTTGTTTACGAAAAGTGATAGAATAAAAACATGTGGGTAAGTCATAATTGGCAAGTTAGATAAATTATGTGCATGATGAATGTTGTTGCTTAGCTTTTGAAAATAGTAAAATATGATTATGAATACTGGTTTTATGAGTTTTGGACTGGTTTTGTTTGCTTGGCTGTTGTTTAAGCTGTTTGGAAGTAAAAATCAAATATTTATGTCGACTGATTACAGCAAAGTTGTCTTTAAACTATTATAACTTGAGATGCATAAATGATTTTAATGTAATTCCAATTGGAGGTGATAGCTTGTTCTTTTACGATTCTAACGATAGGTCACACGCCCAAAACGACCAAGAAATGAGTGAGTTATGGCTGTTTTACGAAAACTGGACAGTGTTGAGAATTGGGGTACTCGATCGAGTAGCCTTGGTACTCGATCGAGTAAGGGGGCACTCGATCGAGTACGTTAGTTACTCGATCGAGTATCCCTGGTGATTTGTTTTACGTGCTTCTGATCTTCACCTACTCGATCGAGTAAGTCCCTTACTCGATCGAGTGGCCTGTACTCGATCAACTGACCCCTGTTTTGGGTCATATGCTTACCCTTTTGACTTCGTTGCATATTATGTTTAATTCAAAGATGTTATTTTGCTTCTTTATGCATTGTTTTACATGTATGTTGGTCTTGATACGTAAGTTACCCAATCTTATGGTGAAGTGAGTGGCACCTGTGGTGAGTAGGAGTTCGGTAGGAAGACATAAGTTATATGTGTTGTGATAAATAGTGGAAAAAGAAAAGGAAGATTGGTATGGTTTATTGAGACATAGAGCATGTTTTGTGAGATGAGATGAGCGATATGTTTGTATGTTGGGTAATGTAAAAGTAAATGAATGTGGGCAAGGGATGGTGTGAGTTTATGGAACGTGAGAATGAAAAGATTGAAATGAGGGACGCAAATGGTGCCAGCTTGAGATGTGTAAAGAATCATGGAGGGGGATGGTTAGGAGTCGTGTGGGTTAAGAATATACATAGTGAAAGTTCGTTTTAAAGGGGTTGAGAAGAGGGGTATATAGTGAACTTTGTGGAGACATGTCGCGAGGTGGATTTGTAGACAGTGAGGGAGTTTAGGGAAATTTGGTTTATTAAGAGGTGAAACCACTGTGGGATTTCCTTGGGCAATTAACGGTATTAAATGAATTCTGATTTCTAGAGAGGTACAAAGTAGATGCAATTGTTTGGACAGTGAACGTTGATTTTATGGATAGATTAGTGGCAAGTGTGAGTGATAGCATAATAAGAGAAGATCCATGGTAAGAAAGAGTCAGATGATGTCGGTAGAAAATAATGGAATTTGAGTTTTGGAGCAACGAAAGGGTAATTGGATTACTAAAGAGTTAGCTAGAAGGAATAAGGAGTTGAGCTATTAATTGTTATTGTTGAGTGTAAAGAGAAAAGAAGGATAAAAGTAAGCTGAGAAAAATGTTGACCAGAGTTATGTGATATAGAAGTAAGGAATCGTCGAGATTTATGATATTATCATGAGGATATTAGTTAATGATTATATAGAAGTTTCAGGACAACATGATTGATAATGAGTTTCGAGGAATTAAGGGAGTAATAAGTTGGTGGAGTATTGGCAGGATACGAGATATTTGGTGGAGAGTTGGATGACAATACAAATAAGACGAAAGATTGGGTATAATGTTGAGATAATTTTGTTGATGGGTTTGATGTTCGTTATTTGGGATGTTAACCAAAGATAGGAGAAAAACCGTGTTATTTTGATATGAGTGTAAGAGGTTTGATATACGAGCAGTGGTGGTATTGTGGTGTTGTCACTAGTGGTTAAGGGTGATGATAGATAAGAAAGACAGTAGTCTTAGAGAGGTTGATTTTGTAAAGGCCGGATTGATATGAATGTTTGTAAGAAAGTATAAGATGTGGTTATATGAGGCGAGCGCTAGTGGTTGAATATTAATGGTATGGTTATACTTGGCATGAGGTGATGGTTATGCGAGCGGGAAAATATATTATGAGGGGCATATGAGTTAAGCTCGGGAGACAGGTAACCTTATCGAGTGGTAACTTACGTGATCAGGATTGACTAGTTGGATGTGATTATGGGTCTATGATGTCTATAAATGTTTGTGTGAGGTTGTGACCTCACGAGAAGCGGTATGGTGTGATAGTTATAATGTTGTTATCTGAATTTTCTGTAATACGTGTTGGATACGAGAACGTAATGGAATGATGTTTAAAAAGGGTAATAATTTGACTGATTTGGCATGACTAGTTATGCTTGTCTGTATTCACGATACATGTCAATCTGTGATATGGTAAGGGGATGATATTCACGAGGTTATTATCTGTTTAATTCATAAAATACGTTGTGTTATGATTTAGTAAAGTGGATTTGAGTAAGTTTTTCTTGTCTGAAAAGTTATTCGAGTCGGTGTTTATGGGAGTCGTATGCAGTTGTGATGTCTATCGATGTGGTTGTTGTGCCTCGGGTGGTGATCCGGGCACGATATTTAGTGTTGTGATGCGGGTATTTTCGCACTGCGGTGTGGCTGTTGGTGGCGGTGTTGTGGTGCCGTCACCGGTTGTGGTGGAGTAGGCGGGATGATTATGATACGAGTTTTCGAAAGTGCATACCAGTGATACATAGATTGTTGTTTTGTTTGATGTTGCTCCTGTGAGTTTCGGTTTGTACGAGATAGACGATTGTTTTGTTATTGATGTTTTCTTTACCAGTTTAAGTTTGAGAATCAGGGTAGAGTATGGTATGAAATAGAGTTGTATATGTTTTCGTTGTTGTCATGGTATAGTGATATTCTGTTGATGAGACGCGGTTGTGAGAGGTGGTTACAATAATTATGATCTTGTTCTAGTTAAGGTTTCAGTAGACATGGTAATGGCAAGTGAGTCGTAGAACATGTGTGGTAATGACCCGAAAGATGCAGGTGGTTCATAATTTTTTTGTTGAGACAGTGAGTGTAGGGTATTGGGAATTAGTGTCATGTTAAGTTGTGTATGAGTTTTGCGGTAATGGAAGAAAGAACTTGAGGATCTATTGTGCGTGTACGTAACGAGTGTGGATCGTGAGTTATGCTTCTGGAAGATAAGTGCCTTACATAGAGAGGTATGTTGTTTTGCAGTAATAATGAAGAGTTGGTATGGTGATTTTGCTACGAGTTTTATGGTATAGGTTAGGTGGTATGCCAAATGAGTTGAGGTATGAGAAATGTTTATGTATGGGAGCCTTGGATATAGGAATGGTGAGTGTTAGGTTTATAGGCGGTTATCTATGACATGTGATGGTGATGAAAATAATGAGAAGATATAACTAAGGATATAGTATTAGTGAGTTACGAGGACGTAACATTTATCTCAAGAGGAGTAGGATGCGATAAAAAAAATTTGATGATTGTGCATGTCTTAGTATAATTCGAAGTAGAGTTGTATATATTGTGGTTGATGTTGTTAAAAGGCCATGGCCGTGCTTGTAGTAGTGTGATGCTTCAGAGTGTGGGAATATTTTATATAGTGTTGACAGTTGAAGGATGATGTTAGGAGTCTGAGTAAACTTCGAGGACGAAGTTCCTTTTAAGGGAGGTAGAATGTAACATTCCGTTTGATGTCTATGAGTGTCTTGGTATTGGATTTGATAGTGGATGATATTATGGAGCTAGCAGCGTTAGAGGATGGTAGTTGGTTATGTATGGAGTTGGTGTCGTGAGGGATATATATGTGGTAGATACGATATCGTGAGTCATGTTGTGGAAGTAAACATAGTTGGTGGAATGGGTGTTAAGAGTTCATGTTCTATGTTCGGTCGAGTTCTTGAGTTCTTAGCTAAGTTGTTGTGTCTTGGTCGAGTTAGTATGGTTGTTTTTATGTATGGGTTGAACTTCGGGGACGAAGTTCTTTTTAAGGATGGAAGACTGTAATACTCCGTATTTATAAGTCTTGGGGTACTCTATCGAGTAGGCCTTACTCTGTCGAGTAAGGGTAGATTGCGTTTTAGAAAAGTTTATGGCCTGTTGGGTACTCGATCGAGTAGCTGGGATACTCGATCGAGTAGGGGGGTACTCAATCGAGTACCTTGGGTACTCGATCGAGTACCTTGGGTACTCGATCGAGTAGCCGGTTTTACGGGGAGTTTTCTCGGGTTTTGTTAATTATGCGATTAAGATATATAAGCTTCGTCGTCATTATTCTAAACCACTTTTGCAAAACCTAAATTACTGTTTAAGAGAGAAAGCAAGCAAGTTCTTCATCCTAATCGCATTATTAGCAATACCCGGAGTTTGGAAGGTCAGTTCTCGTCGTTGGTTATACCGTTGAGTTCCTTGCGTCGAGGGTAAGATCTATGTACCTTTTTTTATTGTCTTTCCTTTAATTTGGTTAAACCCTAATTTAGGGATTTGGGGGTTTTTGTGTAGATTGTGATTCGGTAGTGTTTGTATGTTTGTATGATAGGAGGAGGTTTTGTAGAAGAGCCTTTACGATACTGATTGTAGAGACCGTCGATAATTATGCTTTCCAGGTAGGATTTCCTACTCAGTATTAGACCCATAATGGGATGATTGTTGATGTGTGAGATTGATTGTTTGATATAGTAATTGTATTGTGACGGCTGTGATTGTGATTGTACATTGTTGATAGATTCAGGCGGTTGTTGATGTTGTGATTGTGATTGGTTGTCTATGGTTCTCGAGATGCGTTCTCGGCTGAGTGGAGTCACTTGCGGGAGTGGCTTCACGCCCTAGTTTCGCCCATCGTGGAACCCGCCACGGAAGGGGATGTGCACATTAATGGACAGGGTTATCGCTCACTATGTGGAGCGGGGATTTGGTGGGTACGGCTGCGGTCCCCCACTGGCAGGGCTGGTCCAGTGGACAGTCGGTGATTGAGATTATTGGATTGGTGTGATTGTGTGCATGTGACGGTTAAGCTGTCTGTTTATCGGATTGTTGATATGTATATAAATTGTGTGATTAGTATTGACCCCGTTTAAATGTTTTAAAAACTGTGGTGATCCATTCGGGGGTGGTGAGCAGTTGCTTCAAAGGGTATATCTTGGATACGCGTGGGATCTAGTGGGGATGGAGTCATCTCATATCAGAGTCTTTAGTCTTCCGCTGTGTTTGTTAGGACAGTTCCTGTCAGTTGGTTTATAGTTTGAGAACAGTTGTATTTTGCTTACAGTTGGTTTTATTATGTAATCACTTAAACTTATTCAGTAAAGTATGTTTCTTCATTGTCTTATGATTATCATGCCTCGGGTAACCGAGATGGTAGTATCCTTATACCTGAGTGGTCCTGGTAAGGCACTTGGAGTATGGGGGTGTTACAATAATTCCCTTAACATCATGGCTCCCCTATGTCTTAGCAAAGGGAATTAGCTATGCAGGACTATTGAATGAGAAATAATAACACATAAACTATAGAAATTAAGCATAATTGATGATCTAAATGGAGAGTAGAAACAATAGGGATTGAGAGAAAAAAAGCAATAAAATATGAACAATTAATTAATTAAGAATAGAGAGTACCGATTACAAGGAAAAGTAAAGGATAAATAAGTTCCAAGTTTCCAATCCTAAGGAAGAGCAAGGGCAGAGAAGTCGAAGAAGAGAGGAGGAGGAGAGAGAGTCTTATAACTGCCGTCATACTTATTTATCATAATTACAAAAGGAAATCTCGAAAATTAACTCAAGATCCGCATAAAACACCTAGGCTCTCGATCGAGTGAAATGAAATCACTCGATCGAGGAGAAAGCTTGACAATCAGTTCGATCGAGTAGATAGGGTGCTCGATCGAAGATTTCTGAGGGTGATTATCTTGATCGAGTAAAGGCAGAGCTCGATCAAATGATTCCTAGAGGATAAAGCATTCGATCGACCATATGAGTAGAAAAATGGATCGATCGAGCTATATAAGCACGGGTAGACTCCTGGACACCTTCCGTGGAAACTTCACGCATCCCTAAGTGATAGATTCCGAGCTCCGATTCCTTGTCCTCCAAAATGCATGCGATTAGGACAAGTTCAGGCCTGATTTCGCTCCTTTCTGGTTCATACCTACAATTTATACAAGACAAACCAAAGTAGACAATTCGGGGGCATTTATAGCTAGACGCCACGTAAATAACAAAGAAATGCGTGTAAAAATGAGGTAAAAACCTTATATAAAATACACGCATCAAATCTCCCAAACCAAACCTTTTCTTGTCCCCAAGCAAACTATGAATGCAACTAAAGACAACTAACGGAACGGGACCAACTCATCAGCTGCAAATTATCCACCCAAACCAACTTAATGGAACAACTAACAAAGTGGCAATAAATAAGTGCAAACGAGTTAAATCAATGCTTCAAACTGCTGAACCGTCGACCTTGCAAGACTCATAAATATCGGACTCTCACTGGTCGCTCATCACTCAAATTAAGCACACGGTGAGTATATAAGTAAGGGATATAAAGAAGTATAGACACTCACCTAACTCGACCTATAAGAACATGCATGAAGTCTAACATGAATAAAGTCTCTACAACCATACATATGCAATCAAACCAACTAATGACCAAGACAAATGCCGAGGACTTATTTTGGGTAAGTGAGGTAATGAGTAAGAAGGGGCTGAAATGAATTTGAAGATATGGAGTTAATAGCCAAGCCAGCAACAACGGATCCAAATTGTGAAACTTCCCAACTTCATACTCAATATAACAATGCAGAACAGTGCCAATTTGTAGCACACAAACTCACTAATCACCATAATATCGTCAACTCCACATAAGATACAAATATAGCATGGGAGCAAAAATCACAACATAATATTTTTTTGATTGCTCATGATTTTTTCATAATCTTTCTTTTCTTTATATTCGTTTTTTCAATTTTTTTCACAACCTTTTCTTTTCATTCTTTTTTTTCCATTCCCTTTGACATTTCCACCAACTTCTCAAACCAGATATAACCATATTGCAATGGAACATTCCCAACGACTACTATTACTAGCTCAGCTAGGGTAGGCAGAATTATAGATTGTAGCTATATGGGACAAAATGGGCAATTTGGCTACGTGGAGCTCATTAATAGAATGAAATAAAAGGAATTGCCTCTCCTAACATATGACACCAACGACAGACCGAATGCATACAGGTACTAAGTAGACTAAATTCATGTTTATGCAATTTGATGTAACATGCCCTATAGAGAGTACTACTCACATCCTATATGAAACTGGTCATGATTGTCACCAATTTATCAAGCTCTAAACCTTAGAATGTAAATGTAGCTTACCGATATAAGAGTTAAGTCTATTCGTTCAGATAAGTTTTAAACAAAGGCTCGTAGATTATGCACATTACCATGCCAACAGAATGTTAAGAATGTGCAAGGTACGGGTAAAAACGACTCAAAGTAGAATAAAAGTTCAACGTTCCGACTCAACCTAAATGCATAAATAAACGTGAATTTTTTTGAATTTTTATGGAATTTTTGAATTAAAAACAGCAATGCATGCGAAAATAAATAAACGTGCAAACTGAAATGGAATAAAACAACATGCAGACACAGATATGGAAGCATACCTCCCCAAACCAAACCGTACAATGTCCTCATTGTACCAAAAACAGGGAAAGTAATGCAAACTGAAGAGAAAAGGAGAACGGATCATAGAAAACTTACAAGACGACGTGAAGTGGCGACCTCCCTAAACCAACCATGAATATGGGAGGTCGCAAATGGCATATCAATGTCGCAGCATGCGAAATACACCAACCAAACTCGATTGAGTAAGAATAAGGACTCGATCGATTAAAACAAGTATCAGAAGCTCTCGACGAGGAGAAGAGGCTCTCGATCGAAGAGGTGGATTTTGGAGGCACTCGATCGAAGGAAGCAAGTGTTCGATCGAGTGGAAGGAGCAGCAGAAGTGTTCAATCGAGCAAGAAAACCTCTCGATCGAACTGTTTGCACGAGGAACCTGCAAAACTCAGCAAAAGGGACCACGAGACAAAAAAAAGAACGTATATGTTCAGCAATTGTTCCCAAAACAAGAGTTTAAGCACACAGAAACTAAAGCAACAAGTTTAAACAAAATTACAACAAAACAGGTCGGGTTGCCTCCCGGATAGCGCAGGTTTAAGACGTCCCGCACGACCTTTTGACTTCAATTAGCTAGTGCATAAGGATTGTCGAAGTACAAATCTTCAACTCTGCCATCCGCATTGTTTGCTTCAAGGTAATGGTTCACATATTGGCCATTGACTTTGAACCTGTTGCCCTCGGAACTCTCTAATTCAACGGACCCAAATTTGGTGACACCAGTCATTGTATAAGGGCCAATCCACCTGGACTTCAGCTTACCAAGAAATAAGCGCAGTCGGAAATTAAACAGCAACACCTTCTGCCCGACATGAAATTCTCAAGGTATGATCCGTTTGTCGTGCCATCTCTTCGTCTTCTCTTTGTAGATGCGGGAGCTATCATAGGTATTTACCCTAAACTCCTCCAGCTCATCTAGCTGCAATAAACGGTTCTGACCATACAAATTAGGATCAAAGTTTAGTTCACAAATAGCCCACCAAGCCTTACACTCTAACTCAACAGGTAAATGACAGGACTTCCCATAAAAAATCGATATGGTGATGCAACAATCGGTGTTTTAAAGGCAGTACGATAGGCCCATAATGTGTCATCCAGTTTTAGACTCCAATCCTTCCGTGATTTAGAAACTACCATAGCCAAAATCTCTTTTATCTCCCTATTAGAGACCTCGACTTGCCACTTGGTTTGAGGATGATACCCCAAACCGCGACGGTGTTGGACACCGACATTAGACAATATAGAAGTGAGTTTTTTTTCTTTGAAATGCATTCCCCCATCACTAATGACAACCCTCGAGACACCCAATCGGGGAAAAATAATATTTTTGAACATTTTAATCACGGTCTTGGCATCACAAATAGGTGAAGCAATTGCTTCCACCCACTTAGACACATAATCTACGGCTACCAAAATATACCTATTACCTTTGCTAGACGAGAAGGGTCCTTGGAAATAAATGCCCCAGACATCAAAAACCTCGACCTCTAGGATGCCATTTTGTGGCATCTCATGTCTCTTATAAATATTCCCAGAGCGTTGGCAAGCATCACAAGCTGAAACAAACACTTTAGCATCGGCAAATAAAGTAGGCCAGTAAAAACCAGATTGAAGTACCTTAGCCACGGTGCGAGACGGAACGTGGTGACCACCATAAGAGGATAAATGAAAGCCCTCTAAGATTGCTTTGGTCTCCCACTATGGAATACATCGTCTGTAGAGACCATCTACACATTCCTTAAATAAATAAGGATCATCCCAAAAGTACTGCTTAGCGTTATAGAGAAAACGCTTCTTCTGCTGATGAGAAAGGTCGGGTGGCAGCTCGCCACTAACAACATAGTTAGCCAAATCTGCATACCATGGATCATGGTTAGTATTAGAAGACAAAGCAACAAATAAGGAATCATCGGGAAAAGAGTCATCAATGGGTAAAGAATCCTCTCCCTCCTGCTGCGATAATCGCGACAGATGATCAGCTACTACGTTCTCTGCACCCTTCTTATCTTTTATTTGTAAATCAAACTCCTGAAGAAGGTGTATCAACCTTAACAGCCATGGTTTAGCTTCCTTATTAGCAAGAAGGTGTCTCAGCGCTGCATGATCAGTAAAAACTGTAACTTCTGACCCTATCAGATAAGAACGAAATTTCTCTAGCGCATGAACCACAGCTAACAACTCCTTCTTAGTAGTTGTGTATTTCACTTGAGCCTCATCCAGAGTTCGACTCGCATAGTATATTGCATTAAAGGCTTTGTCTTTCCGCTAGGCTAACACCGCTCCTAGTACATAGTCACTAGCATCGCACATAATCTCAAACGGCAAGTCCCAATAGGGAGGGTGTAAAATCGGTGCTGAAATCAAGGCCTGCTTTAACCTGTTAAAAGCAGAAAGACACTCATCAGTAAATGCAAAGGGGGCATCCTTAAGCAATAGCTGTGTAAGTGGTTTAGCAATTTTTGAAAAATCCTTGAAAAACCGGCGATAAAAGCCGGCGTGACCAAGGAAGCTCCTCACTCCTTTAACATTAACAGGAGGAGGAAATTGTTGAATCACTTGCACCTTTGATTGATCAACCTCAATGCCCCTGTCAGAAACTAAGTGCCCTAAGACAACTCCCTCGTTGACCATAAAGTGGCACTTCTCCCAATTAAGCACAAGATTAACCTCAATACAACGCTGCAACACTTTATCAAGGTTAGACAGACAATTAGCAAAGTCACTTCCATAGACACTAAAAACTTCCATAAGGACTTCGATAATAGACTGTATATACTCAATAAATATCCCCATCATGCACCTTTTAAAGGTGGCAGGGGCATTACATAAACCAAAAGGCATCCTGCGATAAGCAAAAACACCCTGAGGACAAGTAAAAGTAGTCTTTTCCTGATCGCCTGGATGAATAGGGATCTGAAAGAACCCTGAGTATACATCTAGATAACAAAAAAACTTATGAGACACTAACCTTTCAACCATATGATCAATGAAAGGAAGTGGAAAGTGATTTTTTTTCGTGGCGGCATTTAGCTGTCTGTAGTCTATGCACATCCGCCAACCAGTCACTACTCTAGTTGGTATCAATTCGTTCTTATCAATCTTGACCATAGTAGTCCTTCCTATCTTAGGAACTACCTGAACTGGACTCACCCACTTAGAATGACCAACAGAATAGATAATACTTGCATCGAGCAGCTTCATTACCTCAGCCATCACAACATCCGCATCTTTCGGTTGGTCGGCGATGACCACGTGCCTCGCAAGGCTTGTGATCTTCCTCAAGCTCAATTATGTGCATACAAATATCAGGACTGATACCCTTAATGTCATCCAATGAATAACCCATGGTCTTCTTGTTTTTTCTTTAGAACAGCTAACAAAGCAGTCAGCTGATCATAATCCAATTTAGCACTAACAATGACTGGATATTGCTCTGTATCGTCTAAAAATGTATATTTAAGATGAGAAGGAAGAGGCTTACTCTCAGGTACCTTTACCTCGATGGCGCAAAGAGTATTTATCATTTGTTCCACTCTCTCTCCCTCAGCGTCGGTGAGTTCACGCTCATCTAATGCAGCTTCAAGCAAATCCAAAACAGCATCATTGTTCTCTAGGTTATCTGCACACTCATCTAAAAGCATCAAAGCTTCTAGTGGATCCTTTATAACGGAATCCGACCAGAGCTCATAAACAGACTCGTCAACAATATCAACTGAATAGAAAGTATACTCTATCATTGGGCGAGCAAGTGTATCAGGTAAACTAAAAGTGATTGCGTCATCCCCCACTGCAAGAGACAAACGCCCTTGTTTGACATCGATAATGGCCCCAGCTGTGCATAACAATGGTCTTCCTAATATAATTGGGGTCCGGTTATCCTCAGCTATGTCTAAAATAATGAAATCCACTTGTATAAAGAACTTGCCTACTTTAACAGGCACGTCTTCTAAGATACCCAAGGGTCGTCTAACAGATCTATCAGCCATCTTTAAAGTGATATTAGTCATTTTAAGGTGACCTGTATTAAGTTTCCTACAGACAGAAAAAGGCATGATACTGACACTGGCTCCTAAATCACATAAAGCTTTATCTATAACTTCGTTTCCTATGGTACAGGTAATAGAGAAACTACCCGGATCTTTAATTTTTGACGGAGCTTTATTAAGAAGTAAATTATTAGACTCTTCCATAAAAGCAATTGTCTCGAATTCACTAAGCTCTCTCTTACGCGTCAAAATATCTTTCGTAAATTTTGCGTAAGTAGGTACCTGGGTAATAAGTTCGGTAAAGGGGACGGTTACCTGAAAGTTCTTGACCACGTCCATGAACTTACCGTACTGTCGCTCAACCTTAGCATCTTTCAGGCGTCCCTGATAAGGAACTCTGGTAGCAATAAGCGGGTATGCGACCTTCTCTTTACCTTTGTCAGAACGTGACATCTCCGCAGCAGGGGAAGACGACACGGTAGCGGAATTAGGCTTTGAAACAAAACTTCCGCTGGCACAAGCATTCGATCGAGTATTGTTTCCACTCGATCGAACAGTTTCTTCAGGAAAAGTGCTCGATCGAGGAATGCATACCTCTCGATCGAGTTCATCAAATTTAACACATTTCGATCGAGGGCCTGAATCACTCGATCAAACATTATTGTTGGGCAAATTAGTCGATCGAGAAGAATAACCTCCTCGATCGAATTCGACAGTTTGAGCTTCTCTCGATCGAAGAGTGGGAGTATTCGATCGAGCACCTTCGGAGGATATATCACTCGATCGAGAAGAGGTATCATTCGATCGAGGCACTTGACGATGCTCAGCAGGGATATCGTTACTTGACTCCTCCAAAACAATTTCCGGGATCTCATCAGCAGTTATATCATCATCTTCCGGCATTTTCGGTCCATTGTAAGTAAGACCTCTTCGGAGATTTATGGCATTGATTGGGTCACATTGAGGTGGGTGATTCACCTGACTTTGCGCAGATGTAAGGCACACAACTTGGTCTTGCAGCTCTTCTATAGCGTTGTCGTCTTTGTCAGTCTTCATTTCAAGCTGAAGTGTTAAATTCAACACCAAAGACTTCAACTCTGCAAGTTCACCAATTGTATAGGGTGAATCAACTTCTTGTGGCATTGGTTTAGAAGGACTAGAGGCACTTGTCATGGTTAAGTCTTCATATAGTTTAGAGAATGACACTCCTTGCTTGATTTGTCGATAAGCACGGGCTCGCTCCACATCCGCCATACAAGTAATAGGGTCGTGTCTCTCTGTACCGCATCTACCACAAATTACTTCTTGCACATTTATGGCATAAACTTGTTCATGCACAGCTGAAGTTTGTAAGATCTCCGAATTGTCTAGCCTTCCACTGGAACTTTCCACTCCAGCTACCAAAGACTCAGCTCCTTGCCTACCTCCTCTAGGATTTCCATATTCAGCTACGTGAATGGCCATTTCTTCAATAAGGTGCCATCCTTTATCATCTTCAACATTTTTCTGGAACCTCCCTTTTGCCGCGTTGTCTAATATGGCTCTCTAGTCAGGATATAACCCATTGTAGAATTGGGTACATAGGAACCAACGTTTGAAGCTGTGATGAGGCACAGAACGAACAAGTTTCTTGAACCTAGTCCAAGCTCCATTCAAATCTTCAGTAGGCAATTCTACGAATGTAGTTATTTGGCCTCTCAAAGCATTAGTGCGCTGTAGTGGGATGTACCGTTTGTAGAAGGCTAAATCAAGGGAACTCTAGTCAGTGACACCGGCAGCTTCCCTGTCCAAATCTCTCAACCATTCCCGGGCGTCATCAGTCAAAGAAAAGGGAAAAAGAACTCCCTTAACCCTATCTTGTGTCACCCCAGCAACTAACAGAATGGTGGAACAGTACTCTATAAATAGCTCTATATGCTTACATAGATCTTCACCAGGTAATCCCTTGAAGAGATTTCTCTCAACTAACTGTATATAAGATGGATGAATTCCAAAGGTCCCTGCATCTGTAGTAGGAAGCAAGAAACCTTTAGGCAAAGAATCCACCGTAGGTGCTGAGTGACTGGCGATATTCGGCATAATGGCAAACAATGTCTACACAAGGGAAGGTATGACAATGTTCTCTTCTAGAACAGATTTCCTACAACACTAATAAAGCGCTAGAAAAATATGAGGTCAGTCTCAAGGAATAAATTCCTTGAGATGAAAGACAGACTTAAAATAAGCAACAAAATTATGCCACCACCCCCCACAACGGCGCAAAAATTTGATACCGTCGTTTAGTATCAAAAATAAAGACCTAAAACTATTAACAGAAGTTAGCAGAAGTAGGGTCGATCTCCACATGGAGATGGGAAAATTCCTGCTAAACTAAGTCCGTCTGAGTAACAATTTCTTGGGGGTTTTAATGGTTGTTCTAATCTAAGGAGATCAAAGGAGAGTAAAAAAGTAGAGGAAGACGAAGAAGAAAATTGGCAAATATCAAGGAAAGGAAAACAGCTAAGACAGCCGGTTCACCATGATTCTTAAGAGATATAGTCTAGGGTCACAGGTCAATGCAAATTCGATCTAGAGAGTAGTGAAAAGGTCCTTCTGGTCCGCTATTCGCCCTAAGACAATTCTAACTTAACTTCCGCCCTCATTAGAATGCCATAATGTTCACTGCATGTCTTACCTTTTCCAATCTTCCGATCCAGGTCAAGGTGTACCGAGGTTAATTATCTAATTACGTCGACTCAAATAGACAAGAACAATTATATGCAGCGATTAACAACATAGATCTAATTCGCATCAAGTTCTAATCACCTATTAATAATTCCCTTAAAATCATGGCTCCCTTATGTCTTAGCAAAGGGAATTAGCTATGCATGACTATTGAATGTGCAATAACCACACATAAACTATAGAAATTAAGCATAATTGATGATCTAAAAGGAGAGTAGAAACAATAGGGATTGAGAGAACAAAAGCAATAAAATAAGAACAATTAATTAATTACGAATAGAGAGTACCGATTACAAGGAAAGGAGAAATAAGTTCCAAGTTTCCAATCCTAAGGAAGAACAAGGGCAGAGAAGTCGAAGAAGAGAAGAGGAGGAGAGAGAGTCTTTTGACTGCCGTCATACTTATTTATCATAATTACAAAAGAAAATCTCAAAAATTAAATCAAGATCCGCATAAAATACCTAGGCTCTCGATCGAGTGAAATGAAATCACTCGATCGAGGAGAAAGCTTGACAATCAGTTCGATCGAGTAGATAGGGTGCTCGATCAAAGATTTCTAAGGGTGACTATCTCGATCGAGTAAAGGCACAGCCCGATCGAATTATTCTTGGAGGATAAAGCATTTGATCGACCATATGAGTAGCAAAATGAATCGATCGAGCTATATAAGCACGGATGGACTCCTGGACACCTTCCGTGGCCACTTCACGCATCCCTAAGTGACAATTTCCGAACTCCAATTCCTTTTCCTCCAAAATGCATGCGATTAGGAAAAGTCTAGGCTTGATTTCGATCCTTTCTGGTTCATACCTGCAATTTATACAGCACAAACCAAAGTAGACTATTTGGGGGCATTTGTAGCTAGACGCCACGTAAATAACAAAGAAATGTGTGTAAAAATGAGGTAAAAACCTTATATAAAATACACGCATCACTTGCATTGCATAATTTTCTATTGTATTGGCCATTGAGGACAATGCACATACTAGTGTGGGGATGGGAAATTTTAACTTAACTTTTAAAATCAAAAATGATAAAAACTCTCGTATGCTGGGAGACTGGTGTTGATAAAAGCAGTATACAGAACTCTACATTCCTACTGGGCTTCTATTTTCATCATTCCAAAGGCAGTGCTCCTCAAAATTGAAGCAATATGCAGGAACTTCTTGTGGCATGGAGGGACCGAATATGCTAGGACCCCTCTTTTGTTCGGTCAAAACTTTGCACTAATCGAAGGAGGGGGGACTTGGTCTGAGAGATGAGTACAGTTGGAATAAAGCAGCAGTTGGGAAACTGGTCTGGTGGATTCAGGCTCACCCATCTAAACTATGGGTGCAATGGGTGCATAGTGTTTACGTGAAGGGACAAGAATGGGAGGACTATAACCCTCCCCAGGATGCCAGTTGGACGTGGAAAAAAGTTTGTAAATTGAAGCAGGAGTTTCAGCCAACATATCATCAGAATGAATGGACTATGATGCCAGGTAAGGAGTATACTATCAAGAAGGGGTATAGCTGGTTAAGGCCAACCAGCCAGGCTGTAAGCTGGTCTCATATTGTTTGGACCAAATGGTCCATTCCCAAACACAGCTTTATAGCTTGGTTGTATTATCAGCAAGGGTTTAATACCAAAGACAAGCTCTCTGATTTGGTATTGTCCCGATGCCAGATTGTTGTATTTGTGCTCAAGAGGAAGAGTCACCACCTCACCTCTTCTTCCAAAGATACAGCAGGAGAGTTATTCAGAAAGTTCAGGAATGGACGGGTGTGACTATGTCTGCTACCAATACTCAGAATTGGTGGCAACACATGAGGTTCACGAGACTGAAGAATGGGGTCCTGAATAGTATACTCAATGCTACTATGTATTATATCTGGAACCAGAGGAATGCAAGCAGGCATAAGGGTGTTATAATTAGTCCTGGCAGGTGTGTGATGATGATACAAGCGGATATCAGGAACAGGATTAAGCATCAGTGCCAGGGTACAATGTCAAGAAAGGATAAGCATTGGATTGAGAGATTGCTGCACTAGCTAGTATGATCTACTATATGTCTTTGAAGTATGGTAGATGATATAGATGAGTTTGTGATAGGAATTGGTTTGTGAACAATATATACTGTATATGGTTTTTTGAGCATCAATATATTTTTTACATTTTACCAAAAAAAAAATGATAAAAATTTGAAAAAATTAAAAATCCAAAAACATGTTCTTTCCTTTGTAGTATAAAATTATATATTGTGTATATACTTGTGTTTGTTTATCTTATTATCACATTGGATCAACTACGCCACATCCGAGGCCTGAGGAATAGGAAGACCGCATGGTATGATCTTTCCAATTTCCTTTTTTTCTCTATATGTTAATGATTATGTGGTTTTATTTTGGTTGATGCCGTACAAACCAATGTGATTTTAGGAGTTGCATCTAGATTATATGGCATAATAGTTGATAGAAGCATATGCATTAGAGTTGTATATATGTTAGTTGCATCATGGCATGTAGTTGCATTTTAGGAAAATTTTGTGAAAACATCTATTTGGGAAACTGGAGAACTGTATATAAGGCCCTTGTAGATACTTTTTCTTCTTGAGACTTTGCTCTTTAGAATACCTCTAAAACACCCTACGATATGTCATGCTAGAATCGTTTGACCCATGGACTAAGGCCTAGTCAAGAGTACCTTGTGATGTGATGACTCCTTGCCTACCGTTTATTCCAAGGTGACCCTTGAAACCATGCAACCATCTTCCACTTCTATCATCATTTTTGTCAACAAAAAGGGAATGGGCACAAAAATCTCAATTTGAGTTCAAGTACCAAAATGAAAATCAAGAAGTTTGAACAAATTTGCATCAAAGAAAAGAGGAGTACAAAAATAAGAACTCCTATGATTCAAATAAAACCACCCTTGTAACAAATTGGGGTGACTTTGAAAATGTTCAAAAAATGCAAAAGTTGAAAATTGTCAAGCATCAAATTGCCAAATTTCAAAGAAATGGCAAAGAAAATTGTTCTCAAAAATGTCAAATGCCACATAAAATTGGGGGAATAAGAAAACCAAAAGCAAACTCCCACTATGAAACTCAAAAGCATATTGATCCCTTTTTCTATTGAACCCACTTTTATGCATGGTAGAGAGGGGACGACCCTTCTTCTTGTCTAGGAAAGAGGTGGAATTCCGTGATCCTACAGTGTTTCTAACATCATAGGGAGTCTACTCTTAATGAAAGCATTTAGCAATTGAGGACGAAGGTACCCTACCTTGACACAACTTGGAGGTGATTTATTGGTATCCGTCTAGGCTTAGTAACTTGAAGAAACCATATCTATAATGGAGTGTGTACCCTTAGCTTGCTTCTTTTCTAGATAATTTCCGCCATTTAGATGAGGAAAGTGGCTATTCATTTTTGTTGATGCATCCATTACTTCTTTTGTGTGCTTAATGATTGGATGTATCGCCATTTTGGCAAGCCCCACCTTGGCTTGCAAGAAGGCATCTTACCTCATAGATGTCTTGTTGTGAGATGAAGGGGCGGAGTGAGACCCACTAATTGTCTTATATCGGCTATATTAGTAGGTTAGTTTAAATAAAGGTCATAGTTTTAGTCACCTCTTTACTCGGGGCGAGCAAAGGTTCGGTTTGGGGATGTTTGATGTGACTCATATTTGAGCACATTTAGTCCCCGAATTAACCTTGTTCCCATGCTTTCTAGCATATATTAGGGTCATTTATTATCTTTAGTTTCCCATTTTGCATATCCTTTGAGGTTTTCTGTCCTTGGTAGGAGAGGATTGCTAACTTTGCATTTATGGAGCTAAATGGATCGCATCTAATGACCAAGCATCGAAAAGGAGACCGACACTAGAGGCCTATGCAAATAAATAAAGTGAAATGGGTAATGATGATAATATCCTTGCATCCCCAACACAATCCCCGCGGATTGTTAAGGAGCCAAACAAGAGAAGAATCCTGTGCCACGATCCGAGCGGCCCGAGCTTAGGACGAGCAGATCAGAGCAACGATCCGAGCGGCCCTGAACATGATCCGAGCGTACCAGAGCACGATTCGGGCGTCCCGATTGTCAGCCCGAGCGGATCTTCTTACAAGACCAGCCGTGCATCAGGTGAGGACGAGCAGATCCTGGTGGGAGTTGCAACATGATCCGTGCATGTCCCTCGGGAGTTACAATTCCTCAAGCTTCTCTTAGGGTCTTAATAGTCATTTAAGCCCTTAGTAACCCTAATCCTTGTACTTAATTTTAGTATAAATACCCCATTGTACTACCTAGATTTTCATCAAGCTTTAATCAATCCTTAAACATCTCTTAATCTAGTCTTAATTTAGTTGTAATACACTTCTCAATATTAATTACATCTTAATCTTTCCTTAATTTCTCAATTGTTCTTAGTTTTATTTGGGTAATTAGAAGATTATTGGGGTTTATTGGAGGATTGACAACCTTCCATCAATCATCAAGAATACTTCTATTATTCTTTGCTTTATTATTTGAATAATCTCACATAGGTATAATCTCTTTTACCCTTGTTTAATTATTGTTAATCACATCATTAATTCATCATGTTTTGCTTTGTTAGTATGAGTTACAACCTTATTAGCATGCTAACCTTGATCATGAGTGAGTAGTCCTTTAGCTAGGGTTAATGGGGAATTAGGGGAAACAAACATGGGAATTGATCTATGCTTAATCTAATATGTTTTCATAATTAATTTGCTTGCTTGTTGTGAATTCAACCTATGCACATGTTATGTTTGATGAAATGCGAGCCTATGAATCCTTGCATTTTTTTTACCCATCTCTTATCTTTTCAATGGGGCGTGTAAGACAAAAACCAACTCGAGCCTCATTAGACTATGCATAGAGTTGAATAGGAGGAGACTAAGTCGACTTGTAGGATTACAGTCTAGACGACTCGGCTCCGGGACCTAAATCTTCCTAGGGATTGTAAGATATATACTAACTCGATCCCATCACAATAATAAGTGCTTGCATCTATTTGAGAACATGTTTGTATAATCTATGTCTATGAATCCCCTATGAACCCATGACACCCTAGTGCCTTTAATCAATTGTTTACAAACCCCTTTATTTGCTTTAATTTGCTTTACTTAATTTACATTCATCTTGTTGATTAGTTTAGAATACATCTCATCTCAACCCAATTTGTGACACTCTAAGACATAGCTACCTACAATTGAAAATCCTACATCAATACCCGTCCGTTGGGATCTGACCTTTACTTACCTCTTTACTAAGAGTGGTTTGTGAATTTATAAATATTTTTTTGGTTGGTAGCTTTTGACGACAAGTTTTAACCGGACCAGGTATGAGTTTGGTGGGGAGGACATGGGTTATATGTGGTTGTGATGGATAGTGGAAAAGGAAAGGAAGATTGGTGAGTTTATTGAGGCAAGGAGCATGTTTTATGAGATGTGGTGAGTGATATAATCGCGAGTTTGAGTAATGCAAAGGTAAGTCAATATGGGCAATGGGGTGATGTAAGTCTAAAGAACGTGAGAATGAAAAGATTGAAATGATGGATGCGATGGTGGTAACTTGGGATATTTAAGGATTTATGGAGGGAGATAGTTATAACTGGGTTGGTTAAGAATATATATATATAATAGAAGGTCGTTGTAAAGGGATGGAGAAGAATGGTATATAGTGAACTTAGATTTAGTTATACCGCGACGTGGATTTGTAGTTACTGACTGAGTTTGGGAATTTGGATTATCTAGAGGTGAGCCTAGTGTGTAATTATTTGGGTAATTAACGGTATGAGGTGAATTTTTGGTTTTCTAGGGATACGAAAGGAAGATACAACTAATTGAAGAGTAATCGTTGACTGTGTGGACTTAATGGTGGCAAGTGTGAGTGAGTAACATGATGAGAGAGAATCGGTGATAAGGGAGAGTGAAAGATACTGATATGAATTTATGGAATTTTAGTTGTGGAGCAACAAAAAGGTAATCGGATTAGTAAAGAGTTAGGTACAAGGAGTAAGGAGATGAACTATTAATTGGTATTGTTGAGTGTAGATGGAAAAGAATGATGGAAGTAAGTTGAGAGAACGTTGACCAGCGTTAAGGAACATTAAAGTAAGGAATCATGGAAATGTGAGATAGCATCATGAGACGGTGTGAGTTAATGGTTTTATATAGGAGTTTCAGGACAACATCTTAGCCATGAGTTTTGAGGAATTAAGGAAAGTAAAAAGTTGGTAAAGTATTTGCACGATATGAGATTTTGGTGGTGAGTTGCGTGACGATATAATTAAGGATAGAATTGGAATGAATGTTCAGGTAATTTTTGTTGATATTGGATTTGAAGTTCGTTATTTGGGATGTTAACCGAAGATAGGAAAGGAAACGTTATATTTAGAGGTGAGTGTAAGAGGTTTGATATACGAACATTGGTGGTGTTGTGGTATTGTCAATAGTGGTTAAGGGTGATGATAAATAGGAAATATACCCATCCTTAAGAGGTTGATTTTGTAGAGGCCAAATTGATATGTATGGTTGTGAGGGAGTATAAGATGTGGTTATAGGAGGCGGTTGCTAGTAGCTAAGTATTAATGGTATGGTTACATTTGTCAGGAGGTGATAGTTATGCGAATGCGAGAATGTGTTATGAGGGGTATATGAGTTAAGCTCGGGAGAGAGGTAACCTTAATCAAGTGGTAACTTACGTGCTCAGGATTGGTTAGTTAGATTCGATTATGGGTCTATGATTTGTGTAAGTGTTTGTGTGGGGTTCTAACCTCATGAATAGTGGTATGGTGTGATAATTATAAAGTCGTTATCTGAGTGTTCCGCGTTATATGTTGTGTGTGGCAACCTAATAAGATGATAGTCTAAAGTGGTAATTTGGGTGATGTAGAATGGCTAGTTATACTTGTATGTATATTTATGATACATATAAGTGATAGTGTAAGGTTCCGACCTCATGAGTAATAGTATGGATGATATCCATAAGGTTATTATCTGTTTATTCCGTGTGATATGTTGCGTTGTGATTTAGTAAAACGGTTTTAAAGAAGTTTTCTTGTCAAGGAAGTTATGCTGAGTTATTGTTTATGGGATTGTATAAGTTGCGATGACTATCAATGTGGTTGTTTTAACTCGGGTGACGCCCGGGCACGGTACTTCATGTTATGATGTGAGTATTTTCGAGTTGCGGTGCGGTTGTTGATGGCGGCGTTGCGATGCTGTCATTGGTTGTGGTGGAGTAGGCGGGATATTTATGTGACGAACTTTCGAAAGTGTATATTAGTTATATAGATTGTTTCTTTGTATACTTATGTTCCTGTTAGTTCTGGTCTGGGCATATAAATTTGTGTTTTGTTTATTTATGCCTCTAACCAGTTTCGGCTTGGGAGTGAGGGTAGAGTATGACATGGAAGAAAGTTGTGTATGTTTCCGTTCTTGTCATGGTATAGTGATATTCTATTTATGGGACACAGTTGCGAGAGGTTGTTGAGTACATTGATCTTCTTTTAGAGGAGGCATTGGTTGACATAGTGATGGCAACTGATTTGTAAAACATGTGTTATACTGAACTGGATGCTGCAGGTGGTTCATAATCTTCTATCGAGATAGTAGGTATGGAGTGTTAGAAATTAGTATCGTGTTAAGCACGGGATGAGTGTTGCGGCTATAAAAGAGAGAACTAAAGGATCTAATGTGAGTGTGTGTAAAAATTGAGGATCGTGAGTTATGATTTTGGAGATAGGTGCATTATAGAGAGGTATGTCATTTTGCGGTAATGTGGAAGAGTTGGAGTATTGGTTATGCTAAGGATTTTGTGGTATAAGTTAGGTGGGGTGCCAAATGATTTGAGGTATGAGAACTGTTAGAGAAAGAGAGCCTTGGATATAGAAATGGTTGTAGGTGTTGAGGTTATTGTGGGTTATCATTGACATGCGGTGGTTATGACGATTATGGGAAGTATAGCAAAGGATCTAGTATTAGTGGGTTACGAGGACGTAACATTTATCTTAAGAGAAGTAGGATGCGACAAAGAGAGTTTGATGGTTGTACATATATTTGGAAGTTTGAGCCTCGATGTAGAATAAAGAATGGATTGATGTTATGGTTGATACTATTAAAGGTAATGGCGGTGCTTGTTGTAGTATGTCATTTATGAGTGTGAGTATACTTCGATAGTGTTGACAGTTGCGTGATGATTTTTAAGAGTATGAGTAAACTTCGAGGACGAAGTTCATTTTAAGGGTGGTAGAATGTAACATTCCGTTTTGGTGGTTGATCTTGTTTGGTGGATTGTCTTGATATTAGATTTACTAGTGGATAATATGTTAGTGAGACGGAGTTAGTGGCATTTGTGGAAGTAGTATAATGGAGTTAGTAGCGAGAGGCTATGCTATAGTTGTGACGGTATCGTGAGCCGTGTTGTGGAAGTAGGCATGGTTTTTTTTTTTTTTTTTTTTTTTGGTGAAGGGTAAGTATATATTATCAAAAAATAGAAATACAAAGTTGTGAATACAAGCTCAACTCACTAGCTAAGGAAACCAAAACAAAATTACATGGATACACGAGATAACCATTGAACTTCTGATGGTCTAAGAGGGGATCTATTTCTATGCTTCCATCTATCTAAGACCTCCTTCCAAACTTGCTGCACTAAGACTTTAGGATGAATAACAGTGTGGTGAAGCCTTGAGTGATTCCTAGCCATCCAGATTGCATGAATAATACCAACATATAAAGCACCTGCAAATAACTTCTGCAACACACTCTTGCATCTGCCAGCAGAGAACCACCTGATTATATCATCAGTAGGGACAGGAAATTGGAGTTTCAGCTGCAACAGAATCATACACCTTCTGGTAAAGACACAATCTTGGAATAAGTGATCATGAGATTCAGGGGCAGCATCACACAAACAACAGTTAACCTCGTTGCATATACCCATTTGGACTAATCTATCTCGAGTAAGGAGTTTCTTGTGAAGGGATGCCCAATAGATAAATGCAGTTTTAGGAATGTTGAGGGAGTTCCAACAAATAAAACGCCAAGGGACCTTAGGAGAGGGAGTTCTTAGCCAGTTATAACCAGAGGCAATGGAGTAGCCAGAACCATTGAGGATCCAATTGTTATCATGATAACCATTCTTAAAAATATCCTTTACCTGGACAATCTTCTTCCAAGTCCAGCTGCAGTCTAAAGGGGCAGAATAATCAGTCCAAGCACTCCCTTTCATATAGACATGATTGACCCACTTAACCCAAAGGTGATCCTTCTTAGTAGCTAACCAACTGGTGTATTTTCCAAGGATTGCTTTGTTCCATAACTTAGCATTCATCAGTCCCAGTCCCCCTTCCTCTTTTGGAGTACAACACTTAGCCCAAGCAACATTAGGAGCTCTGAGGTAGGAATCTTTCCCTCCCCACAGAAAATTCCTACAAATTGCATCTACTTTATTCATGACACCAGAAGGGATAAGGAAAATTGAAGCCCAATAGGAATGCATAGTGGACAAAACTGATTGAACAAGCACCATTCTACCAGCATAAGAAAGATGTCTGGCTCCAAGAGACCTGATCCTGCTGACAATCTTTTCAATAAGAACATGAGCATGAAACTTAGAGATCTTCTTAGAAGATATTGGTATACCTAGGTACTTAAAAGGGAGAGTACCAACTTTGAAACCTGAAATAGACACAATCTCCTCAACAAGCTCATTCTTGACTCCATTAAAGTAAATATTAGTCTTGTCACGATTTAAGCATAGACCAGAAGCAGAAGAAAAGGTAGAGAAACCCCTGAGAAGCCACATAATGGAAGCAGGAGTACCTTTGCAAAACAGGAGAAGATCATCCGCAAATAGGAGGTGATTGAGCTTCAGACTACCACACATAGGATGAAATTTGAAAGAGGACTGATGGGCTACCACAGAGAGAATTTTGGACAAGTACTCCATGCAAAGGGTAAAGAGCAAAGGAGATAAAGGGTCACCTTGTCTTAAACCTCTCTTGCCCTGGAAAAACCCAAAAGAATTCCCATTGACATTAAGAGTATAAGAGGGAGTAGACACACAAACCATAATGAGATGAATGAACTGAGGAGGGAAATTCAAAGCCTGGAGCATTTGATGTAAAAAATCCCACTCAACAGTGTCATAGGCCTTCTTCAGATCAATCTTGATAATGCACCTAGGTGAGGCACATTTCCTGTTATACAACCGAATAAGATCCTGACAAATGAGAACATTCTCCACAATGTTCCTTCCCTTAATAAACCCACCCTGACTCCTATTAACAATAGTAGGCAACACCTCACTAAGTCTGGCACAAAGAATCTTAGCAATGCATTTGTAGAGGGTATTGCAACAAGCAATGGGTCTATATTCAAGGACAGATGTAGGCTGTTTAACTTTAGGAATGAGGGTCAAAGTAGTAGTATTGATTTGTTTAAGCATCTGACCATTGATGAGAAAATCCTTAATAGCACCTACCACATCATTACCAATGATGTCCCACGAATCCTTATAAAATTGGCTTGTAAACCCATCAGGGCCAGGAGATTTAGCAGAAGGAATAGAAAACATTGTAGCTTTGATCTCATCCTTAGTAATAGGTTTGAGGAGAAGAGATTTGAGATCATCTGTAATAATAGGCCCCAAAGTAACAGTGGCAACATGAACTGGAAGAGTAGAAGTCTTAGTCCCCAGTAAATCCATATAATACGATAAGAAAGCATGCTCAATTTCCTTAGGTTCAGAATGCAAAATACCATTCATATCCTTGATTTGCAGAACTTTGTTGTGAATCTGTCTAGCACGAATTTGGTTGTGAAAATATCTAGAATTCTCATCACCTTCACTAACCCAGTCCACTTTGGCTTTTTGAGAGAGGAAACTATAATGAGCTTGAGCTAAACTTCTGTAAACATCAGCAGCAGCAGCTTCAGAAGTCATCAGACTGGTATTAGTAGGGTCCCCATGAAGTTGGCATTGGATGTTATCCAGGTTCACTTTAGCAACACCAACAGCCTTCTCAATATCAGAGAACCTGTTCCTATTAAGCTCCTTAAGAGGTTGCTTCAGGCTTCTAAGTTTGGTAGCCACTTGATACATCCAGGAGCCAGAAACTTTCTTACTCCAATAATGCTTAATAAGATCTTTAAAGTGAGGATCCTGACCCCACATGTTGAAGTATCTAAAGTGAGGTCTTCTCTGATTAACAACTCTCCTATAACACAGACAGGGGTTATGATCAAAAAGACCTTCAGGTAAGAAATATGCATAAGACTCAGGATACAGTTGCAACCAATCTCCATTAATCATACACCTATCCAGTCTAGAGTAAACTCTAGTGCTAGCTTCTTGCTTGTTGTTCCAGGTAAAAAAAGCACCCTGTGCTTTGATATCCATAACCTCACAATAGTCAACACAGTCCCTGAAATCAGTGATATCCCCCCAATGAACTGGCCTACCAATTCTCTCATTCAAATCCAGGAGATTATTAAAATCACCACAGATGCACCAAGGGCCAGTCCAAGAATCCTTAATGTGCTTGAGATCATTCCATAAAAGAAGACGTTCCTCCTCATCATTAGACCCATAAACCACAGTAAACATGAATTCATTACCACTAGCAAGTTCCTTAACTTTAGCAGAGATGAGCTGATCAGTCATAGTAATAATAGTGGCAGCAAAAAATTGATCAATCCAAATAAGCATAATTCTACCCCCTGGATGGTACTGAATGTTAGAAACCCCACTCCAGTGATGGCCAAGATTATTTAAAACCCTAGAACAGTCAACATCCTTAATTTTATGTTCAACTAACCCAAATAAGCCTACATTATTTTGATAAAGGAATCTCTTAATATCTAACTGCTTTGTAAGCTTATTCATACCCCTCACATTCCAACTTCCTATGTTATCCATTAATAATCTCTGGAGGCCTATCCAATCTCCCTTCCAGACTTTTTGTTGGACTGTTCAAAACCTCAGCATAAGTAGGAGACTTAGGAGCCTCAAGAGAAGATGTAGAAGCAGTATGATGTTCTTGTCTAATCTGTTGAGTGACCACAGTAACAGGGGAGAGATTAGCAGGGGAAGCCACCACAACTGCAGGAATTGTAGGAGGAGCCCTAGGCTGCTCTCTCACAGTGAGGGCAGCAGCTACAACAGTAGCAGGTGCCCTAACTGGAACCGCAGGTTTAACCACAGGTCGCCATTCTTGCCTCAGCTTAGGAATAGGTATTGATTCTTTCTTCTTCTTGCACATAGCATCAGTATGGCCTATTCCTTTGCATAGAGAACACAGGTCAGGTTTCCATTCATATTCTATTGGCACACAAACTTCAGACCCTTTCTCATCTTTGAAAAAAATCATCTCAGGGAATTTTTGACCAACTTCAACTTCAATCAGAATCCTGGCATAGCCTAATCTGGTTTTATCAGTAGTGGCCTCATCACATCTCATATATTTACCAACTAATGATGCAAGTTTTCCCAGACTAGAGGTATCCCAGAACTTAAGTCCCAGACCACATAAGCGAATCCAAATTGGAACAAATTTGACTCTTTCCTTTGCCAGGCTGCAGTTCTCAGTCCATGGTTTGACAACAATAGGTTTGTTATCAAACATAGGAAACCCTAATTTCAGAACGAGGTTCCTGTTTTATAGGTTGAGTTTAAAATTTGGGGACGAAGTTCATTTTTAAGGAGGGAAGACTTTAATACCTCGAATTTATGAGCTATTGGGTACTCTATCGAGTAGGGCTTACTCTGCCGAGTAAGTTAGTTTTGCATTCTGGAGTACATTCTGCCAGTTAGGTACTCGATCGAGTAGAGGTAACTCGATCGAGTTAGTCGGGTTTTACACGGGTTTTGCCGGGTTTTGATAGCAATGCATGAAATATATATAAACTACCTACATCAGTTCTTTTTACCTTTTAACTAAAATCTAAACTTTTCACAAAAGAAAACAAATCAACATCGATTCTTTTTCTGTCATAGCTATCAAATCCCAGGGCTAGAGTCGTCGGATTTCGAACTTTTTTATACCATTGAGACCGTCGTATTGTGGGTAAGATCCTTCTACAGTTTTTATGTTAATTGGTTAGTTTTAGTTAAACCCTAATTGGGTGAATTGGGGGTGTTTGGGAGTATTGTTGATGATGGTTTGTAATTGTATGATTATATGTTGATAGGAGGTGATTTCGTAAAGGAACGCTTTTGATCCGCTGCTTGTGTTGATTTTGGTGATTGCATTCCAGGTAGAGTTTCCCTACTCAGTTATTATATACATGATTATGAGATGGTTGATGGTTGATTGACATGTGAATATATCGTAATTGGTTTTGGTATTGTTGATATTGTAATTAGTTGTTGTTGATTGTCTTTGGTTCATGAGGTGCGCCCTCGGCTGAGTGGAGTCACTTTCGGGAGTGGCTTCTGATGTGGCATGATGTCGTCACTCATCCAATCAAACACATTTATAATACTCAACATACAACTAGTTAGCGGTAAGTCGAGGTCGATCCATGGGACGGTGTGCTTTGGGTTCTAAGTCTATCTATCTCAATTTATGCTAGTGTCACAATTGATGGGGTTTGTAGTTGTGTCTAGACTAATGCAAACAATACGGTAAAACAAGCAATAAAAGGAAGGATGTAAATAATTGATAAAAAGCACTAGGATATCATGGGGTCATAGGGGAATCATGGGAATTGATCATACAAACATGTTCTCAAATTATAAGCAAGCAATTATTGTTGTGATGGATTGAGTTGGGTTATATCTTACAATCCTAGGAAAGTTTGGGTCTCGGAGCCGAATCGATTAGATTGTACAACACCTACAAGTCGACTTAATCTTCCCTACTCAACAACATGCATGGTCTAATGAGACTCGAGTTGGTTTATGTCTTACAAGTCTCATTGAAAAGATAGAAGATGGTAGTAAATGCAAGGATTCATAGGCTTAGCATTTCATCAAACATAACATGTGCATGAGTTGAGATCAAAACAAGCAAGCAAATAAACCATGAAAGCATATTAATTTAAGCATGAATCATTCCCCATGTTGGTTTCCCCTAATTACCCACTAATCCTAGCAAGAGACTACTCACTCATTATCAAGTTTAACATGCTAACAAGGTTGTCAATCATATTAACAAGGTAAAACATGATGAACAAGTAAGAAAGATTAACAATAATTAAAACAAGGATTAAGAGAGTTATACCTATGGAGATTCCAAAATAATAATGCAAAGAATAATAGAAGAAATTGATGATTGATGGAATGTTGTCAATCTCCCAATAATAACCCAATAATCTTCAATTACCCAATAATAAACTTGAATAATAAACTTGAACAATAATTAAAGAGATATTAATGTGTAATTTGTGTGGAAAGATTGAGATTAATCTATTCTAATCTACTCCTAATCTAATCTAAGAAAGCTTGATTTAATCTAATAAAACTTTGTTCTAATCTAATAAAACTTGATGGTTTGATTATTACAAATGGGGTATTTATAGTGAAAATTAGGTGGATGCATTAGGGTTAACTAAGGGCTAAACTAGTAATTACACTTTTGAGTTTAGAGCAGGGAGAAGCCGGTATTTTTCGGAGGAAGGAGTCTTTCACGGAGCTTGAAGAACACGAAAATCTTTGGAAAGGAATCCGAGCGGATTAGCCTCGGGACGGGCGGATTGTAGCAGGGGAATCCGAGCGGATTTGGAGCAAGACGCTCGGATTGTAGTGGGGGAATCCGAGCGGATTGTAGGGCAATCCGAGCGTCTTCAGCGCGGGACGCGCGGATTCCTTTACAGCTTCTTTGTTTGAGCTCGGATTGTAAAACGGACGTCATTTTCTCATCCGGACTCCTATTGGAGTGATTCAAAAGCCTAGATCGCTTGTTTTTTCGACGCCGTTCCATCTAGCATATTTTCAGAGCCAAAGGAGCAACTCTTGGTTCGGGTTTCGAGCAATTTCTTCATGCAATGCCTTCCTTGCTTTTCCTCCTTGCTTTAAACCTTATGACCCTTCTTTATACTCTTTATTCCTACATCATTGGTCATCATTCTTGCCTCCTCTTCATACTAGTCCATCTAATATCATCAATAAGCTTCCAAATATGCACGAAAGACGGGAATTTCCGCCTCATTTATCTCCTTTTCTACAAAACATATGAAATGCGATAGAAAAGCAAATAGGAAGGTTTTGACGGATAAAATGGCCATAGAATGTTATAATAGTATGCAAAATAGGCTCAATTAGGGGACTAAATGTGCGCTAATTATGGTCACATCAAATATCCCCAAACCGAACCTTTACTCGTCCCGAGTAAAGAGGTGACTAAAACTAGACCTTTATTTAAACTTAACCTAATACTATAGCCGATATGAGACAATTAGCGGGTCTCACTCCGCCCCTTCAACTCACAACAAGACAACCATGAGGTAGGATGCCTTCTTGCAAGGCAAGGTGGGGCTTGCCAAAATGGCGACACATCCAAGCATTAAGCACACAAAATCAAGTAATGGATGCATCTACAAAAGAATAGCCACTTTCCTCATCTAAGTGGCGGAAATTATCTACTAGGGAAGCAATTCAAGGGTACACAATCCTTCATAGATGAAATTTGTTCAAACTACTAAGCCTAGAAGGATACCAATAAATCACCTCCAAAATGTGTCAAGCTAGGGTACCTTTGTCCTCAATCGTTAAATGCTTTTGTCAAGAGTAGACTCCCTATGGTGTTAGAAACACTGGAGGATCGCGGAATTCCCCCTCTTGCCTAGACAAGAAGAAGGGTCGTCCCCTCACTACCATGCACAAAAATGGATACGATGGATAAAGGGATCGATAGTATTCGAGTTTCTTTTTGGGAGTTTGCTTTGTTTTTGTTTTTCCCCCCAATTTCTTGTGGCATATAACATTTGAGAACACTTGCTTTGCCATTTCTTTTTGATTTTTGGCATTTCAATACTTGACAACTTTCAACTTTTTGCATTTCTTTTTGAACATTTTCAAAGTCACCCCAATTAGTAACGAGGGTGGCTTATATTTGAAGCTTTGGGAGTTCTGTTTTTGCTCCTCTTTTCATTTGATGCATTTTTGCAAACTTTCTTTCACTTTTCATTTCATTGAACTCAAATTGATTTCTTTTTGTGCCCATTCCCTTTGATGACAAAAAAATGTGGTAGAACATGGATGAATGATAGAAGTATGCATGGTTTCAAGGGTCACCTTGGAATAAACGGTAGCCAAGGAGTTATCACACCACAAGGTACTCTTGACTAGGCCTTAAACCATGGGTCAAAGGATACTAGCATGACACATCCTAGGGTGTTTTACAAGTATTCTACAAACAAAGTCTTAATAATAAAAAGCATCTACTAGGGCCTATATACACTTGTCAAGCTTCCCAAATAGACGGTTTCGCAAAATTTTCTAACATGCAAACTACATGCCATGATGCAACTAACATATACACATCCTAATGCAAATGATTCTACCAACTAATATGCCATATAAACTAAATGCAAGTCCTAAGTTCACATTGTTTTTACCGCATCAATCAAAATAAAGCCACATAGTCATTAACATAAAGAGGAAAAAGGAGATTGGAAAGATCATACCATGCGGTCTTCAATATCCTCATGTCTCGGATGTGGCGTAGTCAATCAATGTGAAAAAGGATAATCAAACACAATATATACAAGTCTACACTACAAAGGAAATGAACTTGTTTTTGGTTTTTCAATTTTTCAAATTTTTATGGTTTTTGTTTTTATGAAATTAAAAGACATATTTTTGTGTTTTTCAAAAATTTTTCAATTTTTATGCATTTTGGAATATAAATTCCCATCCCCCACTTTATTTTGGACATTGTCCTCAATGTACATGTAGGAGTAGGGATAAAAAGGAAATACATGTTTTTGAATTTTTGATTTTTTTGGAAATTGAAGTACAAATGCAATATGATATGATATGAATGCATGCTCTAACTAAATGCAATTCTATATGACATATATAACAAGTGAATGCAATCTAAACTATACTATATGATGCATGATATATGCTTAAGTCACCTATGATCAAACATCCCCAAACCGATTTAAACACTATTTCTAGTGTAGAAAAGAATAGGATTGGTCATTAGTGACTATGCATGAATTCTAATCTATATGAAACTATCTACATGAATCATTACAATGCAAACTAATGTAAATGGACTAACTAATGCAAATGCAATATGAAATATAATACAAATGCAAGCTAAATGCTATACTAAATGCAATGTAAATATAAAAGAGAGAGGGAGAGATGGGTATCATACAAATGGAAGTGGTGAATTAGGCCTCTTTCACTCGTCATCCTCATCTTGGTCATAGCCATAACCATGAGAGCTTCCGGCTTGATCATGTCCGGGTGCTTGGCCCCAATATCCCCCTTGGTCAAAATCTCCTCCTTGACCCGAGTACCCTCCACCTTGGCTAGAATGCCCTCCATCGCCGCGACTCCTAGTTTGGTCCCCATAATTTGGGAACAAGAGCTCCGGTTGTGCCCAAGAGGGCTTAGGACCATTGGGGTCAATATACCCTTGTTGAGCCATGTTATAGTATTGGGGATAGAGGGCTAAGTAGTTGTCTTCCCTCCCTTTATGCACCCCAAGGTCCACTCTATTCATGAGTGCCATCAAATCATTAATACCCGGGGTGTTGGGGATTGCCGGTTGGAAAGGGGTATGCGGAATAGGGTAAGGTGGGATAGGGACGTAGGAAGGTGGGCGCATTTGTATGCCCGGCCCTCCACGAGGTGGTTGACGGTGTGTCTCTTCCATTTGAGGGGGATTTTCAAGAATTTGGATATCAAGGAGGTAGCTTGGTGGAGGAGAGTATGGACTCAATCTTGGGTCAATGCCCGGTATCTTCCATCCTTCAAGAATCATCGAAGTGCAACCCTTGGTGTACCATTCCACACTCCCATCTTGAGTGTAGTTGCACCATCGGTGACTATAGAAGATGGTGTGCTCATCAATCAAAGTCCTCCCTTCAAGAGGAATATAGGCCCCTCGGGCATTGAACCCGGGACAAAGGTGTTTAGCCAAAATTGTAATTAGACCTCCCATCACGAAGGTCTTAAGTTGAGACGTCCCTTGAGCAAAGTCATGGAACCTAGTGAGTATCTCAAGTGGCGTATTGAAGTTATAACGCCTCACCGCTCGAACATTCAAATAAGACTCAAGAAAAGTTAAGTCGATGAGAGTACACCGATCTTGCTCGTACCTCCCATTGATGCACCCGGCTACAAAGCGTTCGGTGAATCGAATCACCGGATGTTGGATAGCAAATGTATAACAACGCTTTATATTGGTAAAGTTCCTCCCGGAGATAGCTTTCCAAAGAAAATCCACATTAAAATTATCGGGCTTTTCGGTATAGGCGGTGGGTACTTGAAGACCAAAAACATAGGCAAATTCCTCAAGAGAAAGAACATGGTCTCGGTTGCATAACCTAAACTCCATGCCTAAATTGTTGCGGGCATCCGCTATAATGCGAAGGCTACTCAAGAACTCAAGGGTGAGACTAAGGTAAGTCTCTTCATGAGCATGGAAAAGGTCCCCAATGCCAAGGCCATTGAAGAACATCTCGGTAGGGTATCTTATCTTAAGGATTTCCAACACCCTAGTGTCAACAAATTGAGTAGGTTCGTATTTCTTACCTAGAAGCTCGACGAATTTTTCGCGGTGGTCGTCGGATAGGAAGATCACCTCTTGGAAGTTGTTGAGTTGTTCAATACCTCCCCTCATTATCACATCTCGTGGTGTTGAAGAGGATGATCCCTTGCGCCTCTTCCCGATCGATTCAATCAATTTCTTGGCCTTTCCCTTGGAACTCATGTTGGTGATGGGGGTGATGTGGGTGTTTTTGAGGATATGAAGGTGATTTTGAGGATTGATGAGAGTGTTTTAGGGTTTGATAAGATGAGGAAATGAGGGAGAAGGGGGGGGTTTATATAGAAGAAGAAGGGAATCCGAACGGATAGGGTTGGACCTAACCCGTTTTTCTTGTGTGAACAGTGCAATCCGGGCGGATTGCAGACGTGACGGACGGATTCTCGATGGGCAAGACGGGCGTCTTCTGTAGAATCCGCACGGATTCTAGAACAGAGAATTCTGTTGGTTGAGAAGCAGGGACAAGATGGGCGGATTTCGTACGGGACGGACGGATTGATCAGGACGGGCGGATTTTTGATAATCCGCACGGATTATAGCGCAGATTAAAATCCTGCTTCTGGACGTCATTTGGGACGGGCGTCCCGTGAATAAGACGGACGGATTGTCTGGGACGGGCGGATTTCTTTGAATCCGCTCGGATTCTTCCTCAGTTTCAGCTTTTTCTTTTGCGTTGGTCCTGGACGGGCGGATTTGTTTGGATCCGAGCGTCTCTGCTTTTCTTTCCTTCTTCTTTCTTCTTTCGTGAAATGATAAACCCCTTTTTACTGATTTTCTCTTTTTCCTTATCCTTTTCTGAAATTTGCTTAGGAAACATGTAAGATGACTCTCTCTCTCTCTCTTCTCTCTTATGCAAGAATTAAAATGCAAAAATAAAATGTACAATATTATACAAAATAAAAGGGTTCAAGAAATATCTTACAAATGGTGGTTTGAGGTAGGACTCCACCAAACTAGTTCAAATTGTAGAAAATCTTGTCCATAGAGCTCAAGGCTCTTAGTAGAATATCAAAAGCTTGTGAGCAAGCTCCAAACAAGCATAAGTATGGGTTGCTCCATTTGAAAATGAAATTTGGCCAAGGAAGTTTGTCATATATCCTTTCTTTCACCTTGTCCTTGGCACTTGAGCTTTCCCGATGCTTCAAGTAAATACATCCATGATTCTTGTTAAGATTAAGCATGAAGTGTGGTTCATTTCCATCCGGGGACTTCCACTTACCAACTTCTTCTTCAATTTTGGTGATGACGATAGCATTTTGATTTTTCAATCCTTCCAAGGTGGAAGGAGAATTTTCATGACTTTGATGATCGGATACCATGGGAGTTGAGATTATGGGTGCCAAATCTTCACAAGTAGCCTCACGAGCAATTTTCTCTTTGAGCTTTTTCACCAAATAACTCTTGTAAGACACTTTGGCTTTTTGAAGAAGATCTAACATATCCTCTTCAATGATCATTGGCTCCATGATAGGTGCCAAGTGGTCTTCATGAAGGATAAAGGAAGGACGTTCTTCTTCATGATAAGGTATCTCAAATGTCTCAAGGATAGGCTCCTCAAGCAAGGTGATATTGTGAATCTCTCCTCTAGGTTCATCATCATTGTTGCTATCATCACGTAAATCATGAATGGGGGCTTCATCTAGCTCTTTTTTCAACACCTCAATGTTCACATCAAACACAACACTCTCATAGTCACAAGAGCTCAAGGAACTTGGCTCCTCCCACTTTTCATCTTCCATGCCAAATGTCACTACTTCAAACTCGCATTTATTCTCAATATCCAAAGAACGGTGGTGAGAGGTTGCTTGGGATTCTTTTAATTGGGCAATTTGAATCCCCAATTCCTTTCTTTGGATAGCGATGTTTTTAAGAACATCTTCTTCTTTTCGGCTCTCTTCTAGCATTTGTTTGAAGAAGTTTTGTTGGTCTCCCATCATTTGGAGGATCATGTTTTGAATGGGTTCATTTCTTTGTTGTGGGTGGGTGTGAAAATGGTTGTATTGTGGTATTTGAGGTTCATTGTGAAACGGGTATTGAGTGGGTGGTTGTTGTTGATATTGGGTGTGGTAATTTTGGTGAGAAAAACTGGGGTAGTGGTTAGGATTTTCGTTGTACAAATAGTAAGGTAGGTTTGTGTTGACTTGCTCCTCAAACTCCCCATACCCATAGTCATACTCAAAAGATCCACCACATACTCCACAACACATGTCTTGAGTCATCATAACTAAGACAAGGAGATAACTACAAGCATGGAAACTACACAAAAATGGTAAGAACAATCCTTGAGGAACGAGTTCCTCAAGGTGAAAGCACAATTAAAATAGACAAACAAGTAAGAACTTAATCACATAGCACCATCCCCGGCAACGGCGCCATTTTGATGTGGCATGATGTCGTCACTCATCCAATCAAACACATTTATAATACTCAACATACAACTAGTTAGCGGTAAGTCGAGGTCGATCCATGGGACGGTGTGCTTTGGGTTCTAAGTCTATCTATCTCAATTTATGCTAGTGTCACAATTGATGGGGTTTGTAGTTGTGTCTAGACTAATGCAAACAATACGGTAAAACAAGCAATAAAAGGAAGGATGTAAATAATTGATAAAAAGCACTAGGATATCATGGGGTCATAGGGGAATCATGGGAATTGATCATACAAACATGTTCTCAAATTATAAGCAAGCAATTATTGTTGTGATGGATTGAGTTGGGTTATATCTTACAATCCTAGGAAAGTTTGGGTCTCGGATCCGAATCGATTAGATTGTACAACACCTACAAGTCGACTTAATCTTCCCTACTCAACAACATGCATGGTCTAATGAGACTCGAGTTGGTTTATGTCTTACAAGTCTCATTGAAAAGATAGAAGATGGTAGTAAATGCAAGGATTCATAGGCTTAGCATTTCATCAAACATAACATGTGCATGAGTTGAGATCAAAACTAGCAAGCAAATAAACCATGAAAGCATATTAATTTAAGCATGAATCATTCCCCATGTTGGTTTCCCCTAATTACCCACTAATCCTAGCAAGAGACTACTCACTCATTATCAAGTTTAACATGCTAACAAGGTTGTCAATCATATTAACAAGGTAAAACATGATGAACAAGTAAGAAAGATTAACAATAATTAAAACAAGGATTAAGAGAGTTATACCTATGGAGATTCCAAAATAATAATGCAAAGAATAATAGAAGAAATTGATGATTGATGGAAGGTTGTCAATCTCCCAATAATAACCAATAATCTTCAATTACCCAATAATAAACTTGAATAATAAACTTGAACAATAATTAAAGAGATATTAATGTGTAATTTGTGTGGAAAGATTGAGATTAATCTATTCTAATCTACTCCTAATCTAATCTAAGAAAGCTTGATTTAATCTAATAAAACTTTGTTCTAATCTAATAAAACTTGATGGTTTGATTATTACAAATGGGGTATTTATAGTGAAAATTAGGTGGATGCATTAGGGTTAACTAAGGGCTAAACTAGTAATTACACTTTTGAGTTTAGAGCGAGGAGAAGCCGGTATTTTTGGAGGAAGGAGTCTTTCACGGAGCTTGAAGAACACGAAAATCATCGGAAAGGAATCCGAGCGGATTAGCCTCGGGACGGGCGGATTGTAGCAGGGGAATCCGAGCGGATTTGGAGCAAGACGCTCGGATTGTAGTGGGGGAATCCGAGCGGATTGTAGGGCAATCCGAGCGGATTGTAGGGCAATCCGAGCGTCTTTAGCGCGGGACGCGCGGATTCTGTACTGACTTCTTTGTTTGAGCTCGGATTGTAAAACGGACGTCATTTTCTCATCCGGACTCCTATTGGAGTGATTCAAAAGCCTAGATCGCTTGTTTTTTCGACGCCGTTCCATCTAGCATATTTTCAGAGCCAAAGGAGCAACTCTTGGTTCGGGTTTCGAGCGATTTCTTCATGCAATACCTTCCTTTCTTTTCCTCCTTGCTTTAAACCTTATGACCCTTCTTTATACTCTTTATTCCTACATCATTGGTCATCATTCTTGCCTCCTCTTCATACTAGTCCATCTAATATCATCAATAAGCTTCCAAATATGCACGAAAGACGGGAATTTCCGCCTCATTTATCTCCTTTTCTACAAAACATATGAAATGCGATAGAAAAGCAAATAGGAAGGTTTTGACGGATAAAATGGCCATAGAATGTTATAATAGTATGCAAAATAGGCTCAATTAGGGGACTAAATGTGCGCTAATTATGGTCACATCAGCTTCACACCCTTGATTCGCCTCTTGTGGTTCCCGTCACATGGGGGATATGCACATTAAGGGATATGGGTTATTCGCTCGATAGAGATGAGCGGGGCTTAGGTGGGAAAGGCTGCGGTCCCCCACTGGTGGTGTGGATTACCGGTTGCGACTGGTAATCTGGTAGGGCTAGACCTTCAGGCTAGTCAGATGATTAGTGATGTGACGGTGTTGGAGGATTATGATTATGTATCTGTCTGTTGTATTATCTTATAATGTTTATGCAGTAACTGACCCCGTAAAATGTTTTGAAAACTGTGGTGATCCTTTTGGGGGTGGTGAGCAGTTGTCTAGCAGGTATATCTTGGATGCCCGCGGGATTAGCTGGGGATGTAGTCCCCACGAGTCAGAGCCGTAGTCTTCTGTTGCATTGTCATAATAAATTTGTTACTTTAGTGGATTCTGGTTTTTGGAACAGTTGTATCTTTTTCAGTTACAGTTGCTTTTGATGTAATCACTTTAAAGTTTATACTTAAATTATGTTTCTTGATGGTCACTTTTGATTATGATGCCTTGGGTAACCGAGATTCTAGCACTTCTATTTGTTAAGGTAGGCCTTGGTAAGGCACTTTGGTAGATGGGGGTGTTACACCTTCCCTGAAAACTCTAATCTTAACATTCTTATTGTAAATTCTTGCTACTGCTTGTTGATATCATGCTATCCGGATTTTGGCAGCATCTCTTAACTCTTCTGTCAGGATTAGGTGTTCCTGCATCAGACTGTTATTTGCTTCTATGTTATTCAGGCTGTATCTTAACGTTGGCACTCGTACTTCTGCAGGGATTGCAGCTTCACAACCATACACTAATGAGTAAGGTGTTTGGCCAGTTGAGGTCTTTGAAGTTGTCTTGTCTGCCCATAGTACTAATGGAAGTTCTCCTGCCCATCTGCCTTGTATTCTTTTCAACTTCTTCTTTAGGCAGCTTATGACCACCTTATTGTTTGATTCAGCCTGGGCATTAGCTTTTGGGTATCCAGGAGTTGAGGTTACTAAGTTGATATTTCATTCAGCAGAGAAAGCCTTGGTCTTTCTCCCAACGAATTGTGTGCCATTGTCACATACTATTTATGAAGGGATTTCGTATCTGCAGATTATATTTGTTCTGATGAATGATATTACTTCCTTTTCAGTGACTAGCCTTAAAGAATCAGCTTCTCCATTTGGAAATGTAGTCAGTTATGGCTAACATTAATACTTTCTAGCCTGGAGCTGTAGGTAGTTTTCCCACTATGTCCATGCCCCACTTCATGAACGACCAAGGTGCTGAAATTGAATGAAGTAATTCTGATGGCTGATGGATTATTGGCGCATGTATTTGGACGGCTTCACATTTTGAACAGTATTCTAGATAGTCGACCCTCAGGGTTGGCCAGTAATAGCTGGTCCTAAGTATCATGCTTGCCAGGCTTTTTCCTCCTTTATGGTTGCCACAATGCCCATCATGTATCTCCCAAAGTACTTGCTTTGCTTCGTACAGTTCAAGGCATCTTAAATATGGTCCAGCCTGAGATCTCTTAAATAAAATGTTATTAATGACAAAATAAGTAGAAGCTTAAGCCATGGCTTCATGGCTGCCCTAAGGTAGTATACCTTGGAGGAACCAGTCATAATAAGGCTTGGTCCAAGAATCATCGTCAGTGTTGACAGGGTTTACCTGTTCACGCTTGGTGATAGCAGGTTTAAGTAAATGAACAATCGGTATTTTATCAAAAATAAAAGTAGTAAAATTTGAGCCAAGGTTAGCCAAAGCACCAGCCTAGGTGTTCAGGTCTCTTGGTATTTGGCCAATATCAAATGGAGGGAACTTAGCGGTAAGAGTTTTAGCGTATTCTAAATATGAAATCATTTTCGCATCTTTTGATGTATAATTTCCTTTGATCCGATTAGAAATCAAGAGAGAGAGTCAGTATTTACCTTTAAATTTTGAACACCGAGGTCTAATCATACCTTGAGTCCTGCTATCAGGGCTTCATATTCTGCTTCATTGTTGGTAGCTTTGAATTCACAGCTTACATCCTGGGCTATCATGTCCCCTTGTGACGATTTTAGCACTAATCCTAACACTATCCTCCGTGCATTGGATGCTCCATCTAGGAACACGGTCCACTCTTGGTCCAGGGTTTTGTTTTCTAACTGGTTTACCTCTTTAGATAGGTCTGATTCTAGATTAAGGCTGAAATTAGCCACAAAGTCTGTGAAGGCCTGGGATTTGATTGTTGTCCTGGATTCAAAGGTAATATCATAGGTGCTAAGTTGGACTGACCATTTGGCCATCATACCTCATAGTTCAGGCTTCCGTAGGACAGATTTTATAGTAGGTTAGTCCTAACTACTATGCGGTGACATTCAAAATAAGGACGCAACTTTGCATTGACATGATTAAAGCTAAAACGTACTTCTCAAGTACACCATACCTTATTTCAGCATCTAATAGGCTTTTACTTACATAGTAGACATGATGCTGTTGACCTTCATGTTCCTTCATCAAGACTGCTCTTACCGCAGTGTTAGTAACGGATATGTATACTGACAGGGGTTCTCCCTTGTATCACCCCCTTCTTACCCGGCCAAGGTAATTTGGAGATGTTACCATCTCGGTTTCCCGAGGTTCTGAAATTGTAATTGCAATTAAGAAACAATTATATAAATGACATGTTTAATGAATTAAAAACGATAAATGAATAATGAAAGAAATAATACAACTCATGACTACTATGCTAATCTAGTCAACTATGCTCGACTCGAATGTCACCAAGGCTCGTCCCATCTCCCGCATGCTACCAAAGTTAACCTGTAAACAACTGTTCCCCATATGATCGAAAATATCATATGGATCGACACAGGCAACTCTGGAAATAGGTAACATTTACACATACATACAAACGTCAGTTTCAATAAACAATCACAAGACAGGACATGATAATTAAAGTCGCGACATAGTGATTATATGAATGAGATCCGAATATGCAATCACCCTACTAGTACCGCGACACGCCCAGGCATACCCACAACCACCGGTGCCAGGGACACTCCCATGACATCACACCTCACAAAAAGATACTGGGACACGCTTCGACGTACCGGGTCCGGAAGCCAACCGGATCCCCTGCCAGACGTCGTGCCTTAGCCACACGAGTCCCTCCGTAACTCAAGCATTTAATGTGCACATCCCCCTTTGAGTGGGAATCTCCAAGGGACGACCCTAGCGTAAGACGGTTTCCCAACCATCTTACGTCTCCTCAAAAATCAAGTACCACAACCAAAGACTTCCAACACAACACATTCACAACCATAGATGATAAATGGAAGAACAACATTAAACACATGACTAACTCACGAATTCAATCCCACATGTTATGAATGACAACCTTCGATTACCCACATGACACACTAACTGACTCATGAATGTGTTATTAAGGAAAGACACACCGATATGCATACACAATATTGAAACCGAGTAGGATAACCTACCTTTTCGCATTATTCACAAGCTACTTGATTTCGACTCAACTCCGTCTCATAATACCGTCTCATGAGACCGTATCACCCTAAAAAAACTATACAACACCATCAGAATGCCTTCTACACTACAATAATATGAAATCCTTTATTATTAGTCACTAATGATCCATATTACATAAACTAGATACTAATTAATCTCTCTTAGTAAACCCTAACTCGAGATTATCATAAGACAAAGAGGAAAAGGCGAGGTTTTGACTTACAAAGTTAGATCGGAGATTAGGAGAGTTGTTCCATAATAAATCCAAGCTTGAAGGTGTTGACATAGGCCACCCACGACGCCAAGACAATCCATGGACATGCGGCAGTTGGAAAGCCATGCTCAGTGGCGTATTAAATGCTTTCGACCGGATCATTTTAGATCGGTCGGTTTTGTCACGGCAAGGGTCTCGAAACGATGTTAGAGATATTCGAAGTCGCCACTAAGCAATTGTGGGATGCTTGGAAATGGTTCGAATCCACTTTATACCTAGGTCAACCAAGGAAAAAAGCGGTATTTGACATAGGTACTAAAGATAAGGAGTCGTCCCTCTTTAGCATCCTATATCTAGAATGACTCTCGTTTGCCCTGGATAAGGTCGTCCACTATCCAAAGTTTGAGTAAGAGGTAAAGGTACGTATTGGGAAGTCTTTTAAACAGACACCCAATCCCGCCCGCGATAACGGCCTCTACTGATCGATCTTGGTTGGTTGAATGCAAAAGTTGATAAAACGGGAAAATGCATGAATTCTCATCCACAAGTTTAAATCTAACATGTAAGCTTTACTATGTCGGTTGTTTATCTAAATATCAAGTAATTGATGTCAAGTTGGATTTAGTGTTGATTTGCATGCAAGACAGAACTTAAACATCCATTTACCGAGTTAGGTTTATGGTGTATAACGTGATCCATTTATCTTAGAAAGGCATTTTGCAAAAATAAAGTAAAATGTCAACTTTCTCAATCTGCTCCGTCATGTATTCGGGTTAACCGAAGTCGGGATCGTCCTAGACAAGTGCTGAAAAGGAAACACGACCTGCATCAATCAGCTTATTGAAGCGCGAGCCTTGCGGCGATGCAAAGGGACATGTCCAGGTTTGAAAACTGGAAATCGGTGAACCTGTTTAGGTGCGAGGCAGCAAATGACCCAAACGGGTGTCTTCTGGTTGTTGAAAATGTTTATAAAGTTGTTTGTAAAAGGCTATTAGAACTTCTCTTTGTTGAAAAGGTCGTCGTTTAGACCGCTTTCGTGCCAATATGAAGAACGGGACTTGAATAATCATCAATGTGTTGACGATATTCGATGTCGGGTTCAGTTTTGCAAGCTTGAAATGAATAGTTTTGTAAGAAAAGATGCAAAAAAAGTGTTTGTTATGAACTAATTGCGTTAAGTTCATTGTTTTGTAATTAGTCAATGTTTATCATCGTACTCGGATTAAACCGATATGGTATGTGGAACTAAGGAGGATTATGCATGTATGACTAATATGCTTGTTTTGGAAAATGTAAACAAATAAATAAAAAACGTTAAAATACCTTTTAAAATGTAATTAACCAAATATTATAACCGAAAACCGGATTAAACCGTCATGGTATAAGGAACCAAGGGTGAACTTAATTTATGGTTAAAAAGATTTATCATGAAAATGATTTGAAACGGTAAAAACCGATTGCAAAATGAATTAAATATGGAAGTAATGAACTCCAACATGTTTGCGTTCTGACCTGGACAACCCATTTAGGCGCGGGCCACCTAGTTGTGACTAGGGCTCCTGTTTCAGGTCAAAACTCGGTTTTGGCTCATTCGATCCGTATTTTGGACCATGTTATGCATGTTTTAGCATGTTAAGGTCATAAAAACAGATAAAAGAACATGAAATAAGAGGATTAATTACACCCTCATACTTACATACTAGGTTGTAGGCGAGATATCGGCAGAAGTGTAAAAACTTATTAGGTCAGAAAAACCAGTTGAAAACCGTTTTAGCTATGTAAAGAGTGTTGTTTTGTTTACTGATTGTGTAGTTGGTCGAAATGGTCGGTCATGTGATTTAATGCACGATGACGGTACCATACAATATGTATGGCTCGTATTTTCAATCGGTGGGTCGAAAATACGTGTCGATTTGTGACTTGAGAAGTCGAATCTAAAATTTTAAGGGAGAAAAGAGGGGGTTGACACTCGCGTACCTTCAAATGATGGCATTTGAGGGGTATTTAAAGAGGATTGTGTGCATTTTGAGCAACGTGGCCACCTGGGCTACTCGAAGAGGCGCGAGCCATTTCGTGGGTATTCGAGCTGACTTGTCACTATCACACACTTGAAATCATGGTTTTTCTATCCAAGGTTTTGGATGTCATGATTGTTGTTTTTTACCATCAAGTATACCATGTATACTTAGCATGGAAAGTTTCTGATGTTTTTTTTTTGTGTTTGACTCGGTTTGACTCGTTGTTGGAGTCGGGATTTGAATTTTGGGTCAGTTTTTGGTCCGGTTTCGGTTTTGACTCTAGTTAGTGTCATTATGACCCCGTCGTCGTGCATAAAACACTCCAGGTATTTTTAAAAAGTTTTGAAAATTTTTTCTTTTCGAAATCATTTTGAGGTTTCCGACGTATAGTTATACAAACTATCGATTAAATGTAGCGATTCCTAAGCATGTTGTAGTCCGATAATCATCGAGTGTTTGATGGGGATTCCACAGATACTGGGTATCTACAGAGCCACCACTTTGGCTGAGCCTTGAGCGCAAAAGTCAAAGTATATCCCCCAGGTTAATCGAAGATCACAACCTGAAGACTGAAGCGACGTCGAGGCGGCTTGAAAGAATTCGGGCCAAGGACCTGCCGTCAGGAAGGGGGACGCAGAGGCGATTGTGGACTCGATTCAAGGACCTACCGTCGGGAGCAGTTTAGAGTCTGTCGACTGTCCGTGTGGGTCGTTTAAAGTCCGTTAGACTACGTACAAAGGCTCGACAACAATAGGAAGGAGTCATACATGAGGCATCTTCGGGATATCTCCTTGAATTGTTGTGCACGAAGGCTCACCAGTCGTGTTGATTGTACATTTTAAGGCTCGCCAACCGTGTTAAAGGTACGTTTTGAGACTCGCCAGCAGTGTTGAAGGTAATTTTTTAGGCTCGTCAGCCGGGTAGGGGGTACGTTTTGAGGCTCGCCAGCGGTGTTAATCGTACGTTTTGAGGCTCCCTAGCCGTGCTGGAGGTCGAATGATCAACTATAGGAAATAGCCGCATTGGACGGGCTTATTTCAAGAGGTTATTGAGTTAGTGGACTCCGTGGGGAGATCTTCGATATCCTGCTCGGGAAATTCGGTGTTTATATTGGATGTTTGTGGTGCCGAAAAGAGGTAGGCTTTTGTAGCTTGAGCCCGGCTCCTATGGACGGCATTTTCTGTTATCGTCAATTGTAATTTCGAATTTCAAAGAGAGGTAAAGGTTTTTAATGCCGTTGTTCGGAGTTTTTAGAAATAGCGAATGTGAACCCTGCGATTTGTTGTTTGTTTGGACGATAACGGTTTTTAATTCCGTCCTCTTGTGATTTAAAATTTGTGAGAAATAGTGAGTTTGAACTTCACTACTTGAGTTTTGTTTGAAAAATGACGGTTTTTAATTCTTTCGTTTGAAATTTGTTAAAATAGCGAATTTGAATTTCACTATTTTGTATTTGTTTGAAAAATGACGGTATTTAATTCTGTTGTTTGAAATTTGTGAAAATAGCAAATTTGAATTTCACTATTTTATATTTTGTTTGAAAATTGACGGTTTTTAATTCGTCGTTTGAAATATGTGAAAATAGCGAATCTGAATTTCACTATTTTGTTTGAAAAAATGACGGTTTTTAATTCTGTCGTGTGAAATTTGTGAAAATTGCGAATTTGAATTTCACTATTTTGTATTTTGTTTGAAAAATGACGGTTTTTAATTCCGTCGTTTAAAATTTCTGAAAATAGCGAATTTGAATTTCACTATTTTGTTTGAAAAATGACGGTTTTTAATTCCGTCGTTTGTAATTTACTCTTGTGTTGATGGTTGGGACGAGTGCTTTGGGCTAAAGCCCAAAACTCGCCAGCAAAGACAAGGATAGGCCAAAGAGCGCGAGCCCTATGGCGATACAACGGCCTTCCCCTTTGTTCTGTAAAAAGACGCGATGAAGGCTTGCTCCTCATTAACTTCATCTTCTCCATCAAAACCCGCGATATCAACTAAAAAATCGCCATATCTCTTTCTTTGCTTGCTTTTGTGCTACAAACATCATGTCATCTCCAGGTATGTAAATCCTCTTGAATCCATTTGAATTTGTGTGTCTTGATTGAATTAGGACGAAACCCTAACCCCATTGAAATTGATTTAGGCATTTTTGTTTGTCCCATTTTCGAGTGAAATTGATGCTTGCATTAGGTTAGAAACCTGTTTAGGAGTATAGGGGTGCTTTTAGTTTGCATTTTGGTCCCCATTCCCGCTCACTAGGAGCAAATAAACATGAATGAGACAAAAGATCGTCTCATTTCACAATATCGTGCTTGTGTGCTGAAGTTGTGTGTCCCACTAGGTTTCATTGTTGTCGGGGAAGGTCGTTTTTGTCATGTTAGACCTTTGTTGGGTGTTATGGGCAAAATTTTCAATTTTTGCCTTTGTCAGGCAGTCTTATGCTGACGAAATAAACGTCTGTTTGTGCTGGAACTGAGCCGTTTTGCTTTGAAATGGACCTTAATGGTAGTTTAGGACACTTTGAGACGTGATCAAATCACGTTGTTTTGTTGTGATCGTAATTTGAAATTTTTACCTGTTCATGCTCAAATAGGCGTAAAATTGCGTTTTTCGAGCTGTGAAAAATGCCCAGTTGTGTGGGCCTTGAGTGGGTCCGAGGTGTTGGGTTGTTTTGTAGTTTTGTCGTTGTTTTGACTCGTCTTTTGTTTAAAAAGAAGGGCAAGTCGTTTTTTTTGTGAGTTTGTTTTGTTAAATATTTTGCTAGATGGGATTGGCCGGGTTTGCCCTTGTTTTGTTTCGTATTTGCAGGTGATTTTTTTTTTGGATTTCGTCCATTTTGTGCCGTCGTAATGCCGAAATCTCGGCTGACGTCTTTTTTTGTCCTGATTTCAGGTGAGTGTTCTGGGGCTTCTAGGCCCACTGGGTCCGTGGCTGAGGCCTTGGAGTCTTTGTTCCGGTTTGGGCCAGTTAGTACTCCGGGGAGTGCACCCGAGGTAGTGGTGGAGGACGCTTCTGAGGAGGAGCTCACTGCTGAGGCCGCTACAGCCGAGGGAGCCATAGGGGCTCGGGAGGAGTCCATTGTTGGGACTGCTGGAGCTAAGGGAGACATAGGGGCTCGGGAGGAGTCCATTGTTGGGACTGCTGGAGCTGAGTGAGCCACAAGGGCTCAGGAGGAGCCCATTGTTGGGGTCGTTGGTGTCAGGAGGACTCAAACGGGGTCCAAGGTTGGCATCTCTGGGAGGAGGATCAGTACTAGGAGAAGAGGTCCTCGGGTCTCCAGACAGGAGCTCGAGAAGGTCATGCAGGTTTTCGAGAGGGGTCCTCGTCGTACCGTGCAGTCTCGCGATGCGGAGAGCAGGAGAGTAGAGACGGAGGAGGAGGACGTCTTTGTTGTTAATTAGGAGGCTAGGCGGGTTCAGGCTCCTCGAGGGCTGAACTTGCGGGCGGCGCTGCTTGGGCTGTGGGCTTTGACGGCAGCCAGTTCCTGTTGCGGCTAGACACTCACATCTCTTACCGTGCGCACGAGGGTCTGGTGAGTTTGCTGCTTTGTTGAGCTTTTGTTGTTTTTGTTATTTCAGACCTGAATAGGTGTTCTGACTTTGTTTGATTCCTGATTTCAGGAGATTGCTACCATAAGGACTTTCTCAGGTTTCTCGACTTGCATTGGTTTCTACGACGTTCTCTGGGCCGGTTTGAGGGCGTTGATAGAGAGGTCGGCTATGGGGCTGTTGGTTGCCGCTTGGGATGAGATTCACGGGGCTTTGATTAGATCAAACCTGTGTTTGATTCGTGCCATGTTGGACCACTATTGGGAGACAACATCGTCGTTCCATATGCAGTTTGGGAAGGTCGGCATCACTTTGGAGAACTTTGCCATGATATCGGGCCTTCATTGTGGCGAGATGCCGGTTCAGTTTCCGGAGACGCCGGAGAGAGTGTCTTCTGCCGTGATCACGGGCTTTATTGGCGATGTTTTCTCGGCGCCGACCGACATCACTCCTTTCTTGATGTCGAACTCCTATGTGAGGGACCACTTCAAGGTGAGGGTGACTGGCTTTGTTCCGGAGCCGATGGCAAGTCCGGAGGCTGAGGCTGACGCGGAGGAGGCGCAGTTGTGGTTGTGGTATTTCTTGGGTACCACGTACCTTGGCAAAAAGGGTGAGCGCTTGTCGAACAAAGTACTTCCTTTGCTTGCTGACCTGGACGCCTTGGGTCAGTATGACTAGGTGACGCCGGCTCTGACCCGGTTTACCCGTTACCTTTACGCCGTTGTTCGTCCGGAGAAAATGGAGGATGGGAGTTATCCTGCTTTGGTTGGTCCCGTCCTCATCTTGGAGGTACGAGAGTTTTTGTTGGTTTTTGATTTTTGATTGATGATTTTTTTGCTTGGATAATTTTTTTGAAACTTGGCTGATTTCTTGTTGTTGTGTTTTGTGTTACAGGGTTGGTTGTTTGCTTAGTTTCCCCCTTTAAGCCCAAAGACGATGGATGACGTGCCTTTGATTTACCCTGTTGTGAAGGGTTGGATGGTGGCTCGAAAGAAGTCCACCAAGTCGACTTAGGACGACTGCTGGCGTCGGGTGAACGCCCTCCGACTTGGTGACGTAAGTCTCTGTTTCTTATCTCTTTTAGTTTGTAAAAAGGTAGAGATAAGATGACTAGGTAGCTTAGAAACCCCCCAGTTAATTGACTAGCTTTGCCATGAGTGGCGTTTGTTCGGTGGCCTTGGGAGCACTACACGGGTGTGTCGGCTTTTGTCAGGGAGCGCTTACGACCTTTGTAGTTGCCAGCACTTGTAACTTGAGACGGCGATTGACCCAGTTTGGTACCTTGGCGAGCGTTTGGGTCGTCAATGCTTTAGTGAGACCTTCGTGGTGCTTGTCGACCCGCTTAGGGTGCTGTTCCAGGAGTCGACACCTGACGAGGTTGCGGAGCACCGTCACGGTCGTGGAAGTGAGGAGTTGTTGTTGCGGGAGGGCTGACTACAACATCTTTAGTTTGTCCAGGCTCGCTTGGTACCCGATCAAGGTATGTTTCCCTCTGTTCTTTGCTTATTGGCACTTTTTGCCTTTTGGTGGAAGGGTTTGTTACTTTCGACCTGGTTTCTCATTGTAGGACGTCGACGACCTCATGAGGACCCAGCCCCCAGATGTCACGGCACAAAACACTTTCCAGGGGCTGAGTGGTGAGGAGCTGCAGTGGCGTCTACTAGAGTCTGCCAGAGCCTGCGACTTCTAGTTTGAGCTCTCCTTCTTGTTTGTATTTTGCCTCACGTCTTATTTGTTTTGTTAAAAGGTTTTTTTGTTATGTAGGTGTCGACCGTTAGTCATCAGGCATTGTGACAGATGGCTAACCGATGGAGAGCACTTGTTGGTTACCTGGCTGCGAGGGAGTCTCGGCTTGTGCAGGTGCTTTTGTTCGTTGCTTTTGCATTTTAGTGTTGCCTTTCATGTTTAGATCTTTACAATCGGGGTTGTGTTTTGCAGACTCCTGCAGATCCGGCAGAGCTTGCTCGGGTCCGTGCTGAGTTGGACACAGCGAGGTCGACGATCCAGGCGCATGAGCTGGGACTTACCACTCGAGACCAGGAGTTGATTGCCTCTCTTAGGGCTCGGTTGGCCAAGGCGGAGGAGCTTCGTGTCACGATGGAGTAGGAGACGTCGGAGAGTTATCCTGAGAGGGTTCCAGAGCAAGATGTGGTGACTGATTTTCCCGCGACTCCTCGTGAGACCGAGGCTGGCCCATCGGGAGGCGCTGAGTATTTGTAGGTTTTTGTCCGTGTTTTGGACTTTGGCTTGTATATGTGTATATTTTGCTTGAGGCGGTTTGAATTCATGTGTTTTTGGTTTGTAGTTTGTTTGTGTTTGGCTTTTTTTTTGTGTGTTTCGGAGAAGCACGATCAACAGCTGAGTCCTCATTTGCTCCGGCATTTGTTCCTGCATTGTTAGCGTAGAAAATAGGCAATAGGTATCACATATGCATACACGTGAACCCGCAAAGGTATTTGATGAAAACAAAAATAACCACGATGACTCGAATTTGAAATTTGAAATTGAAAAGAAATTTTGAAAATTCCGCAAAAAGTCGTCACGTTTGGATTTTTCAAACATTAATTGTTTTGAAATTTTGAGAAATTAATTCGTGTTTGTACTAAAATGCATCGAATTGTTAGGTTCATATACCCTTATTAGACTCTTCTAATGGTGATTTTAATTAACTTGTTAATATAAACCTTGTGGATCTAGTGCATGCATAACAAAATAAACAAAAGGGAGAAATTATATTTCTTACATCATATGGATGAATTTAAGGGCACTAGTTTTGGAGTCGTTCCAAAACAAGATCTTGAGCTATTACCATTATGGATGATCCTCCATGAACTCAAACTTTCAAATTAGAAAGTATCCTCTTGTTGCACCCAAAATTCATCCCAAAACTCTAGTAAAATTATTAACTAGTTAATTAGTTAGTTCTAATGTTCATATTCTTACTACACTAGTAATCTTGAATTTTTATTAGATTTTAGAATAAATTTTAGACATTAGCAAGTTATGTATTTTTATGAGAGAGTAAGAGAGATTTTCATAAAACATATGAATAAGAGTAAGTAAGAAAAATGAGAACATCACTTCTCATGTAATAGGGCACCGGTTTTTCATATAATGGGAAGACTAATTTTTTTCTTCTCAATGCCCTTTTTGTCTTACCAAAATACTAGGGTAGGACCCTAGGGTTAAATATGCTATAAGTGTCATCATGATGTCCTTAATCTTGCAATAAATTAATGACAAAAACATCACCCACTAACCCTTAGTTCCACCGGTTTTTATACATAAAATGGACCTCCATTTTATCTTTGTAATTTGTCATATGTAATATGTTGTGACATATGACATGTAACATGTCATTATTAATATAAATGTATATTTAACCAATTAAATATCATTATATATTAAATAAATTATATTAAACAAATTAACAAGTAATTCACAATTACATGTATATAAAATGGGTCACATTATGTCTAGTTAATATAATCTACGACATCTTGTAATTGTAACTAACTAATTACTCTTATCTCTAATGTTTCATAAACATTAATCAATTTTAGTAATATAACAAATTAATTACTAAATTGAATCTTATTAAATCACATTACAATAAGATATATAATTCTCACTTATAAATAAATTTGTTCAATTTAATGATTTAATTAATCCGTATCAATATACCATTAATTAACTTTTCTGTTTGGGAATCGTCCTATGGGTGTGACCTTAAGGGATCAACTGATCACCACCGTCAAACGATAGTAATGTCAAACTCTAGTTAGCCAATCATTATCGATTAATGTTGATCAGTTGACTATATAATTGAATCATCCCTTACGTATTCTTATTATGAGATTTAAACATGTGATCGCAGTATTGTCGAGGACACATACTCAAACAATTTCCCACTTGTCCGAGACAAGTGTGCGTCACCAATTCTCTTGTCCTATTTCATCGTCTCCCACTCAATGCAAGGTGTCTTGCAGGTCATACTTACATTTGATCATAGCTTGAGTGGTTTCCTTGATCTAGAGAGTAACTGTCTGACCGGAATTATCTATCGTAGATACCTTCCGAGCGTGGCCACGCATTTTCAGTTCACTACTCCTCGAGTGGCCCTGAGATTTTAAATCGGTGGGTCGAAAATACGTGTTGGTTTGTGATTTGAGAAGTCGAATCTAGAATTTTAAGGGAGAAAAGAGGGGGCGGACACTCGCGTACCTTCAAATGGTGGCATTTGAGGGGTATTATTTATAGAGGATTGTGTGGTTGTATGCGTTTTGAGCGACGGGCCACCTGGGCTACTCGAAGAGGCGCGAGCCATTTCGTGGTTCTTCGAGCTGACTTATCACTATCACATACTTGAAATCATGGTTTGTTCTATCCAAGGTTTTGGATGCCATGATTGTTGTACTTGACCATCAAGTATACCATGTATACTTAGCATTGAAAGTTTCTGATGTTTGGTTTTTGTGTTTGACTCGATTTGACTCGTTGTTAGAGTCGGGATTTGAATTTTGACTCGGTTTTTAGTCCGGTGTCGATTTTGACTCTAGTTATTTTCATTGTGACCCCGTCGTCGTGCATAAAACACTCCAGGTACTTTTGAAAAGTATTGAAAATGTTTTTTTTTCGAAATCGTTTTGAGTTTTCCGACGTATAGTTATACAAACTATCGATTAAATGTAGCGATTCCTAGGCATATTGTAGTCCGATAATCATCGAGTGTTTGATGGGGATTCCACAGATACTGGGTATCTACAAAGCCCCCACTTTGGCTGAGGTTTAGACAGCGCAAAAGTCAAAGTATATCCCTCAGGTTAATCAAAGATTACAACCCGAAGACCGAAGCGACGTCGAGGCGGCTTGAAAGAATTCGGGCCAAGTACCTCCCATCGGGAAGGGGGATGCAGAGGCGATTGTGGACTCGATTCAAGGACCTGTCGTCGGGAGCAGTTTAGAGTTTGTCGACTGTCCGTGTGGGTCGTTTAATGTCCGTTAGACTGCGTACAAAGGCTCGACAGCAATAGGAAGGAGTCATACCTGAGGCATCTTCGGGATATCTCCTTGAATTGTTGCGCACAAAGGCTCACCAGCCGTGTTGATTGTACATTTTAAGGCTCGCCAGCCGTGTTAAAGGTATGTTTTGAGGCTCGCCAGCCGTGTTGAAGGTAATTTTTTAGGCTCGTCAGCCGGGTTGGGGGTACGTTTTAGGCTCGCCAGCGGTGTTGATCGTACGTTTAGAGGCTCCCTAGCCGTGCTGGAGGTCGAATGATCAATTGTGGGTAATAGCCGCATTGGACGGGCATATTTCAAGAGGTTATTGAGTTATTGGGCTCCGTGGGGAGATCTCCGATATCCTGCTCGGGAAATTCGGTGTTTATATTGGATGTTTGTGGTACCAACAAGAGGTAGGCTTTTGTAGCTTGAGCCCGGCTCCTCTGGACGGCATTTTCTGTTATCGTCATTTGTAATTTCGAATTTCGAAGAGAGGTAACGGGTTTTAATGCCGTTGTTCGGAGTTTTTAGACATAGCGAATGTGAACCCCGCCATTTGCTGTTTGTTTGGACAATAACGGTTTTTAATTCCATCCTCTTGTGATTTGAAGTTTGTGAGAAAGAGTGAGTTTGAACTTCACTACTTGGGTTTTGTTTGAAAAATGACGGTTTTTAATTATGTCGTTTGAAATTTGTGAAAATAGCGAATTTGAATTTCACTATTTTGTATTTGTTTGAAAAATGACGGTTTTTAATTCCGTTGTTTGAAATTTGTGAAAATAGCAAATTTGAATTTCACTATTTTATATTTTGTTTGAAAATTAACAGTTTTTAATTCGTCGTTTAAAATTTGTGAAAATAGCGAATCTGAATTTCACTATTTTGTTTGAAAAATGACGGTTTTTAATTCCGTCAAGTGAAATTTGTGAAAATAGCAAATTTGAATTTCACTATTTTGTATTTTGTTTGAAAAATGACGGTTTTTAATTCGGTCGTTTGAAATTTGTGAAAATAGCGAATTTGAATTTCACTATTTTGTTTGAAAAATGACGGTTTTTAATTCCGTCGTTTGAAATTTATTCTTGTGTTGATGGTTGGGACGAGTGCTTTGGGCTAAAGCCCAAAACTCGCTAAAAAAGACAAGGATAGGGCAAAGAGCGCGAGCCCTATGGCGATACAAGGGGCTTCCCCTTTTTTTGTAAAAAGACGCAATGAAGGCTTGCTCCTCATTAACTTTATCTTCTCCATCAAAACCCGCGATATCAACTAAAAAAATGCCATTTTTTATCTCTTTCCTTGCTTGCTTTTGTGCTACAAACATCATGTCATCTCCAGGTATGTAAATCCTCTAGAGTCCATTTGAATTTGTGTGTCTTGATTGAATTAAGACGAAACCCTAACCCCATTGAAATCGAATTGGGCTTTTTTTTTTGTCCCATTTTCGAGTGAAATTGATGCTTGCATTAGGTTAGAAACCTATTTAGGTGTATAGGGGTGCTTTTAGTTTGCATTTTGGTCCCCATTCGCGCTCACTAGGAGCAAATAAACGTGAATGGGACAAAAGATCGTCTCATTTCACAATGTCGTGCTTGTTTGCTCGAGTTGTGTGCCCCACTAGGTCGCATTGTAGTCGGGGAAGGTCGTTTTTGTCATGTTAGACCTTTGTTGGGTGTTATGAGAAAAATTTTCAATTTTTGCCTTTGTCAGGCGGTCTTATACTGACGAAATAAACGTCTGTTTGGGCTCGAACTGAGCCATTTTGCTTTGAAATGGACCTTAATGGTAGTTTAGGACACTTTGAGACGTGATCAAATCACGTTGTTTTGTTGTGATCGTAATTTGAAATTTTGACCTGTTCATGCTCAATTTGGCGTAAAATTGCGTTTTTCGAGCTGTGAAAAATGCCCAGTTGTGTGGGCCTTGAGTGGGTACGAGGTGTTGGGTTATTTTTGTTGTTTTGTCGTTGTTTTGACTCGTCTTTTGCTTAAAAAAAAGGAGCGAGTCTTTTTTTTGTGAGTTTTTTCTTGTGAAATATTTTGCTAGATGGGATTGGCCGGGTTTGCCCTTGTTTTGTTTTGTATTTGCAGGTGATTTTTTTTTTGGATTTTGTCCATTTTGTGCCGTCGTAATGCCGAAATTTCGGCTGACGTCTTTTTTTATCCTGATTTCAGGTGAGTGTTCTGGGCTTCTAGGCCCACTGAGTCCGTGGTTGAGGCCTTGGAGTCTTTGTTCCGGTTTAGGCCAGTTAGTACTCCGGGGAGTGCACCCGAGGTCGTGGTGGAGGACGCTTCTGAGGAGGAGTTCACTGCTAAGGCCGCTACAGTCGATGGAGCCGTAGGGGCTCGGGAGGAGTTCATTGTTGGGACTGCTGGAGCTGAGGGAGCCCCAGGGGCTCGGGAGGAGTCCATTGTTGGGACTGCTGGAGCTGACTGAGCCACAGGGGCTCAGGAGGAGCCCGTTGTTGGGGTCGTTGGTGTCAGGAGGACTCAAACGGGGTCCATGGTTGGCATCTCTAGGAGGAGGATCAGTACCACGAGGAGAGGTCCTCGGGTCTCCAGACTGGAGCTCGAGAAGGTCATGCAGGTTTTCGAGAGGGGTCCTCGTCATACTGTGTAGTCTCGCGGTGCGGAGAGGAGGAGAGTAGAGACGAAGGAGGAAGACGTCTTTGTTGTTAGTTAGGAGGCTAGGCGGGTTCAGGCTCTTCGAGGGCTGAACTTGCGGGCGGCGCTGCTTGGGCTGAGGGCTTTGACGGCAACCAGTTGCTGTTGCGGCTTGACACTCACATCTCTTACCGTGTGCACGAGTGTCTGGTGAGTTTGCTGCTTTGTTGAGCTTTTGTTGTTTTTGTTTTTTCAGACCTGAATAGGTGTTCTGACTTTGTTTGATTCCTGATTTCAGGAGATTGCTACCATGAGGACTTTCTCAGGTTTCTCGACTTGCATTGGTTTCTACGACGTTTTCTGGCCCTGTTTGAGGGCGTTGATAGAGAGGTCGGCTATGAGGTTGTTGGTTGCCGCTTGGGATGAGATTCACAGGGCTTTGATTAGATCAAACCTGTGTCTGATTCGTGCCATGTTGGACCGCTATTGGGAGACGACGTCGTCGTTCCATATGCAGTTTGGGGAGGTCGGCATCACTTTGGAGAACTTTGCCATGATATCGGGCCTTCTTTGTGGTGAGACGTCGGTTCAGTTTCCGGAGACACCGGAGAGAGTGTCTTCTGCCGTGATCACGGGGATTTGATTGGCGATTTTTTGTCGGCGCCGACCGACATCACTCCTTTCTTGATGTCGAACTCCTATGTGAGGGACCACTTCAAGCTGAGGGTGACTAGCTTTGTTCCGGAGCCGTTGGCAAGTCTGGAGGCTGAGGTTAAGGCTGACGCGCAGGAGGCGCAGTTGTGGTTGTGGTATTTCTTGGGTACCACGTACCTTGGCGAAAAGGGTGAGCGCTTGTCGACCAAAGTACTTCATTTGCTTGCTGACCTGGACGCCTTGGGTCAGTATGACTAGGTGACGCCGGCTCTGGCCCGGTTTATCCGTTACCTGTACGCCGTTGTTCGTCCGGAGATAATGGAGGATGGGACTTATCCTGCTTTGGTTGGTCCCGTCCTCATCTTGGAGGTACGAGAGTTTTTGTTGGTTTTTAATTTTTGATTGATGATTTTTTTGCTTGGACATTTTTTTTGAAACTTGGCTGATTTGTTGTTGTTGTTGTGTTTTTTGTTACAGGGTTTCTTGTTTTCTTAGTTTCCCCCTTTACGCCCAAAGACGGTGGATGACGTGCCTTTGATATACCCGGCTGTGAAGGGTTGGACGGTGGCTCGAAAGAAGTCCACCAAGTCGACTTAGGAGGACTGTTGGCATCGGGTGAACGCCCTCTGACTTGGTGACGTAATTCTCTGTTTCTTATCTCTTTTAGTTTGTAAAAAGGTTGAGATAGGATGACTAGATAGCTTAGAAAGCCCCCAGTTAATTGACTAGCTTTGCCATGATTGCCGTTTGTTCGGTGGCCTTGGGAGCACTACACGGGTATGGCGGCTTTTGTCACGGAGCGCTTACGACCTCGTAGTTGCCAGCGCTTATAACTTGAGACGGCGATTGACCCAGTTTGGTACCTTGGCGAGCGTTTGGGTCGTCAATACTTTAGTGAGACCTTCGTGGTGCTTGTCGACCCGCCTAGGGTGATGTTCCAAAAGTCGGCACCTGACGAGGTTGCGGAGCACTGTCACGGTCGTGGAAGTGAGGAGTTGTTGTTGCGGGAGGGCTAACTACAACATATTTCGTTTGTCCAGGCTCGCTTGGTACCCGATTGAGTTATGTTTCCCTCTGTTCTTTGCTTATTGCCACTTTTTGCCTTTTGGTGGAAGGGTTTGTTACTTTCGACCTAGTGAGGAGCTGTTGTTGCATCTGCCAGAGTCTGCCAGAGCCTGCGACTTCTAGTTTGAGCTCTCCTTCTTGTTTGTATTTTGCCTCGCGTCTTGTTTGTTTTGTTAAAAGTTTTTTTTTTGTGTAGGTGTCGACCGTTAGTCATTCGGCATTGTGACAGATGGCTAACTGATGGAGAGCACTTGTTGGTGACCTGGTTGCGAGGGAGTCTCGGCTTATGCAGGTGCTTTTGTTGGTTGCTTTTGGATTTTAGTGTTGCCTTTCACATTTAGATCTTTACAATCGGGGTTGTGTTTCGTAGAGTCCTGCGGATCCGGCGGAGCTTGCTCGGGTCCATGTTGAGTTGGACACGACGAGGTCGACGATCCAGGCGCAGGATCTGGGACTTACCACTCGAGACCAGGAGTTGAGGCGTCACGAGGACGGTTTGCGGAGCCGAGATCCGGAGATTGCCTCTTTTAGTGCTCGGTTGGCCGAGGCGGAGGAGTTTCATGTCACGATGGAGCAGGAGACGTTGGAGAGTTCTCCTGAGAGGGCGCCAGAGCAAGAGGTGGTGACTAGTTTGCCCGCGACTCCTCCTGAGACCGAGGCTGGCCTATCGGGAGGCGCTGAGTAGTTGTAGGTTTTTTTCCGTGTTTTGGACTTTGGCTTGTATATGTGTATATTTTGCTTGAGGTGGTTTGAATTCATGTGTTTTGGGTTTGTAGTTTGTTTGTGTTTGGCTTTTTTTTTGTGTGTTTCGGAGAAGCACGATCAACGACTGAGTCCTCATTTGCAACGACATTTGTTCCTGCATTGTTAGCGTAGAAAATAGGCAACATGTATCACATACGCATACACGTGAACCCGCAAAGGTATTTGATGAAAACAAAAATAACCACGATGACTCGAATTTGAAATTTGAAATTGAAAAGAAATTTTGAAAATTCCGCGAAAAGTCGTCACGTTTGGATTTTTCAAACATTAATTGTTTTGAAATTTTGAGAAATTAATTCGTGTTTGTACTAAAATGCATCGAATTGTTTGGTTCATATACCCTTATTAGACTCTTCTAATGGTGATTTTAATTAACTTATTAATATAAACCTTGTGGATCTAGTGCATGCATAACAAAATAAATAAAAGGGAGAAATTATATTTATTACATCATATGGACGAATTTAAGGGCACTAGTTTTGGAGTCCTTCTAAAACAAGATCTTGAGCTATTACCATTATGGATGATCCTCCATGAACTCAAACTTTCAAATTAGAAAGTCTCATCTTGTTGCGCCCAAGATTCATCCCAAAACTCTAGTAAAATTATTAACTGGATAATATTTACTAGCACCTTAAATAATTAGATCTAATGTTCATATTCTTACTACATTAGTAATCTTGAATTTTTATTAGATTTTTGAACAAATTTTAGACATAAACAAGTTATATATTTTTATGAGAGAGTAAGAGAGATTTTCATAAAACATATGAATAAGAGTAAGTAAGAAAAATGAGAACATCACTTCTCATCTAATAGGGCACCGGTTTTTTAGATGATGGGAAGACTAATTTTTTTCTTCTCAGTGCCCTTTTTGTCTTACCAAAATACTAGGGTAGGACCCTAGGGTTAAGCATGCTATAAGTGTCATCATGATGTCCTTAATCATGCAATAAACTAATGACAAAAACATCACCCACTAACCCTTAGTCCCACCGGTTTTTATACTTAAAATGGACCTCCATTTTATCTTTGTAATTTGTCATATGTAATATGTTGTGACATATGACATGTAACATGTCATTATTAACATAAATGCATATTTAACCGATTAAATATCTTTATATATTAAATAAATTATATTTAACAAATTAACAACTAAATCACAATTACATGTAAATAAAATGGGTCACATTAAGTCTAGTTAATATAATCTACAACATCTTGTAATTGCAACTAACTAATTACTCTTATCTCTAATGTTTCATAAACATTAATCAATTTTAGTAATATAACAAATTAATTAATAAATTGAATCTTATTTAATCACATTACAATAAGATATATAATTCTCACTTATAAATAAATTTGTTCAATTTAAGGATTTAATTAATCCGTATCAATATACCATTAATTAACTTTTCTGTTTGGGAATCGTCCTATAGGTGTGACCTTAAGGGATCAACTGATCACCACCGTCAAATGACAGTAATGTCAAACTCTAGTTAGCCAATCATTACCGATTAATGTTGGTCAGTTGACAATATAATTGAATCATCCCTTACGTATTTTTATTATGAGATTTAAACATGTGATCGCAGTATTGTCGAGGACACATACTCAAAAAATATTCCACTTGTCCGAGACAAGTGTGCGTCACCAATTCTCTTGTCCTATTACATCGTCTCCCACTCAATGCAAGGTGTCTTGCAGGTCGTACTTGCATTTGATCATATCTTGAGTGGTTTCCTTGATCTAGAGAGTAACTGTTTGACCGGAATTATCTACCGTAGATACCTTTCGAGCGTGGCCACACATTTTCAGTTCACTACTCCTCGAGTGGCCCTGAGATTTTAGATAACCCTGACAAGGGGGTGGACAATTCCTATTTCACTATTCTCTTCGAATAGCCATAGCCCATTTGACCTCAGTTACGAAAATTACCATAACTCTATAAGCTGTCACTGCCCGACAGAGTGTCCCATACAGTCTGCCTATGTGATTGACTAGTCATCTCTTATGACTCTATGGCACTTGAACTTGCCATCAATCGCATCACTCCAGTCACTTCGAGACGTCACCTCATATAAGCAACTAGGGGCCAATACTATGTTAATCCAGTTCACTTTAATAGGGTTGAAGGTTGTCTTTACAACCTATTTGGATATAACAAAGTAATAAAAGATTTTTTAATAAAACTCAAACGATGAATGCATTATCACATATGTAAAATTGATACCATATCAATTACTACATAATCTATAATCCATACTTAATATTGTATATAACTATATATCTCAACTCAATTGAAATGGCATGACTTATCATGCTTAGCCTATGAAAAGGCCTTGGTTAGCAAGTTTCAGCAACACTTTGCACTTCCCTAACCTTATTACATACTATTTCGCATTTTGTGTATAATCTTATATTATAAAAACTTCTTTGAGTACGTGTCTAGATCCAATCTGGACATAGGCTCTCTAGCCTTTGACAACTCTCACTATCCTCACAATGTGTAGGGATAGAACCTTCGGTTATTGCAATGAACTACAATAGTTCCCCAATTCATAAAACCGAATCCTAATGTGATCCCCTCCTTCTTGCACATCTCATTATTGCAAGTGTACTCAATTTCCGTTGTGTATATCTCATCGTTCAATTACCTATGATGTTTCTAGCAGATATCCTCCTTAAATAATATAGCCAAGATGGTTCTCTAACCATCCTTATGTGTTTAGAATATGGTTTTTGTGTAACTCCTTGCACATAAATCCATCTCATTTCTAAATGTTTAGCTTCATATCTTTAGTTCTCCAAGGGTACTAACCAAAGAACTATATGGCTATACAGAGACTTCTCTCAAGGATTCGATTTGTAACTTCTCGTCATACACCAAGTATTCGAAGTTTAAGAATGGTAATACATCTTAGCGTAATGAATTAAACCCGCAGCGGAAGCAAGTGGATTCAATTTCAACATGTTAAATACTTTTGAATTTGTCAAGATTCTTATTAACATAAGAATATTCATTTTGATGCTAATATCCTTTTAGAACTAACTTTATACGTCTGGATACTTTAGAGATGTATTATTCTTCTCCTAAGTCTTTCATCATTCACAATGATCAATATGTCTTTTACATATAAGACTAATAACACCACATTACTCCCACTAAACTCCATGTATAAACAGAAATACTCGACGATTCGAGAAAAGTTTATCACATGACTGAAACATATCATTCTACTCCTTGACTTCTACTTAAGATTTCTTCTTAAGTTTCCATCCTACCGTAGGATAGTTGCGATTTTCAAAAAAACATGCAAGATGATTTTTGAAATCCAACTATCAAATCATATCTCAATTCAATAAAGCGTTGTTGTTGCGTGCAAAACCCTTTGCCACCAACCAAGCAAAGTAAACATCATCATGTTTATACTCATTTCGGACTCTTGTGGAGTTGAGACTAGATAAAGCATCTTAATAAGTTACAGGTTTGTTACTTCCAAAAATAACATGACTCCTGTCCACTTAGGTTTCGAAGAAATAATTTTTGATTTTGACCAAGAAGTAACATCTTCCCAAATCTTATCTTCAGTTTGTGGCTCTTGAACATTTTCTCCCACTCTGTCTTTAAGGAATAATCTTGTTACCTTAATAGACAGCATCATGAGCCACAAACCCTTCGTTCTCGTGATCATGTAGGAAAAATGAGCACATGTTTACTATCAAAACAAGCTACAATTTAGGTACTATGCCTAACCATATCTCATATGAAAACTAGATGATTGCTTTAACCATGTTTTATATTAGTTGAAAATTTAAATGCTAGACAAATTTTATAACAGAACTACCTCCAACTATAATGTAAAGATTCAATCATATCGTAATGAAAGTGAACTTGTGATACCATATCACACTCTTTTTGGTGCAGATAAAAGTCATCACTTTATAGTTTCCCATTTTAACAAAGTACTAATACTTTGTTTTTATGATCTCTAGGTTTTGTTACTTTTAAACATTCATTGAACTTATTCAAAGAATTTATCTTCTTACCTCATTAAGTGGATACCTAGTATCTGCCTAGTTCGTTGGTAAAAGAGATGAAGAATTAATAACCTTTTTCTGATTGAAATTGTATTCGACCATACACTTCAAAACGTAGATTGAGCGAATATCTTGCTCTATTCATAATCTTTTTTCCAGAAAAAGTCATGAATTAACTTGCTTTGAATACAAGATTTGCATACACCAAAAGATTCCCAATCAAATGGTTTGGGAAACTATTCAAAACTAGTTTCTAAATTTGATTTTCAATCGATAATTGAGAAAGGATTGGGGTCACCAACTTGAGTCCTGTATATATGACATTTTGGTTCAAAATAGAGCTTGATGAGTCTTTTTCTTATGCGGAGGTTCCTAAGGAGATCTTAGACCGCAAAGTAAGCAAGACAAGGAATGGTGAGACCGTCTTACTTAAGATGCTTTGGTCTAATCATAACGTGGAAGAGGGCACATGGGAAAGAGAGGAGTCTATGAGAGACCGTTTTCCTCACCTTTTCGATCATGTATATTTGGTTATGGGGACGTAATCGTTGTCTTTTTAGGGGGGTAGGAGATATTCGTATGCTTGTTTTTGAGTTAGTTTGAGTTAGTCTAGCTATGTTTGTGTCATCTTGTCAGTTTGTGTGGGGTGTTTTGTTTTATAGAGTGGGAGTTGTTTGGTTCTGGTAGTAGTTGTTCAGGAATTGTGTTGTAGTTGTTGGTCTTGTTTTGTGTGTATAGTGTGAACTTCGGGGACGAAGTTCTTTTTAAGGAAGGAAGACTGTAATATTACGGTTTTCTAAGTCTGTTACTCGGCCGAATATGGCTTACTCGGCTGAGTAAGTGTGTCGTGTATTTCTGGACAGACTACTATCCAGGAATACTCGGCCGAGTAGAGGATACTCGGCCGAGTATACTCTATACTCGACCGAGTATCCGGTCGGACGGGGTTTATTTCCACGGTATGATTTAGAATGGATTAGAGTTATATAAAATGGGATTTATAGTTCTTAATCATTTTAACAAAACCTCAGCATACAACGTAACTCTAATCCTCTCCAAATCTCACTCTCAAATGTGTGGATCGTTCGTGAGTCTAGTTCATCTTTCCTTGCGTCGATTGTGTCGGTAAGCCTCTGATTTCATAAGTTCTATTATTTTATCTTTTAGGGTTTTTGCCCTAGTTATGATTTGGGAAAATGGGGATTTTGGCATGTTGTAATTGGTATTATGTGATTGTTGTTAGGTGAAGACTTTGTATAGAAGCTATTTTAGCTTGCTTGATTATCTCATTGCAGTTTGTGCTAAGGTAGGGTTTCTGTGACACCCCTCGTTGAGGTAACTAAATGTGGCAAGTAAATCGTGGCGGAAACACGGTATTTTTAAAACTTTTTGGGGCTTCTCGTGAAGTCCAACGCGAGGCATCACCAACACGATACATAAGTTTAGTTAGTTAAATTTAAGTTTACAACACAAGTCTATTTATTGGGGAAAAGATATCCCACGAATTAACATAAATTCGAAAAGTAGGTGAGTCTATTATGTAATAACTAATAAGGTCCGAGGTAAGAACTCGCTAGCTCACACGGCCTTCCCCACTTAGCTTCATCACCAACCTGTCATTCATAATAGATATGAAAGCCACAGTCAGTGGGGAGTAACTCAGGGTTCTCCCAGCCACAATATGTCAAAATACAAGTAATTAAGAATTTAATTAAGCAAACAAGCATAAGAGTAAATACTTACGGTATTAAGAAAATCATGATTAGTGGGCACAAGAAAATAGGAATGGTAAAGCACAATGAGAAAAGAATTATTAGGTCAAACTGTCACATATCAACTCGACTCAAATGTAAGACAATTAGAAAGTATAGACTCAAACAAGACAACCCTCTAGACTCCAACCTCTTGGTAGGACGACGATCATAATACGGTCCTAGTCTAAACCTGGCCAGACTCTCGGGATGGACGACACCCGATTCGACAAACGATACCAAATCGTATCCAAGACTCGAAATATGGTACACCTAACCGTGCCCGAAAGTCGAGTAACCTCAAGCGAAACCTTGTCACCTAACCGTGACCCCCTGTCCGAAGAGGCGGAAGGAAAAATAGCCCAACTCGGAAACAATGGCACCTAACCGTGACCCAATGTCCGAGGGCAAACAAATAGGGAATGTCGAATAGTCTCACAATGTAAAACGTCACACTCGGGTCCGAACAAGAACCATAACCATTTTGCATGTTCATAACATTAATGAGTCTTAAAGTAACTAATTATCGATAGGAAAGAAGATACATGCATAACTCAATCGTTATTAGAAGTCACAAGTGAAACAGAGCAAACAGGGGACCGGTATTGAGTGGTGTACCGGCCAGCACGGCCACCGGCTGGGACAACAGGCAAAAGTTGGAAATCAATAAAAACTTACAGTGCACTCCCAGCCGGTCAGTAGACCGGCTGCCGGTCCACCGGCTGGGAATACGGCCAAATTTCAAAAACACATAAAACCTTCAGTGCACTCCCAGCTGGTCAGTAGACCGGCTGCCGGTCACCCGGCTGGGAATACGCCCAAACTCAAAATCACCTAAAACCCTCAGTGTACTCCCAGCCGGTCAAGAGACTGCCGGTCACCCTACTGGGACTACGAGCTTACTAAAATATGTCCAAAACTTACAGGAATCTCCCAGCCGGTCGATGGCCAAGGACCATTCACGGATCCCACCTACTGGGACTACAAACACACGGGTTCAATGCAAAACACTTCCAAACCATTTGAAACCAACAAAAATTGTTTCTCATCAATTGTTTACGTATCCTAGCATGATTCTAACTCGTAAAAACAACATATTTGAGCATGTGAATGGGAAATTTCGGATTCAAGAGATGTAGCATGAGATTTTCATCCATACATGTGAGAATTGCAAACAAGCATGATATTCAACAACCAAATTAGCACCAATCATGAAAGATACAACTTTTAACATTCATATGAGATTATAACTACATAAAACCACACAATTTTAACATAAAAGTTGAGTAACCCATCACCGTTACCTTTTTGCACTTCAATCTTCTAAAGACTCGTCAATGATGTAGATATCCTCCTCCGGGTTGTCCAAGTTCTCCCCTAAACACAAAAATAAAGATATTAAGTCAAGAATCCACATCCTTGAAAGATGAGGATTTCGAAAAAGAGGAAAAGATGGCAACTTTCTTACTTAGAAACAAGGGAAATGAGAAAAGGAAGAGAATGGCGCGAAAAAGAACGAGATTGGTGAAGAATTGAGTGAATTATGGTGATTTTAGGGTTGAGAGCAAGGGTTTAACAATGGTGGAGTGGTTGTTGGGGAAATTTCAGAAATTAGAATGAGGGAGATGAAGTTGTGAGGGTTTAGTTGGGGGTTAGTGTAGAGTAAAGAGGAGAGAAAAGACCCATGAGTCAAGTTAAGCCCAATAACTCAAAATGAGTCGGTATCCACTAGAATTTTCGTCCCAAGTCTACTATAACTCGAGACGGAGAATAATATTATTAAAATCTACACTATTATTACCGTTACACGGCTATGACGATGTTTTATGAAAATAAGCTTTAAATAATAATTATTTAATAAAAATTACTTAAAAATTTATTTAAAATATAAGGAGAGCGCGGGGTGTTACAATCATCCCACCTTTTAAAAAGTTTCGCCCTCGAAACTTGAAACGAAAAGGTATTACCTCAAGAAAACAAACTAGGGTACTTGACACGTATGGAAGCTTCCGGCTCCCAAGTCTCTTCTTCTACATCACCACACTTCCACAAAACCTTCACCAAGGGCACCACTTTGCTCCTTAGCTTCTTCTCCTTCTTATCCAAGATACGAATCGGTCTCTCCTCGAAAGAAAGACTAGGCTCAAGCTCGGGAATCTCATTTTGCAACACATGACTAGGGTCGCTAATGTATTTCCTAAGTTGAGAAACATGAAAGACATCATGAACTTTACCCAAACTCGGGGGCAAATCCAACTTATAAGCTACGGCACCAATCCTCTTTATCACTTCATAAGGGCCAATGTACTTTGGACTCAACTTCCCTTTGACTCCAAATCTCTTTACTCCTTTCATCGGGGACACTTTCAAGAATACTTTATCTCCAACTTCAAACTCCAAGGGTCGACGGCGAACATCGACATAAGACTTCTGTCGATCTTGGGCGGCTTTCATTCTTTCACGGATGAGCTTCACTTGATCAATCGTCTCGGCTAACTTGTCGGGTCCTAGGTCACGAACATCACTTGCTTGATCCCAACAAATTGGACTTTGGCATTTCCTTCCATAAAGGGCTTCATAAGGGGCCATCTTGATAGAAGCATGATAACTATTGTTGTAAGAAAATTCCACCAAAGGTAAGCTCTTCTCCCAACTAGAAAGAAAATCAAGGGCACAAGCACACAACAAGTCTTCTAAAGTTTGAATCGTCCTCTCGGATTGTCCATCGGTAGCGGCATGAAAAGCGGTACTCATCAACAACTTGCTACCCATAGGATCTTGCAAAGCTTTCCAAAATCTTGAACAAAAACGCGGGTCGCGATCCGAAATAATCTCCTTAGGAACACCATGGTAACGAACGATCTCATCAACATAAGCACTAGCAAGACGGTCTAAACTCCAAGTTTCTTTGATAGGGATGAACCTAGCACACTTGGTCAACCTATCCACAAAACCCATACGGCATCCTTTCCACCAACGGTCTTAGGCAAAGCCATCACAAAATCCATGGAAATGGACTCCCACTTCCATAAAGGAACATCCAACGGTTGTAGCAAACCACCGGGTCTCTTATGCTCAATCTTTACTTGTTGGCAAGTAAGACATCTTCCCACATATGACACAATGTCATTCTTCATGTTAGGCCACCAAAACTGAAGCTTCAAATCCTTATACATCTTGTCTCCTCCGGGGTGAATCGAATAAGGTGATAGATGAGCTTCATCTAGAACTCTCTTCCTCAAGTCAACGGCATCGGGCACATACATGCGTCCTCGGTAACGGAGGTAACCTCTAGCATCAATCTCACAATCCTTTGCTTTCCCTTCAAGAAGCTTGGCTTGAAAACTTTTAAAGGTAGCATCGTCCACAAGGCTATCTAGAATCTCACGGTGAAGCACGGGCTCGGCAACCATAGCACCAAGATAATCAAAACCACTCTCTACAAGTTGCAAACTTAACTTACGAAACTCGGCACAAAGGTCATCGGGGAGCACACGAATAGCACTCAAGGGATGAGTAGACTTCCTACTAAGGGCATCGGCAACCACATTTGCCTTTCCTTCATGATACAACAACTCTATGTCGTAATCATTCACCAATTCCAACCATCGTCGTTGTCTCATATTCAAATCCTTTTGGGTGAAGATGTACCTCAAACTTTTATGGTCGGTGTAGATACGGCAATAGTGTCTCCACATCTTCAAAGCATGAACGATGGCGGCTAATTCCAAATCATGAGTGGGATAGTTCACCTCATGAACCCTCATTTGTCGCGAAGCATAGGCAACAACTCTTCTATTTTGCATGAGAACACAACCCAAACCCATGTTAGAAGCATCACAAAACACATCAAAATCAACTCTATCCTCGGGCAAGGTCAACACGGGGGCGGTAGTCAACCTCTTCTTCAACTCTTGGAATGCACTTTCACAAGCTTCGTGTAATACTCCGTATTTATATGTCTTGGGGGTACTCTATCGAGTAGCCCTTACTCTGTCGAGTATGGGCAAGTTGCGGAATAAAATAGTTTCTGACCTGTTGGGTACTCGATCGAGTAGCTGGGGCACTCGATCGAGTAGGGGGGTACTCGATCGAGTGCCTTGGGTACTCGATCGAGTGTCCGGTTTTACGGGGGAGTTTTCTCGGGTTTTGTTAATTACGCGATTAAGGTATTTAAACATATTCGTAATTGTTTTAAATCACTTTTTACAAAACCTAAAACCTGTTTAAGAGAGAAAGCAACTAGTTCTTCTTCCTAATCGCGTTCTTGACAATTCCCGGAGTTCAGACGGTCAGTTTGTATCGTAGTTCGTGTCGTTGAATTCCTTGCGTCGAGGGTAAGCTTTTAATATAATTTCTATAATGTTTTGTTAAGATTAATGAAACCCTAATTTAGGAATTGGGGGTTTTTATGAGTAGTATTTAAATGGTAGCATCTATGTGTTGTATGGTAGGAGGAGAATTCGTAGAGGAGCCGTTTTGATCTGTTGTAGATACCGGCTCGCGTGTTGTGCTTTCGGGTAGGATTTCCTACTCGTATTAGTCCCATAATGGGATGTTGGTGATGTCTTGTAGTTAGTTGTTTGATATGATGATTGTGATTGTGATTGTGATTGTGGTTGTGTTTGTTGATGGTTCTCGAGATGCGTTCTCTACCGAGTGGGGTCACTTGCGGGAGTGATCTCACGCCCTAGTTTCGCCCTTCGTGGAACCCGCCACGAAAGGGGATGTGCACATTAATGGACGGGGTTATCGCTCGTACGATGAGCGGGGCTTAGGTGGGAACGGCTGCGGTCCCCATCTGGCGGCTGGTCCAAAGTGGGACGGTCAGATTGAGATGATGGGAGTTGGTGGTGTGTGTGTGTGTGTGATTGGTTGTATGTTTGTCTTATTATTGTTATTTATATTGATTGTGTGATTAGTAATGCGACCCGGTGTTGTTTTGTAAAACTGCGGTGATCCATTCGGGGATGGTGAGCAGATATTGAGCGGTATAGAGATGAGAAACGGGATAGCCGGGATGGCAACGACATGACGATAGAGTCTTCCGCTGTAGTTTAGCATTTATTTACATTTCAGTTGAGAACATATAGTTTGGAATAATGTATTGTACTTTCAGTTTGGTTTCGAGGATTGTATTTATTCATTAAACTATTTACAATAAATGTTGTTTCTGTTTTGTCTATTTGATTATCATACCTCGGGCGACCGAGATGGTGATGTCTTCATACCTGAGTGGTCCTGGTAAGGCACTTGGAGTATGGGGGTGTTACAAATGGTATCGAGAGCGACGATCCGAAAACCGTAACCAATGAACTTAATGAACATAGGGAGTCAATTAAAATGAACCCGGGGTAGAAGTTGTAGGAGCTAGTGCAAAGGCTTGGGAGACGTCCTAAAGTCGCGGGGGTCGCCCTACAACTTTGAACCGGTCACATGGGGGAAATGTGTGTTGAGTCATGTGTGTGCTTAGTAACTTACGTAACAATGTGATGGAATGTGTTGATGGTTGGATGTTAGAATTAGAAGTTGATGAGATAAAAGAAAAGTGATGTTATATATATATAGACATTGTTGATGAAATGATAGCATGATGGAATGTTTTACAACGTGGCAATTAATAGCATGATTGTTATGATATAATGTGATTTATAAAGTTAGCATGTTAGTATATGACGTAATATGCGGGTAGCTCTTACGTATTGGTGGTACTTGATCGAGTGAGGCTGACTCGATCGGGTAGGTTTTTGGCGATTTTGAGTCCAGAACCGCGTTTTGGGGCACTCGATCGAGTAACTAGGGGTACTCGATCGAGTAGGGGGTCACTCGATCGAGTAGCCTAGATACTCGATCGAGTGGGTTAGAGATCAGAAGGTCCTGTTTGGTTCGGAGTTTGGGTACTCGATCGAGTACATGGGGGCACTCGATCGAGTAGCCAGTTACTCGATCGAGTGGGTTTGGATACTCGATCGAGTAGGTTAGGGGCAGGCGTTTTCGTGTTTTGAGGTTTAGTACGTGTGTTTATGTTTACCCTTTCTTATATAGCTTCAAGATGCCGCCCAAGAGAAATGCTTTGTATGCGAGAGCTGAGCTTATGACTACGGACGACATCGTCAAGATGTTAGAGCACCAGGATGCTCTTACTGAGACCCTGAAGAGAGTGAATGAGGACAAGGATAAGAGTAAGGAGAAGGAGGTTGACCATGCTAAAGTCAGCCTCTATATTGCGAGGTTTAACCCGAAGGAGTACAAGGGAGTTGAGGAGCCTAACCTTCTTGATAGTTGGCTGAGGGAGATGGAGAACATACTAGATTTAGTTCATTTGTCCCGATGAGATGAGAGTGGATCAGCCGCATTCTATCTGAGGGAAGCAGCTGGCAAGTGGTGGGATTCAGTGAAAGTGAGTGACAAGGAGATATATACCAACCAGGGGTTACCTGCTATACCTTGGGAGGAGTTTCGTAGGGCTGTGAGGAAGGAGTTCGTACCAGAACATGTGAGGAGTAAGTTGAGAGAGGAGTTCGACAAGTTTAAGATGACTGCTGAGATGTCTGTGGCTGAGTACTACAGGCAGTTCAATGAGAAATCTAGATATGCGGAGGATATGGGTTTGAGTGAGGAGAATCTGGCTTTGAGGTTTGAGAGAGGGCTAACCACGAAAATTATGGATAAGTTACCCGTGGGAGTCCTTACTGATGTAAAGGAAGCGTATGAGAGGGTCGGGAGAGCCGAGAGACTAGTAGAGATGGCTCGGGAGAGGTCGGGTGGAGAGAAGAGGAAGTCCGAGAGCGAGGGTGGTGGCCAATCTAATTTCAAGAAAGGCAACCACAATCAATCTAAGGGATTTTCTTTCGGGTCCGGGTTTAGTCTTTGGAACTTCCTTTGGGCGAGGCCGTGGGAGTGTGAGCAATAGCCGGGGAGTGACTGCTTTGGTTGTGGTGGCGTAGGCCACAAGAGACATGAGTGCACGAGTGCACCGAGATCGTTCGAGAGACCCGCATGAGCTTTGCGAGCAATGGATCACCTGGATCATGGCCAAACCGGGAGGTCGAGCTACCGAGTGGAGGCAACCGCAACGGCGGTAATTCTTATCGAAGACACCGACGAACAACAACAACACCAATCAAGGGTCGGGTGCTAAGCCGACCGCATCAGCCCAAGATCTTGTCCAGGGAGGTGGGCGGAAGACCGATGGCAAGTTGTTCATGATGGACAAGAAGGCAACGAGGAGGATGCACACGTTATCACCGGTACATTCCTTGTTAATGGTATTCCTACGTTTGTTTTGTTTGATTCGGGGGCTTCTCAGTCGTTTGTGTCTTCGAGTCATGTAAAACAGTTGGGTTTGAGAGTATATGAGTCTGTTAGGGAGCAAGTTTTCATACCTTCGGGTGAGTCTCGTATCGTCCGGGAGGTTGTTTAGAGATGTATCTTTGATAGTTGGGCAAGTCGATTTCCCGGTAGACTTGCTAGAGTTTCCTTTTAATGGTTTTGAGATGATAGTTGGGATGGATTGGTTAGGAAAGTATAAAGCTAAGATAGACTGTCATCAAAAGAAAGTGTCCCTAAGAGGTCCTAAGGGTGTTAGTGTGTCTTACCGTGGGTTTCTAGTCAAACCCAAAGTTAAGTTGATTGCAGCTGTCACCTTGAAGTCGTATCCGAGGAAGGGATGTCCTCGATTTTGTGCCATGTGAGAGATGACCGGATGGAGGGCCCGGATTGACGAGATACCAGTGGTGGGAGAGTTTGCGAGATGTTTTCCCGGAGGAGATTCCGGGGTTGCCACCGAAGAGGGAGATAGATTTCACCGTAGAGTTGAAGCCAGGGACGGGGCCAATCTCTAAGGCACCGTACCGTATGGGTCCTAAGGAGATGGAGGAACTTAGGAAGCAGTTGGATGATCTGATAGAGAAGGGATACATTAGACCAAGTGTATCGCCTTGGGGGAGCACGATTCTGTTTGTGAAGAAGAAAGATGGGAGCTTGAGGTCGTGCATAGATTACGGAGCCGAACCGTGTGACGATAAAGAACAAGTATCCTTTGCCAAGGATAGATGACCTGTTTGATCGGTTGAGTGGTGCAAATGATCTTTTCTAAGATTGATTTGAGGTCGGGGTACCATCGGTGAAGATTAGAGATGTGGACATACCGAAGATGACTTTCACGTCGAGGTATGGCCATTATGAGTATGTGGTGATGCCGTTTGGGTTGTCTAATGCGCCGGCAGTGTTTATGGATTTGATGAATAGGATCTTCAGGCAGTTCTTGGACCAGTTTGTAGTGGTGTTCATCGATGATATCTTGGTCTACTCTAAGACTAAGGAGGAGCATGAGGAGCATCTGAGGATCGTGTTGCAGACTTTGAGGGATCATGAGTTGTATGCTAAGCTGTCCAAGTGTGAGTTCTGGTTAGAGAAAGTTGCTTTTCTGGGGCATGTAATCTCTAAAGATGGGGTAGCTGTGGATCCGGCGAAGATTGAGGCTGTGACAAAGTGGGAAGCACCAAAGAATGTTGCTGAGGTGAGGAGTTTCTTGGGTTTAGCTGGATACTACAGACGGTTCGTGAAAGATTTCTCCAAGATAGCTAGACCGATGACAGCGTTGATGAGGAAAGAGAACAGGTTTCGTTGGGATGAGAGTTGTGAGACGGCGTTCCAAACATTAAAGGAGCGTTTGACCACAGCTCTAGTCTTAGCATTACTGAAGGAGCGAGAATTTTGAGGTTTATACTGATGCTTCGAAGAATGGGCTAGGATGTGTGTTGATGCAGAATGGTAAAGTGATTGCCTATGCTTCTAGGCAGTTGAAGCCTTATGAGGAGAATTACCCTACTCATGATCTGGAGTTGGGTGCAGTGGTGTTTGCTCTCAAGATTTGGAGACATTACCTTTATGGAGCAATCTTTAAGGTATTTTCTGATCACAAGAGTCTCAAGTACATCTTCACGCAGAAGGAGTTGAACATGAGACAGAGGAGGTGGATGGAGTTGATTGGCGATTATGACATGGAAATCATCTACCATGAAGGGAAAGCCAATGTTGTAGCTGATGCTTTGAGTAGGAAGAGTGTACATTCTTTGTGTACAGCTCTATCTTTGATGAGGCTGAGAGATGAGGTAGCGAGGTTCGGGATACATATGATGCAGAAAGGAGATGCCATGGGTGATATGACAGTACAGCTTGAGTTTTATGATGATATTCGGGATAAGCAGGCTTTGGATCCTAAGATAGTGGAGTGGAGAGCTGGGGTAGAGAAAGGGACAGTGTCCCGGTTTTCCATTCATACAGATGGTAGCTTGAGGTTTGATGGTAGGTGGTGTGTTCCTAATGACGAGGAGTTGAAAAAGACAATCATGACAGAGGCACATTGCACACCATATTCAGTGCATCCGGGTGGAGACAAGCTTTACAAAGATTTGAAGAAAACGTTTTGGTGGCCTGGGATGAAGAAAGAGACAGCTGAGTTTGTGTCCCGTTGTTTGACATGCCAGAGAGTTAAAGGGGAACAGAGAAGACCACAAAATAAGGTTCAGTCTTTGGAGGTGCCTGAGTGGAAGTGGGAATCCATTTCCATGGATTTCATTGTGGGTTTGCCTAAGAGTCAACAAGGTAACAATATGATTTGGGTGATAGTGGATCGTCTGACCAAGTCAGCTCACTTTGTTCCAATGAAAGATACATGGACTAAGGCACAATTGGCTATGGCCTATCGAAAGAACGTGCTTAAGTTACATGGAGTCCCTAAGGACATAGTGTCTGACAGAGATGCGAGGTTTATATCGAGGTTTTGGAAGGAGTTGCAGGAATCGTTGGGGACAAATCTGAAGATGAGTACAGCTTTTCATCCTGCGACAGACGGGCAGACTGAGAGAACAATCAAGACTCTTGAGGATATGTTGCGAGCTTGTGTGATGGATTTTGGTGGTAGCTGGGAGCAGAGGTTGGACTTGATAGAATTTTCTTACAATAACAGCTATCACACTAGTATTGGTATGGCACCGTTTGAGGCTTTGTATGGGAGGAGATGTAGGAGTCCAATCTGTTGGGACGATAGTGCTGAGGCAGTGGTTTTAGGACCAGAGATGGCACATGAGATGGTGGAACAGATTAAGATGATCAGGGAAAGGATGAGAGCAGCCCAGGATCGACAAAAGAGTTATGCAGATCTACATCGTCGGGACATAGAGTTTCAGGTTGGGGACAAGGTTCTTCTGAAAGTGTCTCCTATGCGCGGAGTTATGAGATTTGGGAAGAAAGGCAAGCTAAGTCAGAAGTTTATAGGGCCTTATGAGATCTTAGAGCGAGTCGAGGAAGTTGTTTATCGTCTGGCATTACCAGCTGCATTAGAGAGAGTGCATAATGTGTTTCATGTATCGCAGCTGCGGAAGTATGTGAGTGACCCGTCACATGTGTTGGAGGCCGAGAACTTAGAGCTTGATGAGTCTTTATCATATCTGGAGGTACCTAAGCAGATCCTAGACCGAAAGGTTAGAAAGACTAGGGGTGGTGAGACAGTTTTGCTCAAGATCCTTTGGTCTAACCACGAGACCGAGGAAGCTACATGGGAGGCAGAGGATATCATGAAAGAGCGTTACCCCTTCCTTTTTGATCAGGTATGTATGGTTACGGGGACGTAACCTTGTTTCTTTTAGGGGGTAGGAGATGATCGCGAGCAGTTTCTAAGAGTTTTATACACCTTTTTATATGTTGCGTCGGGAGGTTGTCGGGATGAGTTGGGTAAGTAGCGTGTTTTATATTGAGTTTTGTTTTGGTTGTTGAGTCGGGAATGTTTTGGAGTACCTTTGTTTTAGTAGTGGTTTGAACTTCGGGGACGAAGTTCCTTTTAAGGAGGGAAGACTGTAATACTCCGTATTTATATGTCTTGGGGGTACTCTATCGAGTAGCCCTTACTCTGTCGAGTATGGGCAAGTTGCGGAATAAAATAGTTTCGACTGTTGGGTACTCGATCGAGTAGTGGGGCACTCGATCGAGTAAGGGGGTACTCGATCGAGTGCCTTGGGTACTCGATCGAGTGTCCGGTTTTACGGGGGAGTTTTCTCGGGTTTTGTTAATTACGCGATTAAGGTATTTAAACATATTCGTAATTGTTTTAAATCACTTTTTACAAAACCTAAAACCTGTTTAAGAGAGAAAGCAACTAGTTCTTCTTCCTAATCGCGTTCTTGACAATTCCCGGAGTTCGGACGGTCGGTTTGCATCGTAGTTCGTGTCGTTGGATTCCTTGCGTCGAGGGTAAGCTTTTAATATAATTTCTATAATGTTTTGTTAAGATTGATGAAACCCTAATTTAGGAATTTGGGGTTTTTATGAGTAGTATTTGAATGGTAGCATCTATGTGTTGTATGGTAGGAGGAGAATTCGTAGAGGAGCCATTTTGATACAGCTGTAGATACCGTCTGCGTGTTGTGCTTTCCAGGTAGGATTTCCTACTCAGTATTAGTCCCATAATGGGATGTTGGTGATGTGCTGTAGTTAGTTGTTTGATATGATGATTGTGATTGTGATTGTGATTGTGGTTGTGTTTGTTGATGGTTCTCGAGATGCGTTCTCGGCTGAGTGGGGTCACTTGCGGGAGTGATCTCACGCCCTAGTTTCGCCCTTCGTGGAACCCGCCACGAAAGGGGATGTGCACATTAATGGACAGGGTTATCGCTCGTACGATGAGCGGGGCTTAGGTGGGAACGCTGCGGTCCCCCATCGGCAGGTAATGGTCCAAAGTGGACAATCAAGATTGAGATGATGGGAGTTGGTGGTGTGTGTGTGTGTGATTTGGTGTATGTTTGTCTTATTATTGTTATTTATATTGATTGTGTGATTAGTACCGACCCGGTGTTGTTTTGTAAAACCTGCGGTGATCCATTCGGGGATGGTGAGCAGATATTGAGCAGGTATAGAGATGAGTACGGGAATAGCTGGGATGGCCACGACATGACGATAGAGTCTTCCTTTCGTAGTTTAGCATTTATTTACATTTCGATTGAGAACAGATAGTTTGGAATAATGTATTGTACTTTCAGTTTGGTTTCGAGGATTGTATTTATTCATTAAACTATTTACAATAAATGTTGTTTCTGTTTTGTCTATTTGATTATCATACCTCGGGCGACCGAGATGGTGATGTCTTCATACCTGAGTGGTCCTGGTAAGGCACTTGGAGTATGGGGGTGTTACACTTCGGTCCACACAAACTTGGTCTCTTTCTTCAAAAGTTGAGTCATGGGTCTAGCAAGCTTGGAAAAATCTTTCACAAAGCGACGGTAGTAACCCGCCAAACCCAAGAAACTACGGATTTCACCAACATCGGTTGGACTCTTCCACTCGATCACGGCTTCAATCTTCGAAGGATCTACCATGACACCATCCTTAGATATCACATGGCCTAGGAAAGACACCTTAGACAACCAAAATTCACATTTGGAGAATTTGGCAAACTATTTTTGACGACGGAGGATCTCCAAAATGATACGAAGGTGATCGGCATGCTCTTCTTCGGACTTGGAAAAGATGAGGATATCGTCAATGAAAACCACAACACACTTGTCTAAGAACTCACTAAAGGTCCGGTTCATTTGGTCCATGAAGATAGAAGGGGCATTGGTTAAACCAAAGGGCATCACCTTAAACTCGAAATGTCCATATCTCGTGCTAAAGGCGGTCTTAGGGATATCAGACTCACGAACGGGAATTTGGTGATAACCGGATCTCAAATCAATCTTGGAGAAAGTAGAAGCACCTTTGAGTTGATCAAACAAATCTTCAATCCTTGGTAGAGGATACTTGTTCTTGATGGTAACACGGTTAAGCTCACGGTAGTCAATGCAAAGTCTCATGGATCCATCTTTCTTCTTCACAAAGAGAACGGGAGCACCCCAAGGCGAGGCACTAGGTCTAATGAATCCTTTCTCAATCATCTCATCAAGTTGCTTTCTCAACTCCTTCAACTCGGTTGGCGCCATACGGTACGGGGCTTTAGCAATCAAACCGGTTCCGGGTACAAGGTCGATAGAGAACTCAACATCTCACTCGGGAGGAATTCCGGGCAACTCTTCGGGAAAGACATCGGCGAACTCACAAACCACGGGCACTTCTTCGATCTTTGGTAAGGAAGGGGAGGTCGAAGTCACCACACAAAGAAAGATTTGGTAACCTTTCCTCCTCTTACTCATCAACTTCAAAGCGGAAATCAACTTCACACCTTCTTGGGAACGGACTCCTCTATAGGACACACGAGTGCCTAACGGACTCTTGAGGCGAATATTTTGGTCTCTACACTCGAATCTTGCATCATACTTTGACAACCAATCCATACCCAAAATTACATCGAATTCCTCAAGGGGAAAACGAAGTAGGTTAGCGGGGAATAAGGTTCCCGAAATAGAGATAGGAATGTCGGAGAAAGTGAGGGAACAAGAGAACATCTCTCCGGAAGGTAAGGATATAGAAGTTTCCTCACTAGGAATAGGTTCAATGGCTAGCTTTTCGGAGAATTTGGAAGATATAAAAGATAAAGATGCGCCGGTATCAAATAAAATGAGGCAAGGTTGATCAAAAATTGAGAACATACCCGTGATGATATCGGGATGAGCGGCGGCTTCGGCTCGACTCATGACAAATATGGTTCCTCTTGGCCTAGCATTTGGAGTAGAAGCATTCTTCTTCTCGGGGCAATCGGCAACACGATGTCCGGGCTTCTTACAATGAAAGCAAGTCAAGGGCTTGCCATAACATCCGACTCCGGGGTGTAGAGCTTGTCTACAATGGTAGCACTTACGGTCCTTCTCAAGTTCATTGGTTGGTGTGGGAACTTGTCCTCTAGATTCTTGAACTCTTGGTCCTTGTCCTCCATGGTCTTGCATCCTTGGCACAAACCTCCTCTTGTTGGCATAGTTGGAAGTAGAAGGCACAAATGGTCTCTTGCCATGAAAGTTAAAACGATAAGAATGAGAAGAGGAGTGGGTTTTAGAATCTTCCTCAATGGCCTTCAGAGAGCTCTCGGCCCAAATAGCATCATCATAGACTTCCACAAAGGTAGTTGAGCTTCTTCTCACCATGCTTTCCACCTTAGGATTCAACTTGTTCTTGTAGAAGTAGACACGATCCTCTTCATCTTTCACGAACTTGGAGGCATAATGAGCAAGTTCATTAAACTTGTCGGTGTAGGCTTGAATTGATAGCTTCCCTTGCTTGAATTCCATGAATTCCTTCAATCTTTGTTGCTTGAGCTCCTTAGGGTAGAAGCGGGTTTCCACAAGTGACTTGAAGCGGCTCCAATCAAAGTTGGGGTCTTGAGTAGCGGTAGGACCGGTCAAAGTCCACCACCTATCGGCTTCCTTCACAAGAAAGTGAGAGGCTAATCTCACCTTGTCCTCCTCTCGGGCATCAAAGAGAGAGAAGTTCTTCTCCATATCACGAAACCACTCCGAGAGAGCAACGGGATCCACTTCACCACCATAGGTCCTAGCCTTGTTCCTTGCTAGTTGACTTGCAATCCAAGCATAACTTCCTTGACGGTTAGCTTCGGGTGCAGGGGGAGCGGGTTGAGCATTTTGTTGATTAGAAAGTACTTGAGTGAGGGCTTGCATGATAGCATTTTCCACATTGGTTGGTCGTACCATCTTTTTTGCACAAGAGCAAACAAGTTAGAACCTATCACCAAACATACACAAAAAGGCTACCAACTTAGGTCCTTAATTCTACCCATCTCTCATTCATTATTCAAGGTCAAGTAAGAATTTTTAAGTTGGGGTACACGTGTGTGCGTCGGGAGCAATACATGCTCTGATACCAACTGTGACACCCCTCGTTGAGGTAACTAAATGTGGCAAGTAAATCGTGGCGGAAACACGGTATTTTTAAAACTTTTTGGGGCTTCTCGTGAAGTCCAACGCGAGGCATTACCAACACGATACATAAGTTTAGTTAGTTAAATTTAAGTTTACAACACAAGTCTATTTATTGGGGAAAAGATATCCCACGAATTAACATAAATTCGAAAAGTAGGTGAGTCTATTATGTAATAACTAATAAGGTCCGAGGTAAGAACTCGCTAGCTCACACGGCCTTCCCCACTTAGCTTCATCACCAACCTGTCATTCATAATAGATATGAAAGCCACGATCGGTGGGGAGTAACTCAGTGGTTCTCCCAAAGCCACAATATGTCAAAATGCAAGTAATTAAGAATTTAATTAAGCAAACAAGCATAAGAGTAAATACTTACGGTATTAAGAAAATCATGATTAGTGGGCACAAGAAAATAGGAATGGTAAAGCACAATGAGAGAAGAATTATTAGGTCAAACTGTCACATATCAACTCGACTCAAATGTAAGACAATTAGAAAGTATAGACTCAAACAAGACAACCCTCTAGACTCCAACCTCTTGGTAGGACGACGATCATAATACGGTCCTAGTCTAAACCTGGCCAGACTCTCGGGATGGACGACACCCGATTCGACAAACGATACCAAATCGTATCCAAGACTCGAAATATGGTACACCTAACCGTGCCCGAAAGTCGAGTAACCTCAAGCGGAACCTTGTCACCTAACCGTGACCCCCGGTCCGAAGAGGCGGAAGGAAAAATAGCCCAACTCGGAAACAATGGCACCTAACCGTGACCCAATGTCCGAGGGCAAACAAATAGGGAATGTCGAGTAGTCTCACAATGTAAAACGTCACACTCGGGTCCGAACAAGAACCATAACCATTTTGCATTTTCATAACATTAATGAGTCTTAAAGTAACTAATTATCGATTGGAAAGAAGATACATGCATAACTCAATCGTTATTAGAAGTCACAAGTGAAATAGAGCAAACAGAGGACTCCCGGTAGGGTGGTGTACCATTTGCCAAGACGGCCACCTACTGGGACAACAGGCAAAAGTTGGAAATCAATAAAAACTTACAGTGCACTCCCAGCCGGTCAGTAGACCGGCTGCCGGTCCACCGGCTGGGAATACGGCCAAATTTCAAAAACACATAAAACCTTGATGCACTCCCGGTGGTCAAGATGGGCCACGGCCCACCTACTGGGACTACAAACACACGGGTTCAATGCAAAACACTTCCAAACCATTTGAAACCAACAAAAATTGTTTCTCATCAATTGTTTACGTATCCTAGCATGATTCTAACTCGGAAAAACAACATATTTGAGCATGTGAATGGGAAATTTCGGATTCAAGAGATGTAGCATGAGATTTTCATCCATACATGTGAGAATTGCAAACAAGCATGATATTCAACGACCAAATTAGCACCAATCATGAAAGATACAACTTTTAACATTCATATGAGATTATAACTACATAAAACCACACAATTTTAACATAAAAGTCGAGTAACCCATCACCGTTACCTTTTTGCACTTCAATCTTCTAAAGACTCGTCAATGATGTAGCTATCCTCCTCCGGGTTGTCCAAGTTCTCCCCTAAACACAAAAATAAAGATATTAAGTCAAGAATCCACATCCTTGAAAGATGAGGATTTCGAAAAAGAGGAAAAGATGGCAACTTTCTTACTTAGAAACAAGGGAAATGAGAAAAGGAAGAGAATGGCGCGAAAAAGAACGAGATTGGTGAAGAATTGAGTGAATTATGGTGATTTTAGGGTTGAGAGCAAGGGTTTAACAATGGTGGAGTGGTTGTTGGGGAAATTTCAGAAATTAGAATGAGGGAGATGAAGTTGTGAGGGTTTAGTTGGGGGTTAGTGTAGAGGAAAGAGGAGAGAAAAGACCCATGAGTCAAGTTAAGCCCAATAACTCAAAATGAGTCGGTATCCACTAGAATTTTCGTCCCAAGTCTACTATAACTCGAGACGGAGAATAATATTATTAAAATCTACACTATTATTACCGTTACACGGCTATGACGATGTTTTATGAAAATAAGCTTTAAATAATAATTATTTAATAAAAATTACTTAAAAATTTATTTAAAATATAAGTAGAGCGCGGGGTGTTACAGTTTCCCTACTCGATTTACCGTTTAATTGATTTAAGATGTTGTTGTGATCGCTTGTACAATTGATATTGTGATTATTTGCTGTTGCTGGATTGGAGTTTGGTGTTGGTGTGATGCTGGTTGTTGGTGATGTTCGCGAGGCACGTCCTCGGCTGAGTGGAGTCACTTGCATTAGTGGCTTCATGCCCTAGTTTCGCCCTCTATGGAACCTGCCGTAGGAGGGGATGTGCACATTAATGAACAAGGTTATCGCTAGTTGATGAGCGGGGATTTGGTGGGTACGGCTGCAGTCCCCCACTGGCAAGGCTACACACTTTAGTGTGTAGTTGTGGACATGGGCCCCAGGCCGGTCTGTGGATTTGGGCCACCTACCAATCTGCGGTCACGGGCCACTTGCACGCCAAGCCAAACTGTGGACATGCAGCGGTCTTTTGAAAGCCACGATTGGCGGCGTAAAATGCTTTCGACCGGATCGCTTTAGATCGGTCGGTTTCATCTCGGTAAAGGTCTCGAAACGATTAGAGATGTTCGGAGTCGCCACCAAGCATTTGTGGGATGCTTGGAACCCGTTCGAATCCACTTTATACCTCGGTCAAATGAAGCACAAAGCAGTGTTTGACATAGGTACTAAAGATAAGGACTCGTGCCCCCCCTTTTAGCATTCTATGCCTAAAATGACTCTCGTACCCCCTGGATAAGGCCATCCACTATCCAAAGGTTCTGAGTAAGGGGTGAGGGTACGTATTGGGAAGCCCTTCAATCGGACATCCAATCCCGCCCGCGTTTGCGGCCTCTACTGATCGATCGTGGTTGTTTAAGTGCAAGAGTTGATAAAATTGTGTAAATGCATGAATGCACATCCAAAAGTGTTAACCTAACATGTGAGCTTTCTAAGTCGGTTTGTTAATCCAAATATCAAGCATAATATGTCAAGTTGGATTTATGGTTGATTTGCATGTGAGAACGGAATGGAAATTAAACATCCATTTACCAAATTCGGGTTATGATGCTTAACACGATCCGTTTATTGAAAAAGGGAGTCAAATGACAAAGTGTAAAAATGTAAGTTTGTCAATCTGACCCGTCATGGATTCGGATTAACTGTAATCGGGATCATCCTAGACAAGTGCTAAAAACGAGGCAGAACAGTGCCAGGTAGCCCTGTTAAGGCGCGAGCCTATAGGCGAGGTAAGGGGCTCTGCCCAGGTTTTGAAAGATGAAAGTAGAGGGCCTCTTGGGGCGCGAGCCTTGGGGCGAACCAAGAGATGCCTCCAAGTTGTTAAAATGGTTGTTTAAAACCGTATTTGTGAATAAATGATTTGCAAGTATGATTTGGATGACTCGAAATAATTACTATAATATTAGTAATATTCGTTGTCGGATTTGCAAGTTTGAAAAGTATAGTTTACAATTAAAAATGTAAAATGTTTGATTTGAGCTAATCATGTTAAGTTCATTTCTTTGTAATTAGTCAAGTTAGTCATCGTATCGGGATTAAACCGACATGGTATAAAGAACCAATGATGATTATGAATTATGACTAATATGTTCACAAATGTAAACAAATGAGAAACATGGTAGATAAAAGAAAAGGGTGTTAAAATACCCATTAAAATGTAATTAACCAATAATATCATCGAGTCACGGAATAAACCGTCATGGTATAAAGAACCAAAGATGATTTTTGATTTATGGTTAAAAAGGTTTGTCATAAAAATGATTTGAAACATTAGAAATGGTAAAAACCGATTACAAATAAGAAATGGAATAAGAGGAAAGACGAGAACAAATACGGTTGAGTCTAACCCGAAAACCAACAAGAGGCGTGAGCCACTTTGCATAACAAAGGGCTTCTATCTCGGGCCAAAACTCGGTTTTGGCTCGTCTAACCTATATTTGAATCGTGTTATGCATCATTCATGCTTATAAAGTTATGAAAACAGTAAAGACATGAAATAAATGAGTTGTTTACACCCTCAAACTTATGTATTTTGATGTTTGCGAAGTAGACGACTTTAGAGACGGTTTTCTCGTTATGACTAATCGCGATCAAAGAAGTTTAAAAGAGTGCCTTAAAAAAGGATTTTGTTTTGAAAATGAGTTGAAAATATGTTAATTAAAATATGTTGATTGACGAATTGAGTTGGTGAAATGGGTCGGTCGAATGCACGGCGATGGTACCAAAAAAAATGTGTAAGGCTTGTGTTTACGATTGGTAGGTCGTAAACACGTGTCGATTTGTTGACTTAGGAAGTCGAGTATAGAAGTTTAAGGGAGATGTGAGGGGGCGGACTCTCGCGTAAAGATTGTAGTGTGTGATGGTTGGAATTTATAGAGAAATGTGGGATGGTAGGTCGGTTGTGTTTGCTTAGAGGCTAAGCAGACACCCCATTGAGGCGCGAGCTGCCTCGTGATGCAAATAGGTGTATTGTCCCTTTCAATTTGGACGTGGCCAATTCTCTATCCATTATTGATTTTTGGTAATCAAATAGGATATCGTGTAACAACATGGGAATCTAATGAGATGATTTTGGGGTTACTTGAGGTAGGTGTTTTGCGTGCTTGACTCGGGTTTGACCCGTGTGAGTCGGGATTTGAATTTCGAATCGGTTTTTAGCCCGGTGTGGGTTTTGACTCTAATTAGGGTCATTTTAATGGAAATGACATGATGAAGACATTCATGGCATTATTTTTGACATTCGAGATTTGGGTTGACTCAGGTTGACTCGAGTTGCGGGTTTCTGAGTCGGTTTTGGGTCCGAAGACGGTTTTAACTCTAAATAGTGTTATTTTAATGCAAATGAAGTTAGAAAACTTTTGAAATCATTTTTCCTATCCGATTAGTGAATTAAACCGTCTCATGTATAGCCAATCCATGCACGCATATCAAAAACACGTTACAGTCCAATCATCATCGGGTGGTTTTTGGAAGGTGCAGATACTTGGTATCTACAGAGCCCCCACTTTGAATAAGGCTTGGATAGGGCGAAAGTCAAAGTATAATCTCCAGGTCAATCGAAGATTACAACCTGAAGACCATTGCGATGTCAAGGCGACTCAAAAGGGTTTGAGCCAAGGACCTGCCGTCGGGAAGGGCGACGTCGAGGCGACTCGGGGATTCGAGTCAAGGACCTGCCGTCGGGAACAGTTTAAAGTCTCTCGACTTTCGATTCAGGTCGTTTAATGTCCATTAGACTACGTATAAAGGCTCGCCAGCCATAAGAAGGACTCATACCTGAGGCATCTTCGGGATACGTCCTTGAATCTTTTGCGCGCAAAGGCTCGCCAGCCGGTGTTAAAGGCGGTGCATTTTGAGGCTCGAATGTGATGCGTTTTGAAGCCTTTGGACTTGGCGGGTCGGCGTTTGTTGGTGATGCGTGTCCTAAATATGTTGTTTTACACCCTATTTTACACGCATTTCAGAGCTTATTTGTGTAGTTTAAGCTACTATTTTCCCTATTTCCATCTACTTTTGTGTTTTTGTGTAATACTGCAGAAATGTGAAGAATTCAGCGGAAATCAAGCCGAATCCGCCCCGAGTACTTAGCATTGCATTTGACATAGAGTAAAGACTCGGGAAGAAAACTTGGTGCGCGTATCGAGGCTCGAGAGACGAATTTACAAAGCTTTTGGAGCCAAGTACCTGTTAAAGAGGTCGATCGACTGCCTACCATGGTCGATCGACCAGCGCGCGATTCCTAAAACAAGTCAGAAGCTACTGTTCAGAGCATCTCAGTCGATCGACCGGTCACAGTGGTCGATCGACCAAACCGTTCATCTGACGCAAATGAAAAGGATTAGAATTTCAAAGCCCATTGTAATTAGGTTATGAGGATTAGGTTACGTGATAATTCCTATATAACGTAACTCTTCCTCAGCTTCTATCATCTAGTTTTTATCATTCAGTTCTTAACATACAATTCGGTATTCATTAGTTTAATTTAGTTTCGTCAATAAAATCTATTTTTCACATTGAGCTTTGGTTCTTTCCTCTTCAATTCCTTTTACGGTACTCTTCTGTTCTTTTGTTCAGTTTCGCTGCTTTAATTCGTTCATAGATTAGATTGCATAGAATAGCTTCCCGAAAGCCAAATTATTGATTCATGTTAGCTATTTATTTAGTTATTTCGATTATGAATTCTATAGTTTTATTCGTTAATTTTATCGCTGTTGTTATTTTCGTCATGAGTAGCTAAATCCTTCGTGCTAAGATGTAGGGGATCTGTAGGTTAGACGGCTTTGACGTAGGTGACCTGCTGTTGGCCTCTGGTCGATCGACTGACATACACGGTAGGTCGACCAGAGCGTGTTAGATTTGCTTCGTCTTAATTAATTTAATTGCTATATTTGACGAATCGAGTGCACGCGCCTAGTTGAATGTTTAGGAATAGACCGACCCGACAAGATCGAAAGATAGGGGAGGGAAATAGACTACCTAATTGAGACGACTAAATTAATAAGATCGAGAGATGAGTTAATTTAGATTTTGAGTTTCATTAATCAAGAACGAAAGTTAGCATTAGTGAGATTATGGACCCGTAGCTTAGGCCGAAAGGTTGCTACCTGTTAAATTGGACCGAGAGGACTTTTTATTTTCCCGTCTAACATGTTTAAGACAGTTTACCTAGAGTTGCCGCCGCCGAAACTACAGTGAACCGACCATCTTAGCACCCTTTTTATATTTTTTTTCATCCAGTTTCTTTTATCACTCATTTATTTACTTTAGTTATAGAACAGTTCAAAACAAACCCCTCAAAACTGTTACCTTGGACCAAAATTAGACAACTTTTAATTACATTCGCCTCCTTGTGGTTCGACCCTGACTGCCACTAGCTATAGTAGTAGTTTGGACTTATAAATTTATCTTTGGTACTCTACGACGGTATCAAATTTTGGCGCCGTTGCGGGGAGGCAATTGTTTAATTTTTAGTTGTTTTTAATTTAGTCTTTTTCTTAGTTTAAGGGACATCTGTTCCTTAAACTTTTCTCATATTCTACTTGTAGTTTCCTCTTATGCGCAGGTCACAGGTTGGTGAATTGAGACCGTTAGATCCTGAGATCGAAAGGACTTTGCGTGAGTTGAGACGATCATCTAGAGTATTGCCGACAGAGGAAGAGCTGAGTACTCTGTCCAGTTACTACGAGAACGAGCTATTTGAGGAGGACCCACCTTCATCTCCTGTTTCTACTTCTTCAGTTGAGACCGTTACATCTCCAGATATGGCTGAAGAATCAAGTATAGCCAGTCACTCCGTGCCAACAACTGAGAATCTCTATAAGGGATTCGCATTAACAGGGATGGATAGAAAATTCGAAGCAAAACCTTCCTATATTAACTTGGTTGAGAGAAACCAATTTGGGGGAGCTGCAAATGAAGATGCAGCTAAACATATGGAGATATTTATTGACTATTGTTGTTCCATACCCCCACTAGCAGGAGTGGCTCAGGACCAAATAAAGGAGACGATGTTCATATTCTCACTTCGTGATGCTACTAGAGAGTGGTACCGAGACCTGGATCGAGCTGCTAATGGGATAACTGACTGCAATTCTATGGCTCTAGCCTTTTATAAGAAGTATTTCTCTGCATCGAAGACCAATGCAATTAGAGCTCAGATCACGAGCTTTAAACAGGGTCCTGATGAGGACTTTCATGAGGCATGGGTCCGTTTCAAGAGACTGGTGCGTTCTATTCCGCACCATGGGTTCGAGCAATGGAGCCTATGTAATCAATCCTACAATGGGCTTTATGATGATCAGAGGGCTATCCTGGATGCTGTAGCTAATGGCAGGTTTCAGGAGAATGTTGGAGAGACTAAGGGGTGGAAGATTATTGAAGACATGGCCACCCATAGAGCTGAGCATGGAAATTCCCGGGGTAATCAAAGAAGAGCTGCTGAATCTTCTTCCGTAGCTGCATTAGAGGCCCTCACGGCTAGATTTGATAAGTACGAGTTGGGAGGAGCTTCAAAGGGAGGGATCTATCAAGTGAATGCTGTGTCAGACGGTCCTTTCGTCTGCAAGAGATGTGGAGTAGAACGACATGTTGCAGATTTCTGCAGCAGTCCCAATGAGGTTTGTGCTGCTTTTCAACATTATAGGCAGACACGCTTATTTTAAGCCGAATATCCATCCAAACTTGAGGTAGAGTAGCCAAAATGTCCAAAATCCGACTCCACCTCCACAGCAGCAGAACTATGTGCCCCCTCATAAGCAGCAGCAGCCATACCAAAAGCCTCCGTATGTCCCTCAGCAGCAGCAGCAGTCCCATGGCTCCGATTTTGCCGAGTTGAAAAATTTGTTGTTGAAATAGTCTCAAGCTACAGAGGCCGGGATGAAAATGTTGGAGAGTCAAATCGCTCAACTGGCTAGCAAGAGTGCAACAAGAGCTCCGGGGCATTTACCGTCGCAGCCGGATCAAAAAGAGACCCTTAATGCAATTACTTTGAGGAGTGGGTCTACCCTTGATGGGCCCGCTACGGTCAAGGATGTTACTGAAAAAGATGAGGCGGAACCAAGTAAGAAAAAAGCCAGAGTGAACAGTAGCAAGAAAAAGACGATAAGCAGGTATATCAGTCGATCGACTGACATACCCGGTCGATCGACCAGTCCGCGAAATAGTACAGCTTCTGGTTCTGAGGAAGTCAGTAGATCGACTGACCAACATGGTCGATCGACTGACAACGCTGTTGATATTGAACCATTTCGTCCTCCAATGCCAGATCACTTGAGGGACCACTTATTTCGGGGTACGACTACTCCGAAATTATTGAGGCAAGATCCAAATGCTGATGGGTCTGTTCCGGTTCCAAAGTATGACCCAATGACGATTAATGGTTCATTCTTGAGACAGTCTGAAGAAGGTTCGAGCTACAACAAGGACAAAGTAGTGGATTTTTAGCCTAAGTCCACTGATGCCGGCATGAGAGATTTAGAGGAGAGGGCTAAGTTGCTTCTTACAGCCCCTTATCCGGAGAGATTGGTGCCGACAAAGGAACAGGTATCGTTTAACAAATTTGAAAATGTTATTCGTAGTTTAAATGTGCAAGTTCCTTTCCTTGAATTAGTTAATCAAGTGCCTGCTTACACGAAATTTATGAAGCAGCTTTTTTCTAAAAAGAAGTCCTTTGATACTGTGCAATCTGTCGCACTAACTGAGGAGTCATGTTCCTATTTGACTCATACTGCACCTCATAAGTTAGCTGACCCTGGTAGCTTCTCTGTTCCTTGTAATATAGGTACCTTCTCAATTGAGAAGGCATTATGTGATCTAGGAGCTAGCATTAGCGTTATGCCTTTGAGTCTTGCTAAAATATTGAAATTGACTAGGTTTGCAGTTACTAACATGACAGTACAGATGGCTGATTGCTCTGCGGTCCAGCCTATAGGAGTCTTAGAGGATATTCCTGTGCAAATAGGAAAGTTCTTTTTCCCAGTTTACTTCGTTGTACTAGATATACCCCAGGATGCTCACGTTCCTATCATTTTGGGTAGACCGTTTCTGCACACAGCTGGTGCAGTTATAGATGTCGGCTCAGGGACATTGACCTTTAAAGTAGGGAAACAGTCCATTATTTTTGTCCAGACCGCTAAGAAGAAAGATCCTATGTGGCCAGTCACTTGTAATATGATTTCTGAAAAGAAATCCTATTTTGAGCTTTCTGATGTGTCTGCCTCTATGCCTATTTCTGCTATAACACCTCCGCCCCAGATTGGGAGCAAATTGGAGGAAGATTCTTCTGTTTTTGATATTGCAGGAAATGGTTTGGGGAAGGAAGAGCCGCATGTTGCTCCACCTGTGAAGGAGCCAATTGTTCAAAGAGGCGGCCTAGGATGTCTGAGCTATGGTACAGATGAGGAGCCTGATGAGGAGCCAGCCAAGGTGACGGAGTCCGATTTGGATTTTGATGAGCCAGACGAGGTCATTGATTGGGAAGATATTAGAGATGCTCACCCGTAGAGTTCTGCAGATATTGGAATTGATAGGAGTGTCGCTGAGTAGATGAGCACTGTAGAGGCTACCGCTTGTAGCCAGAAGCCGACCAAGTGGGCCATTCTATGGCCATTCTTGATCAAATATTAGTTGGTCAAGACATTTTTACAAAAACATTCACTTTCTTCCTTTTGTTAGACTCTTTTTATTGCTTTTGTGTGCGCGAGACTTCGCTTTAATAAGTTTGCGTAGGATTTTAAAGACTTTAGACTGTTACTTTGGGGTTTGCGTAATTTTAGGCGCGTAATTATGTGCATTTGCAGGTCCATAGACCATATTTGCTCAATTTATCGAGCTAATTCGAAGAAAATCAGAACTTACAGCAGGTAGTTCAAACGATCGACTGACCTATGTGGTCGATCGACTGAACACTGCAGCTATAGGAGTTTCTGTTCCTGTCACCCTGGTCGATCGACTGGCTGCTATGGTCGATCGACGGCTTCTCGCTGCTGTACCTGTTTTCGATCATTCCCCTGCTGTGTTTGGTCGATCTGCGGAGTCGAGGGAGTGTTTTCTCCACTTTATCCTCCGATTAATTTCTGTTTTCTTTTATTCTCTTATTTTGCACATAATTTTGCGTTTCGTAAATTGCTTTCTCGGAAGTATGTGTGGTACTTTTGTTTCTTTTCAGGTACTTATGGTTGCACTGTTGGCTACTGAAACCTCCTAGCTCACGCTGGTTTGGGGAGGTTTCCTTTTGCTGCGCTTAAAGTCTTGTGAGTTTCCGAGTTTTAACTTCATGTCTTGTTTAGTTATAATAACGCAAATTCCCGTTTCCCTTTTATTTCATTACATGATTTTGCACAATGGGGACATTGTGTGATTTGGTTTGGGGAAAGGTTTTGCATTACATTCACATATTTTATTGTATTTCTGTTTCACGTTTATTGCACTTCAGTTTGCATTTGTTTTTTCATTTCCTATATATACAAAAAAAAAAATTGAAAATTTCAAAAATCTCAAAAATTTGCAGGTTTATTTTAGCATGATGACATTGCATTTTCAGCTGTTTATGCCTAAGCCGTGCTAAATTGACATGCTATTAATAGAATCATATATGCATAGTCTACGAGTTTTCGTTAAATTTCTTACTGAACTTTAAACTTGACTTAGATTTATGGCAAACTACTTATAATTCTGAGGTTTAGAGCTTATAACTGGCGTCATTCATGACCAGTTTATCTAGGATTGTGAGTAGTTACTCCTTGTAAGACAAGTTACATTAATATGCATAAATATGAACTTAATCTTCTTAAATACCTGTATGCATTCGAGTTTGTGGTTTGTTGACACAAGTGGAAGAGGTCACCCCTTTTATTCATTTTGCCCATAAGCTCCACACTGCCAAAAATAGCGTTTTTGTCCCGTTACTACATCCTACATTTAGCCTGCCCTCGTCAAGCTAGTAGTTTATGTTCTTGGGATTGTTATTTCGTTTTTGGTAGCTATTGCTCTTTATGAGGACTTGGTGAAATGATTGAAGGGAGAGAAAGAATAAAAAGAAAGAGAAAAGAAAAAAAAAAAGGAAAAAAGAAATTCGTGCTGTACTGTAGAAGGGCAGTCGATCGACTGGAAACAATGGTCGATCGACTGAACCCCGTGAAAAATTCGAGAAGGAAAAAAAATCATATGCGGTAAAGTGGAAGATATTGGGTTGATGATTTTTGCTCCCATGTTATATTTGTATTTTATGGGGAGTTGATTAATTATGGAGATTGTGATATTTGTGCTAATCATTAGCACCGTTTCGATTGATCTTGAGCAAGAAGTTGGATGTTATCATATGGTTTTGTTTAGGTACTAGCTTGATCACCTATACCTCCACATTCCCATAAATGTTTTGCCTTTTCTTACCCATTACCTCACATATCCATATTTACCTCGGTATGTGTCATGGTCATCTGTTGGGTTGGAATGCATATGTACGGTTGTAGAGATTATTTTCATATTAGATTGCAGGCATGTTCTTATAGGTCGTAGTTAGGTGAGTGTCACTACAAAATGAATTCTTTCTATCTTTTACGTATATTCACCTGTGCTTATTGAGTGATATGAGCGACCCGTGATAGTCCATAATGATAAGTCTGTATAGTTGATGGTTCAGCAGGTTTTTAACGACTACATAACTCGTTTTCATGATTCATATTGTTAATTGATTGTTGGTTGTTGCATTAAACTGGTTTAGGCTTTGCAGTTTGCATTTCGCTCCGAGATTGAAATCGTTCCATTAGGTTTTAGGATCGAGTCTAGTTCTTGCTTGGGGATAAGCAAGGGTTTGGTTTGGGGAAGTTTGATGCGTGTCCTAAATATGTTGTTTTACACTCTATTTTACACGCATTTCAGAGCTCATTTGTGTAGTTTAAGCTATTATTTTCCCTATTTCCGTCTACTTTTGTGTTTTTGTGTAATACTGCAGAAATGTGAAGAATTCAGCGGAAATCAAGCCGAATCCGCCCCCGAGTACTTAGCATTGCATTTGACATAGAGTAAAGACTCGGGAAGCAAACTTGGTGCGCGTATCGCGGCTCGAGAGGCGAATTTACAAAGATTTTGGAGCCAAGTACCTGTTGAAGAGGTCGATCGACTGCCTACCATGGTCGATCGACCAGCGCGCGATTCCTAAAACAAGTCAGAAACTACTGTTAAGAGCATCTCAGTCGATCGACCGGTCACAGTGGTCGATCGACCAAACCGTTAATCTGACGCAAATTAAAAGCATTAGAATTTCGAAGCCCATTGTAATTAGGTTATGGGGATTAGGTTACGTGATAATTCCTATATAACGTAACTCTTCCTCAGCTTCTATCATCTAGTTTTTATCATTCAGTTCTTAACATAAAATTGGGTATTCATTAGTTTAGTTTAGTTTCGTCAATAAAATTTATTTTTCGCATTGAGCTTTGGTTCTTTCCTCTTCAATTCCTTTTACGGTACTCTTCTGTTCTTTTGTTCAGTTTCGCTGCTTTAATTCGTTCATAGATTAGATTGCATAGAATAGCTTCCCGAAAGCCAAATTATTGATTCATGTTAGCTATTTATTTAGTTTTAATCGTTAATTTTATCGCTGTTGTTATTTTCGTCATGAGTAGCTAAATCCTTCGTGCTAAGATGTAGGGGATCTGTAGGTTAGACGACTTTGACGTAGGTGACCTGCTGTCGGCCTCTGGTCGATCGACTGACATACACGGTCGGTCGACCAGAGCATGTTAGATTTGCTTCGTCTTAATTAATTTAATTGCTATATTTGACGAATCGAGTGCACGCGCCTAGTTGAATGTTTAGAAATTGACCGACCCGACAAGATCGAAAGATAGGGGAGGGAAATAGACTACCTAATTGAGACGACTAAATTAATAAGATCGAGAGATAAGTTAATTTAGATTTTGAGTTTCATCAATTAGCATTAGTGAGATTAGGGACCCGTAGCTTAGGCCGAAAGGTTGCTACCTGTTAAATTGGACCGAGAGGACTTTTTATTTTCCCGTCTAACATGTTTAAGACAATTTACCTAGAGTTGCCGCCGCCGAAACTACAGTGAACCGACCATCTTAGCACTCTTTTTATATTTGTTTTCATCCAGTTTCTTTTATCACTCATTTATTTACATTAGTTATAGAACAATTCAAAACAAACCCCACAAAACTGTTACCTTGGACTAAAATTAGACAACTTTTAACTACTTTCGCCTCTCTGTGGTTCGACCCTGACTGCCACTAGCTATAGTAGTAGTTTGGACTTATAAATTTATCTTTGGTACTCTACGACGGTATCATTTGGGAAGAACCCAGTACTCTGTTGAAGTGAGTTCTTCTTCTCCAGATTACCTGCATAGTTAGTGACCATACAAATCCGCAGTCGCATAGACAAGTAGGTAGCACTCAAACACATAAGCACATAAGCATGTGATCAATTAGAATATAAGCAAATAGCATGTAATATCTCAGGTGAGGGGAGATAGAAGTTTTGAATGTTGTGAAGCTTGAAGACGAGTCTTGTTACTCGTAGATCTGTGATTGGATAGATTGGAGACATATGTCTGTTGGGACATTGACTCACATAGACGCATACCGACAGACGGACATAGCAGACGGCCGTGAACGTGATGCCAACTCAGCATCGACACGACACGGGGGTGACTCTGACAGACTTTGCACATGTAAGTGCAACTCCTTAGCCAAAAGAGGGTGACAACGCGCATCAGATCCCTGAGGTAGAAGGTCCGCTCGGCTGGGGAACATGAATTGATCATCTTCTCCATACATCTTTGCTCTTATTTGCTTGTTTGAGATCCCTTCTCGATTTTTGATGATTTGGAGAGCGGAATCAGGATCTTGTCATTGTCCGAACCGAGCACTAGGCTATGGGCGGTTTTATTTTGGACTGTAGTTGAGACTCAAAAGATGTTTGAGGATAAAGGTTGGGCGGCGTCTTGAAAGAGAAGCCCCCAGAGTGAGAAGGTGTGATTTTCACAAAGTAAGGAATGGGTGACGTCTTAAGGAACAAGCCCCCAGTAAGGAGGTATAAGATTAATTTTAGCAGCTGGGTGGGATGCTTTTGAGGATTGATGTTGATGGTTGAGATTGAAATGGGTGTGCGGTTGTGTCCTTGTTGGGGGATTGCCTACGTATTCGCATGTTTGCGAAATCAAACCTGATCGTAGTTCTGAGCTGGTTATTAAGGATTGAAAACTGGAAAGGGTTGTGAAAGGAGTATGCGGTTGTGCCCTTGTAATAGGACTGCCTACGTATTCACGTGTTTGCGAAATCAAACCAGATCGTAGTTCTGAGTTGTGTGTGCAATGGGTTGCAAATTGAAGGTGTGAAAATTGAATGTGTGTGGGGGTGTGGTTGTGTCCTACGTATTCGCGTGTTTGCGAAATCAAACCATATCGTAGTTCTAAGTGTGTGCCTAAGCGATATGTTAGGACCTTGAAGTGATTTTGAGGTGTATGGTTGTGTCCTTGAAGGACTGCCTACGTATTCACGTGAAGTGAAATCAAACCAGATCGTAGTTCTGAACTGTGTGCCTAAGCGAGTTGGTAGGGCCTTAAAGTGTGAGGGTCACGACGGTAAATTCCATTTGGTGACTCGAGAAATTGATTTGAGATAATTCCCCTCGATCATGAATCGAAGAGGTGTAATTTGTAAAAATGTTCCTTATCATGTGAGCACACTAAAAAGTAGACCCTAAGGGTAGATTGGGTTTGTCCCGTTCTCGGTAGCAAAGCATTCGAGTCCTCCGTATCTGGGTCAGGGTGAAAATGGATTCGACATTATGGAGTGTGGAGCTTGGTAATAATGGTTTGTTTGACAGATAAAAATCTGGAGTTGAGCGTCACGACGGAAAATTCCGTTTGGTGACTCGAAGGTTGATTGGAGATAAATATCTCTTGATCATGAATCGAAGAGGTGTAATTTGTGAAAATGTTTGTTATCATTTGAGCACACTAAAAAGTGGAATCTAAGGGTAGATTGGGTATGTCCCGTTATCGATAGCAAAGCATTCGAGGACTCCGTGGGGATTGTGGTGAAAAATGGCTTCAACATTAGGGAATGTGCAGCTTGGTAATAATGGGTTTGCTTAACAGATAAAAATTCTGGAGCAAGAATTTTGTGGTGTTTAGGCCGATGGGTAAGGCTTGTAGTGTGGTGCGGAATGGGGTCTTTGGCTTGATGTGGCCTGAGCACGAAATGGTTGGTAAATAACATGGGATCAGATTTCCATGTCTGGACCTTAAAGTTTAAGGTGTGATATTACGAGCTTGAGGGGGAATCCTCAGAAGCCTAGATAGGTCTCCTTATAACAGTCTCTAGAAGGACTTAAGGGTGAAGCAGTGTTGGTTGTGATCTTGAGGTAAATCCCCAGGATCTTAGATAGGTCTCCCTGTAACAGCCTGTAGGAGGACTTAGGGGTGAAGGAGTTTTGGTTGAGGTTTTAGTGTTTGGTGTTTTGGACGACTTGGTCCGGGATTTGGTGTGTTGGACTCGTTGGTCCTGGGATTTGGACTTGTTGGTCCTGGACTTGGTATATTGTACTCACTTGTCCAGGATTTTGTGTGTTAGATGCTTTCTTTGGATTTTGGCCTTTTTGGAAAAAGGGTTTCAATCTTGTTTTGGTTTGATTTTGGCTTGGGTCTTGGCCGTGACGTTGGGTGAGTAGCCTTTGGCTTTGGTTTTTTGCTTTGAGTGAATTGATTTCGGCTTTGGTTTTTGCTTTGGCCTTGAACTGAATTGCTTTTGGCTTTGGTTTTTGCTTTGGCCTTGAGCTTTTGCTTTTCGTGAATGGATATTGGCTTGGGCTTTTGACTTTGGCCTTTCGCTTTGACTTTGGGTGGATGACTATTAGCTTGGGCTTTTGATTTTGGCCTTGAGCTTTGACTCTTGGTGAATGGCTATCGGCTTGGGCCTTTGATTTTGGCCTTTCGCTTTGGCTTTTGATTTATTGGTTCTTTGTCGTCCTTCGTTCGAGGCAGGTAAAGGTGCAGACGGGGATGTACCCGTTGGTGAGAGGTTGATTCTTGGTCTTGGGATGTTTTTGTGGGGAATGGGCTTGCCTTCCGTCATTGATCATGAACAAGGAGATGTTCTGGTTTGTTATCTAGATTCGTCGTAGGATCCCTTTGATAGAAGCTCGTTCTAAATCGGGTGCTATTGAAAGGTTTCTATTGCCAGACATGGAATAGGTAAAGAAGATGGACACGGAGTTTGAGTCCTCCGCTTACTCGGCTAATTTTAACGTCACTCGAGTGAACTCACATTGAATTGGAACATGTTGTTTGTTTTAAATCAATTCTCAAATCAATTCTCGTTGTCAACAGGAAATGGTAAAGAGGAGAATATATGATAGCTCAAAATTGTGCTTTTATTTAGATAAATAAGATGTTAGCACAGACTCGATGGATATATGTGACTCATGGGGAGAGCCCCCAGTTGTCATTTAGGAATAAAAGGACAGACGCTAGGATAGATATGAGAAAGCCTAAGACTCGGGCTCGAACTCGGACTCGGACTCAATCGTAGATACGGACTCCTAATCATCATGTTCCTCCTCGAAGGTCTCTTTCGCAGCATCCAGTGGCTTGAATGTCTGATCTTGAGCATTGACCCACTTGAGCACTTCACTCTCGTTGTTGGGGATGATATGAGGATAAAAGTCCATGAGACTTTCATCTCCTTGCAGAATGAGATGACCATTAGGCTTGTTTTTATCACTTGGTTGGCATAGGGAAAGCTATCAGTACATGCTTGTCGATCATATTTTGAATAACATGTTTCAGTTTGAAGCATGTTTTAGTGTCATGACCTTTTCCTTGATGATATTGGCAATAGGTACTGCCGTCCCAGAAATGGGTTTTCCTGCTTTCAGACGGGTCCGGAGTGGGCCCGACTGGTTGTAGCTTCCCTTCAGTCATAAGCTTTTGGAGAGCTGCGGCATAGGTTGTGTTGAGGTTGGTGAATGTCCTTTGAGAACGTTCAACCTTGCTGTTTGACTCGAGACATCCAGCAGGATTGTCTTGACTGAGAGGTGCAATTATGATTTTGCCAGCCTCGATCATATCTTGAATGGCATTCTTCAGTTTGAAACAGGTTTCGGTGTCATGGCCCTTGCCTTGTGATGTGACCATAATTAGAGCATCATTAGTCCCCGAATTAGCCTTGTTCCCATGCTTTTTAGTGCATATTTGGGTCATTTATTGTCTTTACTCCTTTGTTTTGCATATTCTTCGAGGTTTTGTTTCCTTGGTAGGAAAGGAGTGCAAACCTTGCATTTTCATGGCAAAATGAAGCTAAATTGATTAAATTCAATGACCAAGCATCTAAGAGAAGACAAGACTAGAAGGCCTTTGTACATACTATAGTAGATGGGCAATGATGAGAAAAGATCCTTGCATCCCCGAGGAAATTCTCAAGGATTTTATGAAGAGAAAGAAAGAAAAGAAGAAAGAAAGAAGCTGTAAGACAATCCGAGCGGATTGCCCACAATCCGCCCGTCCAGCAAGGGCAATCCGAGCGTCTTCCCTAGCTGGACGCCCGTCCAGAACCACCACAATCCGCCCGTCCACCCCAACAATCCGCTCGTCCAAAACACCCACAAACCGCCCGTCCCGTGCCCTGGATGATCGGATTGCGTGTCAACCATTTCGTCTTCTACTCATTCAAGGAAGGATGCGCATATTTTTCTAAGACCGGCAAAAAGGAGACCGTAGTCTTCCTTGAAACCTGCGATTCCTCAAGGACTTAATCGTCATTTAAGCTCATAGTAAACCCTAATTCATGTAACTAATCCCCACTATAAATACCCCATTAGGCTAATTAGATTATCATGTTCATCTTAGCAATCTCTAGGGTAGTTTATATCAATTAAATCTCTCTTTAATCTTGTAATCAACATTTAATCAAGTTTTAATACAAATTTTATTTCCTTAATCTCTCTTTGGTTCATATTTCATTTTGTGTAATTGAAGATTATTTGGGTTATTATTGGGAGATTGACAACCTTCCAATCAATCATCAAGTACTTCTATTATTCTTTGCTTTATTATTGGAATCATTAGTAGGTATAATTCTCTTAATCCCTTTTTAATTATTGTTAATTATCTTCATTTATTCATCATGTTTCACTTTGTTGGTATGATTGACAACCTTGCTAGCATGTTCAACATTATAATGAGTGAGTAGTTTCCTTAGCTAGGTTAATGTGTAATTAGGGGAAACCAACATGGAGGATGATTCATGCTTAAATTAATATGTTTTCATAGTTTATTCGCTTGCTTGTTGTGATCTCAACTTATGCACATGTTATGTTTGATGGAATGCGAGCCTATGAATCCTTGCATTTTTACCCATCACCTATCTTTTCAATGAGACTTGTAAGACATAAACCAACTCGAGTCTCATTAGACCATGCATATAGTTGAGTAGGAAGATTAAGTCGACTTGTAGGTGTTGTACAATCTAATCGATTCGGCTCCGGGACCCAAACTTTCCTAGGATTGTAAGATATAAACCAACTCGATCCATCACAACAATAATTGCTTGCTTATAATTTGAGAATATGTTTGTATGATCAATTCCCATGAATCCCTTATGACCCCATGACACCCTAGTGCCTTTTATCAATTGTTTACATCCCTTTTTAATCATCTTGCTTGTTTACTTTTATTGCTATTTTAGTCTAGTGATCTTCTATTTCAAACCCCAAATTGTGACACCCCTAGACACCACTAGTTGCAATTGAAAATATCATCTCAATTCCCGTCCCTTGGGATCCGACCTTTACTTGCCTCTTTACTAATTGTAGAGTTGTTTGTGGAGTTATAAATTGTGTTTTGGTCTAGGTGCTCCTAACGACAAGTACCGAAAACTAAACCCTCCTAAGGGAACACGACCAAAAATGGCGCCGTTGCCGGGGACGGTGTTAACTTGATTTAGATTTTCTTATATTGTTATTAATTGTGTCTTTATTTGCCTTGGGGAAGTAAAACTCCTCAAGGTTTGTTCTAATTATTTTCGAGTTGTTTGATATTTTGCATGTCTAGAAGATCACAAGGTAACTTGTTACCCTTTGATCACGAAATTGAAAGGACTTTGACAAACAATAGAAGACTTGCTAGAAGAACTTTGAGAGGTATTGGTGAGGTTGTAGATATTCAACCAAACACTATTGAGTTCATCAACCCTTTTTCAAGAGAAGGTGAGGAGAACCCAACACAAAATCCAACACAAAATCAACCCACAATGCCTAAATTTTCATCACATTCCGTACCCACCGAGGAGAACCTACCCAATGGTACTCCCATACCACAACATTTAACCGGAAATTTCATTCCCAAATCCGCATTTATCCAATTAGTCGAAAGAAGCCAATTTGGGGGGATGCCTAGTGAAGACCCTCACTCTAACATGGAGACTTTTTGCGACTATTGTGATGCAATTTCTCAAACCGGTGTAACTCAAGACCAAATTCGATGGGTGTTATATCCTTTTTCTCTAATTGGCACCGCAAAACAATGGTTGAAAGGCTTTGATAAGGCTACTCTCAGAATTGATTCTTGGAAGAAATTGGCTCTAGCTTTCTACAAAAAGTTTTATCCACTGGAAAAGACTAACATGCTGAGAGCTCAAATTACGGGCTTTAAGCAAAGAGATGAAGAATCTTTTTATGAAGCTTGGGAGCAATTCAAGGGAATTTGTCGCTCATGTCCTCATCATGGACTTAGCGAGTGGTTCTTGGTACAACAATTTTGGAACGGGCTTTATGAAGACTCAAGAAACATTCTCAACATGGGATCAAATGAATGTTCATCGAAGTTAACGACAATCAAACTTGGAACAAGATTGAGGAAATGGCGGTCCATAATTCACAATATAGTAGACCTCGCAAGGCTACTAGAGGAGGAAAGCATGAAGTGGACTCTATTACTCAATTGGGTGCTCAACTTAGTGCTCACATTGATACCATCAATTTGAAGTTCGAAAAAGCTTTGGCTACACTTGAAGAAGCCTCAAAATCACCAAAGCAACATGTTAATGCCATGACGGCATCTTCATCAATCCCAAGTGGAATATGTGAGAATTGTGGAACTTTGGGACATGACCAAAGTGAATGTAGGGGAACAAATGAACAAGTGAATGCTTTTCAAGCATACAAGAGTGGTACCCCTTATTCCAATTATTACAATGAAACCACCAAATTCCACCCAAATCTCTCATACAAAAGCCAAAATGTTCAAAACCCTCAACCAACGTACACCCCACCTCCCATGAGAAACCAAAATCAAAGACTCTTTTACAACCAAAACCAAGGTTACCAAAATCAAACTCCATACAATCAACAAAATGACCAAGGTTTTGATGTTCAAAAAGCGGTCCTCCAAATGCAAAAGAATCAACAAGAGTTTTTCACTCAAATGCAAAAGGATAGTCAAGCAAAGGAAATCACCATCAACAACATCCTAGCCCACACCAAAATGTTGGAAACCCAATTGACTCAACTAGCATCTTCAAGCTCACAAAGACAAAAGGGGTAATTACCACCTCAAAGTAATCCCCCAAGACATGAAACGGTTAGTGTCATTCACTTGAGAAGTGGCACTAGGTATGAAGCACCGGAAAAGAAAGTTGAGGATGAAGTTGTGGAAGCTAGTGACAAAGAAGAAGTTGTGCAAAACTCCAAGGATGGAGAACCATCAAAAGAAGAAATTTAAAAGAAAAATGAAGACAAGGCCAAGGGGAAGGAGCCCATTGTGATTAGACTTCCTTTTCCGAGTCGTCAAGCCAAGCCCAAATTTGATGACCAACTTGGAAAATTTATGGAAATTGTGAAGAATTTGGAAGTCTCAATTCCTTTCACAGAATTAATCAATCACGTGCCGGCCTATGCAAATTACATGAAAGACATCCTCACGAAGAAGAAGTCGATCCGGAAGCTTGAGAATATCGCCTTCACTAAGGTGAGTAGTGCAATACTTCAAGGGAGTTCACCTCCAAAACTTAAAGATCCGGGAAGCTTCTCAATACCGTGTACCATTGGCGACACCACGATCAACAAAGCCTTATGTGATCTAGGGGCTAGTGTGAGTGTTATGCCATACTCGGTGAGTAAATGGTTAGTGATGGGAGAGCTTAAATGCACCAATATCACACTCCAAATGGCCGATAGATCGACGAAGACACCATTTGGTATATGGGAAGATGTTCCCGTAAGAGTTGGGAAATTTTTCATCCCGGTGGACTTTGTCATTGTTGACATGGAAGAAGACTCCAATATTCCGATCATTCTAGGTAGACCTTTATTGGACACTGCGGGTGCGGTGATAGATCTGAAGCATGGAGAGCTCACTCTAGAAGTGGGAGATGAGAGCATAACTTTCAATCTTGACAAGATCATGAGAGCTCCCCGTTTACATGAACCATGTTTTATGGTTGATCATTATAGCCGGAAGGATGATAGGAAGAAGTCGGAACTCCAATGGAAGAATAAAGTCGATGATGCTCCATTCAAAGAGCGAGGAAATTGTAACAAAGAGAGCTTAAAAAGCTCACCAAAGTCAAGCAATAAAGAAGATGGCCTTATTGGCCAAGACAAGAAAGTGGGAGAGTTGTCTCTATCAACTCAAGTGATCTTTAGTGACCAAGTAGATGAAGTTTGTGGTCTTTAGGACAATGAGTTTGAAGGGATTTTCAATCCTTACATTGGTAATGCTATCGATCAAGACCAACATGAAGGACAACAAGTGCAAAGATCTATTGAGGATCTTTATCATAATAATGAACAAGCTTTTGACTACTTCTTCAAGGTGTTGAGTAACATCAACAACACCTTGGACATGCCCCCATGACATCTCAATAAGGATGAGAGTTTGGTGGAGTCCTTTCCAAACCACCATTTGTAAATATTTCTAACTCCCTAACTTGCATTTTAATTCTTACATTGCATTTTTGTCATTATTGGATTTTTATGCTTTAATAAAGATATTTATCATTTTTGAGAGAAGTGAGGGAGGGACTAATGATTTTATTGATGTGTAGTGCTTTAGCTTAGTGTGGTGAGAATAATTGCCTAGGCTATTCATGCCTTAGTAGTGCCCCTACAATGAAGAACACGGATTTGAAGAATGAAAATGACACGGGATATGCAAGTGCACAGATGGAACTGAATCCGGGTAGACTAGGAGGAATCCAAGCGTCCTTATGGGGAATCTGCTCGTCTTATGGGAATCTGAGCGTCTATGGCAGAATCCGTCCGTCCAAATGAGCTTCAAAATTGAAAAGTTTGGTCTGTTAGAGAATCCGAGCGTCCCAGCAGAGAAGATGCTCGTCTAAAAGAATCCGCTCGTCTTTGCAAGAAGATGCTCGTCTTTTTGCCAGTGCAGATTGAGAAAATTCGTTGTAACAGAATCCGCTCGTGTTTAAGGGAATCCGCTCGTCCTGAATTGCAGAAATCCGCCCGTCTTCACTGATAGACGCTCGTCTTTAGGCGATATTTCCTGAACCCAAATAGAGCAGAATCCGAGCGTCTTCCCCCTGCAGATTAGAAATTTTGGGTGTTTTAAATACCCCTTCCCACATTCATTCATTCATTCATTCATACATTCAAAACACTACCCATAAACCCCAAAACCCTCATCCTCTCCGTCACCAAAAACAAGATTTCCTCAACCAAATTCAACAAAATCAAATTCAAACTTCCTTACAACAACAATTAATCACTCCTTTTTCAATAATAATCAATCCAAGCACGAAAATCTTCAACCTTTGAGTCGATTTTTGAAATACAAAGGTTAAATTCTTTCATCTTAAAATCGATTTGGGTATAATTGGAAATTGAAGATTTTCAATCTTTTCTTGGTATAATCATCAATGGCAAGAACAAAAGGGTCAACAAAGGCACTCAAGGCAAAGGCACTCTAAAAAAGGCAACAATGTCTTCAAGCAAAGAAAGCTTCAATGGCGATGGTGGTTGCTAATGCAAACTTGGAAGTTCAACAACAACAAAATCCTCCCTTGGAAGCAACAACATCAACAACTCCGAAAATTGCTCAATTACCAAACTATCCGGAGGTAAGTTTCATTTCTAGCTCCCATAGGGATACATTTGCCAAGTATGCTAAGAAAGCCATTCTACCCACCATATTCATATGTGAAGATGCCTTCAACAAATTGGGTGTCCTTGAATAAACGAAATCCTTCTTTGAAGCCATGGGGTTGGGAAAATTGTTTACTACAAGAGAATTGACATACCCCTCCCTTACCTTGGAATTCTTTTCATTGAAAGTGACTAAGGTAGAGAATAGAACATATATCGAGTTTCGCCTTGCCAATGTGAATAGGCGCATCACCTTTGATGTTTTGAGTAAAGCATTAGGTCTTAGTGATACACCATACTATCATAAGATGCCCGAAAATAATGACCCCGCTCCTCTTTGGGAGGCGTTTTCCGGGAAGAAATTTGTGAGCTTTCATGCTTGTCGCGCACTATTAGTCCACCATCCGGGCATTAGAGTGTGGCACAAGGTCATCGGGAATACTATAATTGCAAGAAAAGACACTAATCACTTTACAAAGCTCGATTTTGTTCTACTTGAGTCGACCTTAAATGTTGGAAGGGAATTCACTAAGCCTTACAATGCTCTAAGACTTTTGGTGGAAAGATGGCTCAATGTTGATTGCGGTAAGGAAGGCACCGCTTTTATCATAAATGGAGGTCTAGTTACTCTCTTGGCCAAGTACTTTGATACAAATTTCAACAAGGATAACACCTATATGGCGGTCAAAGGAGGTCATCTCATTGACATGGATGCCATGATTAACAAGTACAAGTGGGTCAAGCATAACTCTCTTGACACCAACTATGGGTGGCTCACCAATGATGCTAGATCTTTCACTTTGCCTTCCAAGATATGCCGCTTGAGTGCTCATCGAACAAACTACCTACTTCCACTCTCAAAGGGCGCCGAGTACATCATCCGTCAACAAAGGGGCGAAATTGAAGAGCCCTCCTCCTCCATTGTCACACCACCCTATCCATTCAAATATCAAGAGTTCAAACCCGAAGGTGTTGAAGTGGGCAATAACTATATGACTCTACTTATGCAAGAGATGCATAAACAAGCTTACAATGATCGAGTAGATGCATACTTGGCCCAATATCCACCCCTATTTCATTTAGCTAGGCAAGGACTACTTGATCCTTCATGTCCTTTGCCTAGTTGGGCGGATAGGGAAGTCTTCTTTCCAAGCACATCTAAGGGTGAAAGACAGGGTGAAGATGGGAATGTCGATGATGAGGTTGATGATGATGAGGGTGTTGATGAATAGGTAAATGATGAAGAAGAAGAGGCTAATGAAGATGTTGAAGGAACTGAGCAAGGAAGTGAAGAGGGAAGTGGAGATAGGTCCGCTTCTATGGAGGAAAATGATGACAATGATGATATGGTGGAGGACTAACAAGCTTTGGAGGCTCCTACCCTCTTGTGGTTTGTCTACTTCTTTCTTTATTTATTTATTTTTATCTTGATCATAGTTTGGAGAGTCCTAGCAACATGAGGACTAACACCTCGGCCCCATTAAGGTGTTCTTATTTTATTGTTCTCGTTTGAAAATCCAAAATGACAATATATAGTTTCATGCATTGCATCTTGTGTGCATGAACTACCCCATAATTCAAGACATTAGAAATAATGTCTATCTCGGTTTAGGGAAGTACATGCATACGCAACGGGAGGTAATCTAAATTATGCTCTCCGTCATAAACAAAAACCCATGCATCATGTAGTGTAGATTAGTATAACTTGCATTTAGTATAGAATTCATGCATCATACTTGCATAATTTCCTATCATTTTGGCCATTTAGGACAATGCCCATATTAGTGTGGGGATGGGAAATTCTAACTTAACTTTTATTCAAAAACCCAAAAAAATAAAAAAGTTTCGAAAAAATCAAAAAAATTGAAAAATTTGAAAATCCAAAAACAAGTTCATTTCCTTTGTAGTATAGACTTGTATATATTGTTGTATATATTGTGTTTGTTCTATCCTTGTTCACATTGATCGACTATGCCACATCCGAGACATGAGGATATTGAAGACCGCATGGTATGATCTTTCCAATCTCCTTTTTCTTCTTTATGTTAATGACTATGTGGCTTTATTTTGATTGATGCGGTATAACAATGTGAATTTAGGACTTGCATTTAGATTACATGGCATATTAGTTGGTAGAATCATTTGCATTAAGATGTTTATATGTTAGTTGCATCATGGCATGTAGTTGCATGTTAGAAAATTTTGCGAAACTGTCTACTTGGGAAGCTTGACAAGTGTATATAGGCCTTAGTAGATGCTTTTTCTTCTTAAGACTTTGTTTGTTAGAATACTTGTAAAACACCCTAGGATGTGTCATGCTAGTATCCTTTTAGCCATGGATTAAGGCCTAGTCAAGAGTACCTTGTGGTGTGATAACTCCTTGGCTACCGTTTATTCCAAGGTGACCCTTGAAACCATGCATCCATCATCCATGTTCTACCACATTTTTGTCATCAAAGGGAATGGGCACAAAAAGAAATTGATTTGAGTTCAATGAAATGAAAAGTGAAAGAAAGTTTGCAAAATGCATCAAATGAACAGAGTAGCAAAAATAGACTTCTAATGCTTTAAATATAAGGAACCCTCACTACATATGGGGTGACTTTGAAAATGTTCAAAAAGAAATGCAAAAAGTTGAAAAGTTGTCAAGTGTTGAAATGCCAAACATCAAAGAAATGCAAATGAAAATGTTCTCAAATGTTATATGCCACAAGAATTGGGGGGAAAAACAAAAACAAAAGCAAACTCCCAAAATGAAACTCAAATATCTATTGATCCCTTTATCCATCATATCCATTTTTGTGCATGGTAGAGAGGGGACGACCCTTCTTCTTGTCTAGGCAAGAGGGGGAATTCCGCGATCCTCCAGTGTTTCTAACACCATAGGGAGCCTATTCTTGACAAAATCATTTAACGATTGAGGACAAAGGTACCCTAACTTGACACAATTTGGAGGTGATTTATTGGTATCCTTCTAGGCTTAGTAGTTTGAAGAAATTGCATCTATGAAGGAGTGTGTACCCTTGAATTGCTTCCCTTGTAGATAATTTCCGCCACTTAGATGAGGAAAGTGTCTATTCTTTTGTAGATGCATCCATTACTTAACTTTGTGTGCTTTAATGTTTGGATGTGTCGCCATTTTGGCAAGACCCACCTTGCCTTACAAGAAGGCATCCTACCTCATGGTTGTCTTGTTGTCAGTTGAAGGGGTGGAGTGAGACCCGCTAATTGTCTTATATCGGCTATGCTATTAGGTTAGTTTAAATAACGGTCCTAGTCTTTGTCACCTCTTTACTCGGGACGATCAAAGGTTCGGTTTGGGGATATTTGATGTGACCATAATTAGAGCATATTTAGTCCCCGAATTAGCCTTGTTCCCATGCTTTTTAGTGCATATTTGGGTCATTTATTATCTTTAGTCCTTTGTTTTGCATATTCTTTGAGGTTTTGTTTCCTTGGTAGGAAAGGAGTGCAAACCTTGCATTTTCATGGCAAAATGAAGCTAAATTGATTGAATTCAATGACCAAGCATCAAAGAGAAGATAAGACTAGAAGGCCTTTGTACATACTATAGTAGATGGGCAATGATGAGAAAAGATCCTTGCATCCCTGAGGAAATCCTCAAGGAGTTTATGAAGAGAAAGGAAGAAGCTGTAAGACAATCCGAGCGGATTGCCCACAATCCGCCCGTCCAGCAAGGGCAATCCGAGCGTCTTCCTCAGCTGGACGCCCGTCCACAACCACTACAATCCGCCCTTCCACCCCAACAATCCGCTCGTCCAAAACACCCACAATCCGCCCGTCCCGTGCCCTGGACGCTCGGATTGCGTGTCAGCCATTTCGTCTTCTACTCTTCAAGGAAGGATGCGCATAATTTTCTAAGACCGGAAAAAAGGAGACCGGAGTCTCCCTTGAGACCGGCGATTCCTCATGGTCTTAATCTTCATTTAAGCCCTTAGTAAACCCTAATTAATGTAACTAATCCCCACTATAAATACCCCATTAGGCTAATTAGATTATCATGTTCTTCTTAGCAATCTCTAAGGTAGTTTATATCAATCAAATCTATTTTTAATCTTATAATCAACATTTAATCAAGTTTTAATACAAATTTCATTTCCTTAATCTCTCTTTGGTTCATCTTTCATTTTGGGTAATTGAAGATTATTTGGGTTATTATTGGGAGATTGACAACCTTCCAATCAATCATCAAGTACTTCTATTATTCTTTGCTTTATTATTGGAATCATTAGTAGGTATAATTCTCTTAATCCCTTTTTAATTATTGTTAATTATCTTCATTTATTCATTATGTTTCACTTTGTTGGTATGATTGACAACCTTGCTAGCATGTTCAACATGATAATGAGTGAGTAGTTTCCTTAGCTAGGGTTAATGGGTAATTAGGGGAAACCAACACGGGGGATAATTCATGCTTAAATTAATATGTTTTCATAGTTTATTCGCTTGTTTGTTGTGATCTCAACTTATGCACATGTTATGTTTGATGAAATGCGAGCCTATGAATCCTTGCATTTTTTACCCATCACCTATCTTTTCAATGAGACTTGTAAGACATAAACCAACTCGAGTCTCATTAGACCGTGCATATAGTTGAGTAGGGAAGATTAAGTCGACTTGTAGGTGTTGTAAAATCTAATCGATTCGGCTCCGGGACCCAAACTTTCCTAGGATTGTAATATATAAACCAACTCGATCCATCACAAAAATAATTGCTTGCTTATAATTTGAGAATATGTTTGTATGATCAATTCCCATGAATCCCTTATGACCCCATGACACCCTAGTGCCTTTTATCAATTGTTTACATCCCTTTTTAATCATCTTTCTTGTTTAATTTTATTACTATTTTAGTCTAGTGATCTTCTATTTCAACCCCAAATTGTGATACACCTAGACACCACTGGTTGCAATTGAAAATCTCATCTCAATTCCCGTCCCTTGGGATCCGACCTTTACTTGCCTCTTTACTAATTGTAGAGTTGTTTGTGGAGTTATAAATTGTGTTTTGGTCTAGGTGCTCCTAACGACAAGTACCGAAAACTAAACCCTCCTAAGGGAACACGACCACCTTGATGGTATTGCCAATAAGAATTACCATCCCAGGATCGGGCTCTTTTGTGTTCGGGTTTGTCCGGAGTCGGACCAATGGGTTAGAGCATTCCTTCTGAAGCAAGTATTTCCAGAGTGGTGCCATATGTTATTCCCAGATCTGTGAACACCCTTTAATGTTTTCCCGCGATTCCAACATTGGTGTTTTTGGGACGTTGGTTGATATTTTGAAGGGTATTTTGGTGAGGTCATTTCATGTTCTTTGTCGGTAGGTTCGTGGGTATGGGAACCATCAGATGATTCCTCATTTTCAACAGCTGTTGGTTGGTGAACCAAGGGTTGGTTTCCTTGATTGTCAGGTTCATTTTCGGTACTACCAAACCTCTTCTCCAGATTAGCTACCCGAGTGTTCAAATCATCAATAACCACTTGCAGCTTTGAGAATATGTTGTTGATAGAGACGGAGAGCATCATTTTAGAGCTTTGTATGCCATCTTCATCAATTACATGAATTTTCTCATCGTTAGGAGAGATAAGATGAGAGTAGTCCAGGGAAGATTCCTCGCTGTGCTCAATAGGGTATTCAGGAGGGTTGTTTTTGTTGTTTGTTGAGGGAGGTTATGGAACTCGCCCTTTTCGATCATATCAAGGATGACACCTTTTAGGGGGAGACACATTTCAGTGTCATGTCCGCGACCTTGGTGATATTGACAGAACAGTTTTCCGTCCCATCTTCGACCTCGCTTGCATGGTAAAGGGTCTGGAGTTGGACCAATTGGTTTGACCTTTCCTTTGGATATTAGCCTTTCCAAGGCTGTGGCATAAGGCATACCCAAATCAGGGAAGGACCTATGAGGTCGTCTGGTTTTGGTTGGACGAGTTCCTAGGGGATTGGCTTCAGTGGTTTTGGTAGCCTTCCAACTAGGGTTAATTTTGTTGTTGGCAAGTAGCTGGCTTTCAAGGAGCTTAACCCTTTGCTCAATATCAGAAGAAGGAAAATTCCCAGTTATCATTTTGTCCTCAACTTGGGAGAGACGAGTGCTCAAGTCTTCCACAGTAGCTAGGAGTCGAAGGACCATGTTGTTGGGTTTCGGCAGAAGTCATGGCAGATGAAGGTTGATCAGCTTCTTGACTTTCTTGTTGGCGATCGATGCCACCCAAGGGATTCCTATTTGACATAACGATAGGCGTTATAACTTGTCTTGGCAGGGGATTGCACAAACAAAGGTAAGTGCGACACATATGTGTAAAACGCAGTTTTGTCGTGAAGACGCGACAGTGTGACTAGGTTATGAGTTCATTAAAGATCGTGAATGACCTCTTGTGTTTGAACTCTTGGTGCATGACATTGAACTTAGACTCGAAAGTCGACTTTGGCATAGTGATGCCTAGCCATACGACTTCTGACTCAGTTTGTATGTGCGTTGCTGGCACGACGCCGTTGGACAAGACATGTACACAAACTTGACCTTTGCCCGTAATGTAGGGGAAATGCGGGTTTAATACCCGAAAGGTTTTGACTCTCCTAACGCCATCGAATATGTCTCGACAAATAGGCGACACGACCTAGACCAGAAGGTAGGTACTAATTTCGGTGGACACTCAACGTTATCTAGACGACCTCACTTGAAATCGACTGGACTCTAATCGACTCGAGCCTGAATCAGAAAGGTGGACTGAAATTTTCGAAAATAGAAATTTTCAAAAAGATTCATTTGTCGTTTTATCAACAGCTTCCAAAGAGTAAGGATCTTCAAAAGGTCGGCCAGTTGAAAGGGTTGTGTTAGGTTTGTTTTCAAAAGACGGTTTGGGTTGAAATTGCGGCGGCTCTGAAAACAATGTGTTGTTTCCGAAGACAGCTTTTGAAATTCCGAATCAGGGATTTGAAAATCGATAATTAAAGGATTTGGAATCGTCATCACAATGGCCATAAAAACGGTTAAATTCATTTTCGAGGATTTAAAATTGGGTTGAAAATTTGAGAACGGTTAAATTTGTTTTCAAAGATTTTGATTTTGAATTTGAAATTTGAAAACGGTTGAATTTGTTTTCAAAGACTTGATTTTAAATTGAAATTTGAAAACGGTTAAATTTGTTTTCAAATGATTTGAAATTGAATTGAAATTTGAAAACGGTTAAATTTGTTTTCAAAGATTTGAAATTGAATTGAAATTTGAAAACGGTTAATTTTGGTTTTAAATGATTTGAAATTGAATTGAAATTTGAAAAAGGTTAAATTGGTTTTCAAATGATTTGAAATTGGGTTTAAAATTTGAAAAGGGTTAAATTTGTTTTCAAAGATTTGATTTCGAATTGAAATTTGAAAACGGTTAAATTTGTTTTCAAAGATTTGAAATTTGAAAACGGTTAAATTTGTTTTCAAATGATTTGAAATTGAATTGAAATTTGAAAACGGTTAAATTGTTTTGCAAATGATTTGAAATTTGAATTAAAATTTGAAAACGGTTAAATTTGTTTTCAAAGATTTAACCTTGAATTGAAATTTGAAAACCGTTAAATTTGTTTTCAAAGATTTAATTTTGAATTGAAATTTGAAAACTTTTAAATTATTTTCAATGATTTGAAATTGGAAATTATGAGGATTGAATTCGTCATTATGACGGGTTAGAAAACCGTTTTAACCTTTGAAAGACGGTATGCAAATCGAAAAATGTGAGAATTGAAATCGTCATTACGACGACTTAGAAAAGCCAAATTTGATTTCGAAAACCAGATTTGAAAGTTGGAAAGTTGCACGGGTTGAAATCGTCAATACGACGGTTTGAAAAGCGTTTTAGTTTGAAAACTGATTTCGAATTTTGAAAATTCGAGGATAGAATTCGTCATTACAACGGCATAAAAAGGCGATTTGAGAATGCAACGGTCAGCGATAGACCGAGGTTTGAAACGGCCATTATGACGACGTAAAAGGGTATTTCGAATTGGCTTGTGAAAACCAAGGTTTGAAGTCGTTATTACAACGGCATGAAAAGGTGCATTTGGAACGGTTATAAAACCGGGTTTTGAAATGGCCATTATAACGGCCCAAAAAGGTGCATTTGAAATGGTTATAAAAACCGGGTTTTGAAATGACCATTATAACAGCGCGAAAGGTGATTTTGAAATGCAACGGTCGGCGAAAGACCGAGGTTTAAAACGGCCATTATAACGGCGCAAAATGTGTTTTTGAATCGGTTGTAGAAAACCGAATTTGAAAGTCGTCATTACGACGGCCTAAAAAGGCGTGCAACGGTCGGCGAAAGACCGAGGTTTGAAATGGCCATTATAACGGCGCAAAAGGGTGTTTTGAAAGTTGAAAATGACATGGAAGGACTTATGATCAAGTAGCACATAAGCACTCACAGATTCATTATATTATGCATAATGCTGACACGGGTTTTGGCTTAAAAGTGTGGGTTACACACCAAGCGATCAAACCTCGATTTGCGAGAGGGATACCAATCCAAACAAAATGTGTAAGGAGGGTGCCCTAGCCTCGTGCTCGAAGGTGATGAAAGCTCTTTGACGAAACAGAAGTGTGTAACGTCAACGGTATGCTTGACTCAATCGGGATTCGAAACGCGGGGATGAGAAAACTCACATCGACGGGACGAGCCAATTGGTCGATAAAGGTTAGGTTGTGGGCCCGGACAAGGAACCCGACATATGACCGTATCATCAATTAATGCATTCCAACCAAGACCTCGTTCGAGTCTCGCCATCTAGGGATCACAAAGAGGTAAGTGTCCTAGTTTTCCCCAGCGGAGTCGCCAAATCTGTGGACATGGGCCCCAGGCTGGTTTGTGGATTTGGGCCACCTACCGATCTGCGGTCACGGGCCACCTGCACGCCAAGCCATTCTGTTGACATGCAGGGGTCTAGAAAGCCACGCTCGGCGGCGTAAAAATGCTTTCGACCGGATCGCTTTAGATCGGTCGGTTTCGTCTCGGTAAAGGTCTCGAAACGATGCAGAGATGTTCGGAGTCGCCCCCAAGCATTTGTGGGATGCTTGGAACCCGTTCGAAATCCACTTTATACCTCGGTCAAACGAAGCACAAAGCAGTGTTTTACATAGGTACTAAAGATAAGGACTCGTCCCCCTTTTAGGTGTCCGATTAGTGTTTTACATAGCAAATGTTGACTTTCTGGTTGACTTTAGGCACACGTGCCTTTACATAAATAGTGTTCTGCGACGGAATTTCCGTCGTAATTATTGACTTTATGGTTGACCATTGTGCCTACGTGGCCTGTATAAACAGTGAACTGCGACGGATTTTCCGTCGCAGATATTGACTTTTTGGTTGGCCATTATGTCCACGTGGCCTCCCATGAACAGTGGATGGCGACGGAATTTCCGTCGCAAGTCCCTCTTTTGCGACGGGTTTCTGCGACGCTTTGATCCGTCGCAGATATTTAGTTGCAACGGAATTCCCGTCGCAAAACCAAATTTTGCGACGAAATAAAGCGACGGGTTAAATCCGTCGCAATTCCGTCGCAAGTTCTATTTTTGCGACGGGATTGACATATTTGCGACGGAGTTTTCCGTCGCTATGGAACCTTTTCTTTGTAGTGTGTGCCGAAAATGACTCTCGTACGCCCTAGATAAGGCCATCCACTATCCAAAGGTTCTGAGTAAGGGGCAAGGGTACGTATTGGGAAGCCCTTTAATCGGACACCTAATCCCGCCCGCGTTAGCGGCCTCGACTGATCGATCGTGGTTGTTTAAGTGCAAGAGTTGATAAAACGGTGTAAATGCATGAATGCACATCCAAAAGTGTTAACCTAACATGTGAGTTTCTAAGTCGGCTTGTTAATCCAAATATCAAGCATAAGATGTCAAGTTGGATTTATGGTTGATTTTCATGTGAGAACGGAAATTAAACATCCATTTACCAAATTCGGTTATGATGCTTAACACGATCCATTTATTGAAAAAGGGAGTCAAAGGACAAAGTGTAAAAATGTAAGCTTGTCAATCTGATCTGTCATGGATTCGAATTAACCGTAATCGGGATCATCCTAGACAAGTGCTAAAAACGAGGCAGAACAGCGCCAGGCAGCCCTGTTAAGGCGCGAGCCTATATGCGAGGTAAGGGGCTATGCCCAGGTTTTGAAATATGAAAGCAGAGGGCCTCTTGGGACGCGAGCCATGGGGCGAACCAAGAGATGCCTCGTGGTTGTTAAAATGGTTGTTTAAAACCGTATTTGTGAATAAATTATTTGCAAGTATGATTTGCATGACTCGGAATAATTACTATAATATTAGTAATATTCGTTGTCGGATTTACAAGTTTGAAAAGTATAGTTTACAATTAAAAATGTAAAATGTTTGATTTGAACTAATCATGTTAAGTTCATTTCTTTGTAATTAGTCAAGTTAATCATCGTATCCGGATTAAACCGACATGTTATAAAGAACCAAGGATGATTATGAATTATGACTAATATGTTCACAAATGTAAACAAATGAGAAACATGGTAAATAAAAGAAAAGGGTGTTAAAATACCCATTAAAATGTAATTAACCAATAATGTCATCGAGTCACGGAATAAACCGTCATGGTATAAAGAACCAAGGATGATTTTTGATTTATGGTTAAAAAGGTTTGTCATAAAAATGATTTGAAACATTTGAAATGGTAAAAACCGATTACAAATAAGAAATGAAATAAGAGAAAAGACGAGAACAAACATGGTTGAGTCTGACCCGAAAACCCACAAGAGGCGCGAGCCACTTTGCATAACAAAGGGCTTCTGTCTCGGGCCAAAACTCGGTTTTGGCTCGTCTAACCTATATTTGAATCGTGTTATGCATCATGCATGCTTATAAAGTTATAAAAACAGTAAAGACATGAAATAAATAAGTTGTTTACACCCTCAAACTTACGTATTTTGATGTTTGCGAAGTAGACGACTTTAGAGACGGTTTTCTCGTTGTGACTAATCGCGATCAAAGAAGTTTAAAAGAGTGCCTTAAAAAAGGATTTTCTTTTGAAAATGAGTTGAAAATATGTTAATTAAAACATTTTGATTGACGAATTGAGTTGGTCAAAGGGGTCGGTCGAATGCACGGCAACGGTACCAAACAAAATGTGTAAGGCTTGTGTTTACGATCGGTAGGTCATAAACACGTGTCGATTTGTTGACTTAGGAAGTCGAGTATAGAAGTTTAAGGGAGATGTGAGGGGGCGGACTCTCGCGTAAATAATTTAGTGTGTGATGGTTGATATTTATAGGGAAATGTGGGATGGTAGGTCGGTTGTGTTTGCTTAGAAGCTAAGCAGACACCCCATTGAGGCGCTAGCTACCTCGTGATGCAAATGGGTGTATTGTCCCTTTCAATTTGGACGTGGCCAATTCTCCATCCATTATTGATTTGTGGTAATAAAATAGGATGTCGTGTAACAACATGGGCATCTAATGATATGATTTTGGTGTTACTTGAGGTAGGTGTTTTGCGCGCTTGACTAGGGTTTGGCCCGTGTGAGTCGGGATTTGAATTTCGAGTCGGTTTTTGGCCCGGTGTCGGTTTTGACTCTAATTAGGGTCATTTTAATGAAAATGACATGATGAAGACATTCATGGCATTATTTTTGACATTCAAGATTTGGGTTGACTCAGGTTAACTCGAGTTGCGGGTTTCTGAGTCGGTTTTGGGTCCGAAGACGGTTTTAACTCTTAATAGTGTTATTTTAATGCAAATGAAGTTAGAAAACTTTTGAAATCATTTTTCCTATCCGAGTAGTGCATTAAACCATCTCATTTATAGCCAATCTAGGCACGCATATCAAAAACACGTTACTGTCCGATCATCATCGGGTGGTTTTTGGAAGGTGCAGATACTGGGTATATATCTACATTAGTCAGTTACATGAAGTGATTGGGAGTTGGAGGTGGATGATGATCAGCTGTTTATTGTATGTACTTGTCTTATTTTAATTATGTAGTAAACTCACCCCGTTGTTGTTTTGTAAAATCTGTGGTGATCCATTTGGGGATGGTGAGCAGATTGTGACAGGTGATGATGATTATTAGCTTTGGGGGAAGAGATGGGGAGTCATTATTCGAGTCTAGCTTCCGTTATCATGAGATTTACTTTCATAGTTTCAGTTGTTCAGTTCTAGCAAACAGTATTTTGGTTTTGGTTTTTGGAAACATGTAAACATTAATTTGTTATACTTTAATAATTGTTTTTTTGGAATGGTAACTTTGATATTATAGCCTCGGGAAACCGAGATGGTGACGGTCTCTCATGTTAGGGTGGTCTTGGTAAGGCACCTTGGTATGTGGGGGTGTCACAGTAAGAGCAGGATCATTGGCCAAGGAAGAACAACAAATGTCTACAGTGGAATTCTCAGTGATGATCAGGTCGCTACCATGTCCTGTGGTTTTAGGCATAAGAATCTGGTTAAAACTCCATGGTTGGTGTTGCGAAAATAATAAGTGTGTCTTAGTTTATGAGTTTTACCTAATGGTAGCCTTTAATCTCTGATACGATTCTCTGTGTCGAATGGTGTGCTCACATGGGAGCAGAGAATAAATGGAGAATTATTCGAGGGACTGCTTACTTGCCTTGCGTACCTACATGAAGAATGTGATGTTCTAATCATTCACAGGGTTGTTAAGTCCTGTAATGTCATGCTTGATTCTGATTTTACACCTAAGTTGGGCGATTTTTGGGTTTGCAGAGGTCTACAACAATGGGTCCAAACCGAAAATCCATCCTATCAGGTGGCATAATAGAGTACTTGGCTCCAGAATACGTGTACCACGACTTCCCAACTGCAAAGTCTGATATTTAAAGCTTCGGGGTGGTACTGCTGGAGGTCATGTCAGGAAGGCGGGCTTTACATGAGGGTGGGCTGCAGCTTGTAGAATTGGTTTGGAACTTGCGGGAGATAGGTATAGTGACCAAGACTGCTGATGCAAAGCTAAGGGAAAGTGTAGTCGGAAGGATATCGAGGGGGTGCTTAAGGTGGGATTATGGTGTACTGATCGGAGCCATTTAGTTCACAAATTAAGCAATTGTGGTCGTTGGTCAATGGTCGATACAAAACACAATTTATACTTCACAAACAACTCTACAAATTAGTAAAGAGGCAAGTAAAGGTCGGATCCCAAGGGACGGGTATTGAAAACGAAGATTTCTATTGCTACTAGTGGTGTCTAGGGGTGTCACAAGTTGGGTTGATGTAGAAGGTTACTAAACTAAAATAGCAATGAAAATAAACTAACAAGGTAAATGGAATAAGGGTGTAAACAATTGATTAAAAGCACTAGGGTGTCATGGGTTCATAGGGGATTCATGGGATATGATCATACAAACATGTTCTCAATTTATAAGCAAGCAATTATTGTTGTGATGGATTGAGTTGGGTTATATCTTACAATCCTAGGAAAGTTTGGGTCCCGGAGCCGAATCACATAGATTGTACAACACCTACAAGTCGACTTAATCTTTCCTACTTAACACATGCATGATCTAACGAGACTCGAGTTGGGTTATGTCTTACAAGTCAAGTTGAAGAGATAGTAGATGATAATAAATGCAAGGATTCATAGGCTTAGCATTTCATCAAACATAACATGTGCATGTATTAAGATCAAAACAAGCAAGCAAATAAGATATGAAAGCATATTGATTTAAGCATGAATCATCCCCATGTTGGTTTCCCCTAATCACCCATTAAACCCTAGCTAAGAGACTACTCACTCATTATCATATTGATCATGCTAGAAAGGTTGTCAATCATACTAACATAATGAAACATGATGAATAAATGAAAGTAATTAGCAATAATTAAAAAGGGATTAAGAGATTATACCTACTAATGATTCCAATAATAAAGCAAGAATAATAGAAGTACTTGAATCCTAGATTGAGAGGTTGTCAATCTCCCAATAATAACCCAAATGATCTTCAATTACCCAAAATAAAGTAAGAACAAGAGAGAGATTAAGGAACTAAAACTTGGATTAAAACTTGATTAATATTTGATTACAATATTGAAGAGAGATTTGATTGATATTAACTACTCTAATTATTGATAAGAAGAACATGCTCCTCTAATTAGACTAATGGGGTATTTATAGTGAAAATTAGGGAGGATGCATTAGGGTTAACTAAGGGTTAAACTAGTAATTACACTTTTTAAGTTGAGCAAGGAGACTCCGGTATTCAATGAGAGAAGGGCGTCTCCATTTTGTAACTTGAAGGACGAAACCATGTTTGCATCGTGATCCGAGCGGATGGAGGTCGAGACGGACGGATGAGGCATGGACGATCCGAGCGGATCAAGGCAGAAGACGCTCGGATTGGGCCTGGGGGATCCGAGCGGATCCTGGGTAAGGACGCTCGGATTGAGCTGGGCGGACGGACGGATCATGGATGATCCGTTCGGATTCTTCTACAGCGTCATTCCTTCTTCTTTTCTTTCCTTTTCTTCATAGAATCCTTGGGGATTTCCTTGGGGACTCAAGGATCCTTTCTCAACATTGATCTTCTACTTAGCTATGTACAAAGGCCTTCTAGTCTTGTCTCTCCTTGATGCTTGGTCATTGAATACGATCCATTTAGCCTCGTTTTGCCATGAAAATGCAAGATTCTTACTCCTTTCCTACCAAGGGATCAAAATCTCAAAGAATATGCAAAACAAAGATCTAAAGATAAGAAATGACCCAAATAGGCACTAAAAAGCATAGAAACAATGGTAATTCGGGGGCTAAATATGCGCCAATTATGGTCATATCAAATATCCCCAAACCGAACCTTTGCTCGTCCCGAGTAAAGAGGTGACAAAGACTAGGACCAATACTAACCTAACCTAATAATAATAGCCGATATGAGACAATTAGCGGGTCTCACTCCGCCCCTTCAACTCACAACAAGACAACCATGAGGTAGGATGCCTTCTTGCAAGGCAAGGTGGGTCTTGCCAAAATGGCGACACATCCAAACATTAAGCACACAAAATCACATAATGGATGCATCTACAAAAATAATAGCCACTTTCCTCATCTAAGTGGCGGAAATTATCTACAAGGGAAGCAATTCAAGGGTGCACAATCCTTCATAGATGCAATTTGTTCAAACTACTAAGCCTAGAAGGATACCAATAAATCACCTCCAAGTTGTGTCAAGCTAGGGTACCTTTGTCCTCAATCGTTAAATGCTTTTGTCAAGAATAGACTCCCTATGGTGTTAGAAACCTTGGAGGATCGCGGAATTCCCCCTCTTGCCTAGACAAGAAGAAGGGTCGTCCCCTCTCTACCATGCACAAAAATGGATACGATGGATAAAGGGATCGATAGATATTTGAGTTTCATTTTTGGGAGTTTGCTTTTGTTTTTGTTTCCCCCCAAATTTCTTTGGCATTTGACATTTTTGAGAACACTTTCTTTGCCATTTCTTTTGATTTTTGGCATTTCAATACTTGACAACTTTTTGCATTTTCTTTTTGAACATTTTCAAAGTCACCCCAATTAGTAACGAGGGTGCCTTGTTTTTGAAGCTTTAGGAGTTCTATTTTTTTGCTCCTCTTTTCTTTTGATGCATTTTTGCAAACTTTCTTTCACTTTTCATTTCTTTGAACTCAAATCAATTTCTTTTTGTGCCCATTCCCTTTGATGACAAAAATGTGGTAGAACATGGATGATGGATAGAAGTATGCATGGTTTCAAGGGTCACCTTGGAATAAACGGTAGCCAAGGAGTTATCACACCACAAGGTACTCTTGACTCGGCCTTAAACCATGGGTCAAAGGATACTAGCATGACACATCCTAGGGTGTTTTACAAGCATTCTAACAAGCAAAGTCTTAAGAATAAAAAGCATCTACTAGGGCCTATATACACTTGTCAAGCTTCCGAAGTAGACGGTTTCGCAAAATTTTTCTAACCATGCAAACTACATGCCATGATGCAACTAACATATAAACATCCTAATGCAAATGATTCTACCAACTAATATGACATATAAACTAAATGCAAGTCCTAAGTTCACATTGTTTTACCGCATCAATCAAAATAAAGCCACATAGTCATTAACATAAAGAGGAAAAAGGAGATTGGAAAGATCATACCATGCGGTCTTCAATATCCTCATGTCTCGGATGTGGCGTAGTCAATCAAAGTGAACAAGGATGAAACAAACATAATATATACAAGACAATATATACAAAGGAAAATGAACTTGTTTTTGGATTTTTCAATTTTCAAATTTTTATGATTTTTGAAATTTTTCAATTTTTATGGGTTTTTGAATAGAAGTTAAGTGTTAGAATTCCCATCCCCACACTAATATGGGCATTGTCCTCAATGGCCAAAATGATGGAAATTATGCAAGAGTGATGCATGATTTCTATGCTAAATGCAATTCTACACTAAGCTATTCTACATGATGCATGTTATTTTGTTATGACGGAGAGGATAATTTAGATTACCTCCCGTTGCGTATGCATCAACTTCCCCAAACCAAGTAAGACACTATTGCTAATGTCGAGACATGGGGGAGTTCATGCACATGCTATGCTATGCATGAGACTAGATTGTCATTTTGGATTTTCAAAAATGGGAACAATAAAGAACACCTCAAAGGAACCGAGGTGTGAGTCCTTTGATGTTGCTAGGACTCAACTAACCAATGATCAAAATGAAGTAAAGTACAAAGAGATATAGACAAACCGTGGGAGAGTAGGAGTCTCCAAGGCTAGTCTTCCATCATACTATCATTATCACCACTTCCCTCATGAGAAGTGGTCTCATTGCCACTTTCCTTGGCACTTTCTTCATTGCTTTCCTCATCATCATCTTCACCATCTTCACCATCCCTTTCTTCATCTCCACTTGCTTCTTCCTCAATATTATCATCAATCTCCTCATCATTTCCAACAACCTCATTATCTTCCACCACATCCCTTGATGCACCCGGGAACAAAGCTTCTCTATCCGCCCAACTAGGCAAAGGACAAGATGGATCAAGGAGTCCTTGCCTAGCTAAATGTAGGAGGGGAGGATATTGAGCTAGATATGCATTCTTCCGGTCTTCATAAGCTTGCTTGTGCATGGCTCTCATAAGAAGAGTTACATAGTCTTTCCCAATTTCAATTCCTTCCGGCGTAAACTCTTCATAGTCATAGGGGTAAGGTGGTATGATAATGGAAGAGGAGGGGGCCTCATGGTCACCCTTTTGTTGTTGAATGATGTACTCGGCTTCTTTGGTTAGGGGAAGTAAATAGTTGGTCCGGTGGACACTAAGACGGCAAATCTTTGCGGGTAAAGTGAATGAACGAGCCTCACTAGTAAGCCACCCATACTTGGTATCAAGGGAATTGTGAACAACCCACTTAAACTTGTTAATCAAGGTGGACATATCAATGAGATGGCCACCATCCTTAGCCTTGTACTTGCTATCCTTATTGAAATTAGGATCAAAGTGCTTGGCTAGGACCGTGACAAGGCCGCCATTAACAATAACGGTCGTACCCTTCTTCCCACTATCTACATGAAGCCATCTATCAACCAATAGCCTCAAACAATTGTAAGGCTTGGTGTAACTTCTTCCAATATTCAAGGTTGATTCAAGGAGAATAAAATCGAGCCCCGTGAAATGATTGGTGTCTCTTCTAGCAATTATGGTATTTCCCACAACTTTGTGCCAAACTCTTATGCCCGGATGATGGACCAAGAGAGCACGACAAGCATGAAAATCTTCATATTTCTTCCCGGAGATTGCCTCCCAAAGAGGCGCGGGATCGTACTTACCATATTGCTTATAGAATTTATGTTCATCGCTAAGACCCAAAATTGCACCCAATTCCGGAAAGGAAATGCGTCTACTAGTGTTAGCTAGACGAAACTCAATATTTTCTCTATTCTCAACCTTTGTCACTTTCAAGGAACTTAAGAATTCCAAGACAAGGGAGGGGTATGTTACTTCTTTCATTTCAAACAATTTCTTCAAACCCATGGCATTGAAAAAGACTCTTGTTTGTTCAAGGACACCTAGCTTCTCTAAGGTTTTTTCACATATGAACTTGGTGGATTGAATTTGTTTCATAGCAAACTTGACAAATGAATTTCTATGGTCATCGGAAATGAAAGTTACCTCCGGATAATGCAAGAGTTGATTAATTACCGGAGTAGAAGGTGATGCTTCCATAGAAATTTGCTGAGGTTGTTCCACTACCAAGCTTGGTGTTGACACCACCATTGCCAAAGCTTTCTTTGTTTGTAGAGCTTTTTGCCTTTGAGAGAGAGCCTTTGCTTTTGTTGCTCCCTTTGTTCTTGCCATTTGAAGAGCTAACCAAGAGAAAGATCAAAAATCTTCAATTTGTAGAATGCCCAAATCGATTTTGAAAGTGAAAGGCTTTGCCTTTATGAGAACAAAAATCAATTCAAAGGTGAAGATTTTGGTCTTGGTTTTGATTATTAATGAAGATGGAGTGATTGATTTGTTATTTGAAAGATGGTTTGATTTGATTTTGGTGAGTTTTGTTGAGGGTTTTTGTTTTTGAGATGGGGAGGATGAGGGTTTTGGTGGTATGGGTAGTGTTTATGAGTGAATGAATGAATGAATGAAGGTGGGGTGGGTATTTAAAGAACTCGACAATGTTAGGACGCAGGGACAATCCGTGCGGATTAGGCGCAATCCGCTCGGATTCTCTTGACTTCAAATTTTCAAAAATCCCGCCTAGAGACGGGCGGATTCTGGGGAATCCGTTCGGATTCTGCTGAGACGAGACGGGCGGATTTCACTTGAGACGGACGGATTCTTGTCCAGAGATTTTTCTTTGTTTTTCTTCAGCTGCAAGACGGGCGGATTGTCCACAAGACGGACGGATTCTGTGAGACGGGCGTCTTTCCAGAAATCCGCTCGGATTCCTTAACAGACAGGAATTCTTCAATTTTTGCACAGCCCAAGACGGGCGTCTTCTCAGCTGGACGCTCGGATCCTCTGCAGACGGGCGGATTCTCCAGAATCCGCTCGGATTCTTCCTTGATTACACGGATCCTTGCGCAAACCCATTCCTTAACATTCTTTCTTTCTTTCTTTCTTTTCTTGTGTTCTTCATTGTGGGGGCACTACTAAGGCGTGAATAGCCTAGGCAATTGCCATCCCCACACTAAGGTAAATCACTACACATCAATTAAAATCATTAGTCCCTCCCTCACTTCTCTCTTTTCATGACAATTATTTTGATCAAGGTAAATAAAATCCAAAAATGACAAAAATGCAATGCAAAAATTAAATGTAAGTTAGGGAGTTAGAAATATTTACAAGTGGTGGTTTAGGGAGGACTCCACCAAACTCTCATTCTTGATGAGATGTCAAGGAGGTATGTTCAAGGTGTTGTTGATGTTGCTCAACACCTCGAAGAAGTAGTTAAAAGCTTGTTCGTTGTTATGGTAGAGGTTCTCAATAGACCGTGGTTCTTGTTGTTGATCATGATCGATGGCATGCCCAATGTAGGGATTAAAGATCCCTTTAAATTCGTCGTCCCAAAGACCACAAACTTCATTGAGTTGATCATTGAAAATCTCTTGCTTGGATGGAGACAACTCTCCCAAATTCTTCTTTTGGCTAATGAGGCCATCTTCTTCTTCCTTGGTTGATTTTGATGAGCTATGCAAGCTCTCCTTGTCACAATTCACTTGCTCTTTGAATGGAGCATCTTCAACTTTCTTCCTCCATTGGAGTTCCGATCTCTTCTTCTCATCTTTCCGGCTATAATGATCAATCATGAAACATGGCTCATGCAAACGAGGAGCTCTCATGGTCTTGTCAAGATTAAAAGTTATGCTTTCATCTCCCACTTCTAGAGTGAGCTCTCCATGCTTCACATCAATCACCGCACCCGCGGTGTGTAGGAAAGGTCTTCCTAAGATGATCGGAATGTTGGAATCTTCCTCCATATCAACAATGACAAAGTCCACCGGGATGAAAAACTTCCCAATTGGCACGGGGACATCTTCCCATATCCCTAGCGGTGTCTTCGTCGATCTATCGGCCATTTGAAGTGTGATATTGGTGCACTTAAGCTCTCCCATTCCCAACCTTTTACTCACCGAGTACGGCATGACACTCACACTAGCCCCTAGATCACATAAGGCTTTGTTGATTGTTGTGTCGCCAATGGTACACGGTATTGAGAAGCTTCCGGATCCTTTAACTTTGGAGGTGAACTCCCTTGAAGTATTGCACTACTCACCTTAGTGAAGGCGATAGTCTCAAGTTTCCGGATCGACTTCTTCTTTGTGAGAATATCCTTCATGTATTTCGCATAGGCCGGAACGTGATTGATTAATTCCGTAAAAGGAATTGAGACTTCTAAGTTCTTCACAATTTCCATGAACTTTCCAAGTTGATCATCAAATTTAGGCTTGGCTTGACGACTTGGAAAAGGAAGTCTAATCACAATGGGCTCCTTTTCTTTGGCTTTGTCTTCATTTTTCTTTGAACTTTCTTCTTTTGATGATTCCCCTTCTTTGGGACTTTGCACCACAACTTCATTCTTACTAGCTCTCACAACCTCCTCCTCAACTTGCTCCTTCAGTGCTTCATACCTTGTACCACTTCTCAAGTGAATGGCACTAACCGTTTCATGTCTAGGGGGATTACCTTGAGATGGTAATTGCCCTTTTTGTCTTTGTGAGTTCGAAGATGCTAGTTGGGTCAATTGTGTTTCCAACATCTTGGTGTGAGCTAGAATGTTGTTGATGGTGGTATCCTTTGCTTGGCTATCTTTTTGCATTTGAGTGAAAAATTCTTGTTGATTCTTTTGCATTTGAAGGACCGCTTTTTGGACATCAAAACTTTGGTCATTTTGGTGGTTGTATGGATTTTGATTTTGGTAACCTTGGTTTTGATTGTAAAAGGGTCTTTGGTTTTGATTTCTCATGGGTGGTGGAGTGTATGTTGCTTGAGGGTTTTGGACATTTTGGCTTTTGTATGAGAGATTTGGATGGAATTTGGTGTTTTCATTGTAAAAATTTGAATAAGGGGTACCGCTTTTGTAAGCTTGGAAAGCATTGACTTGCTCGGTTGTTCCCCTACATTCACTTTGATCATGACCCAAAGTTCCACAATTCTCACATATCCCATTTGGGATTGATGAGGATGCCGTCATGGCATTGACATGATGTTTTGATTTTGAGTTTTCCTCAAGTCTAGCCATAGCTTGTTCAAACTTCAAGTTGATAGTGTCAATGTGAGCACTAAGTTGAGCACCCAATTGAGTAACGGTGTCCACTTCATACTTTCCTCTAGTAGCCTTGCGAGGCCTACTATATTGCGAATTATGGACCGCCATTTCCTCAATCTTGTTCCATGTTTAATTGTCATCAACTTCGGTGAACATTCCATTTGATCCCATATTGAGAATGTTCCTTGAATCTTCATATAAACCATTCCAAAATTGTTGCACTAAAAACCATTCGCTAAGTCCATGGTGAGGACATGAGCGACAAACACCTTTGAACCGCTCCCAAGCTTCATACAAAGATTCTTCATCCCTTTGTTTAAAACTCGTGATTTGAGCTCTTAGCATATTGGTCTTTTCCGGTGGGTAGAATTTTTTGTAGAAAGCGAGAGCTAACTTCTTCCAAGAATCTATTCCAAGGGTGGCCTTATCAAGGCCCTTCAACCATTGCTTTGCGGTTCCGATTAACGAAAAAGGAAATAAGACCCATCTAATTTGGTCTTGAGTCACGCCCGTTTGAGAGATAGCATCACAATAATCGCAAAAGGTTTCCATATGAGAATGAGGGTCCTCACTTGGCATGCCCCCGAATTGGCTCCTCTCAACTAGTTGGATGAAGGCGGACTTGGCAATAAAATTTCCGGTAAGATGTTGTGGGGTAGGAGTACCGTTTGGTAGATTCTCCTCGGTGGGTGTAGAGTGGGACGAAAATTTAGGCATTGTAGGTGGATTTTGTGTGGTATTGTTTAATGGGTTCTCTTCTCCTTCTATTGCGAAAGGATTAACAAACTCACTAGTGGGTTGAACAACTTCACCAACACCTCCCAAATTCCTCCTAACAAGTCTCCTATTATTCGTCAAGGTTCTTTCGATTTCACGGTCAAAAGGTAACAAATCTCTTTGTAACCTTCTAGACATGCAAAATATCAAACAACTAGAAAACAATTAGAACAAACCTTGAGGAGTTTTACTTCCCCAAGGTGAAAAAGACACAACTAAAAATAACAAAAGAAATCTAAAATCAATTAAACACCGTCCCCGGCAACGGCGCCATTTTTGATCGGAGCCATTTAGTTCACAAATTAAGCAATTGTGGTCGTTGGTCAATGGTCGATACAAAACACAATTTATACTTCACAAACAACTCTACAAATTAGTAAAGAGGCAAGTAAAGGTCGGATCCCAAGGGACGGGTATTGAAAACGAAGATTTCTATTGCTACTAGTGGTGTCTAGGGGTGTCACAAGTTGGGTTGATGTAGAAGGTTACTAAACTAAAATAGCAATGAAAATAAACTAACAAGGTAAATGGAATAAGGGTGTAAACAATTGATTAAAAGCACTAGGGTGTCATGGGTTCATAGGGGATTCATGGGATATGATCATACAAACATGTTCTCAATTTATAAGCAAGCAATTATTGTTGTGATGGATTGAGTTGGGTTATATCTTACAATCCTAGGAAAGTTTGGGTCCGGAGCCGAATCACATAGATTGTACAACACCTACAAGTCGACTTAATCTTTCCTACTTAACACATGCATGATCTAACGAGACTCGAGTTGGGTTATGTCTTACAAGTCAAGTTGAAGAGATAGTAGATGATAATAAATGCAAGGATTCATAGGCTTAGCATTTCATCAAACATAACATGTGCATGTATTAAGATCAAAACAAGCAAGCAAATAAGATATGAAAGCATATTGATTTAAGCATGAATCATCCCCATGTTGGTTTCCCTTAATCACCCATTAAACCCTAGCTAAGAGACTACTCACTCATTATCATATTGATCATGCTAGAAAGGTTGTCAATCATACTAACATAATGAAACATGATGAATAAATGAAAGTAATTAGCAATAATTAAAAAGGGATTAAGAGATTATACCTACTAATGATTCCAATAATAAAGCAAGAATAATAGAAGTACTTGAATCCTAGATTGAGAGGTTGTCAATCTCCCAATAATAACCCAAATGATCTTCAATTACCCAAAATAAAGTAAGAACAAGAGAGAGATTAAGGAACTAAAACTTGGATTAAAACTTGATTAATATTTGATTACAATATTGAAGAGAGATTTGATTGATATTAACTACTCTAATTATTGATAAGAAGAACATGCTCCTCTAATTAGACTAATGGGGTATTTATAGTGAAAATTAGGAAGGATGCATTAGGGTTAACTAAGGGCTAAACTAGTAATTACACTTTTTAAGTTGAGCAAGGAGACTCCGGTATTCAATGAGAGAAGGGCGTCTCCATTTTGTAACTTGAAGGACGAAACCATGTCTTTGATCGTGATCCGAGCGGATGGAGGTCGAGACGGACGGATGAGGCATGGACGATCCGAGCGGATCAAGGCAGAAGACGCTCGGATTGGGCCTGGGGATCCGAGCGGATCTGGTAAGGACGCTCGGATTGAGTTGGCGGACGGACGGATCATGGATGATCCGTTCGGATTCTTCTACAGCGTCATTCCTTCTTCTTTTCTTTCCTTTTCGTCATAGAATCCTTGGGGATTTCCTTGGGGACTCAAGGATCCTTTCTCAACATTGATCTTCTACTTAGCTATGTACAAAGGCCTTCTAGTCTTGTCTCTCCTTGATGCTTGGTCATTGAATACGATCCATTTAGCCTCGTTTTGCCATGAAAATGCAAGATTCTTACTCCTTTCCTACCAAGGGATCAAAATCTCAAAGAATATGCAAAACAAAGATCTAAAGATAAGAAATGACCCAAATAGGCACTAAAAAGCATAGAAACAATGGTAATTCGGGGGCTAAATATGCGCCAATTATGGTCGCATCATGTACTCACCCTGACAGTAATAAAAATACTACTACTAAAGAAGCAGTAATGATGCTAACACAGGAGTTGTAGGTTCCTCGCTTACTAGCAAAGAAGTCGAATATACAGCAAAGTCCATGGGGGACCCTGAAAACTCATTTCGAAATGACTAATAGAGTGCAATTAAAATCTGAGCAAAATATGAGTGTTCCGTTTTTTTTTTGTTACAAAAATGTAGCTGCGGAACTAAAATTTCACTATGCACAGTCATTAAAGGTGAGCTCAAATAAAGCACAAAGTATCTAGGGCTCTAGTAAATAGTTCGTTTATGCAAGCTTACTAATTAAAAAAAGTGACCGTTAGCCAAGGGCATTAAAGTTTAGGAACGGTGACTAACAGAGTAACAACTAATCCTTGCTATACAACCCACAAAATCATAGAAAGCCACAACACCAGAAAGCGACCACAGCAGACAAGCAATCAATACCGGAATATTGCATAAACTAATATTAATATACCTTACACACTGGACACATGTATTGTTGGAGTATGTGTCCTCGACAATAATGCGATCACAGTAGTAAAACTCATTAAAAGAATACATAAAGGGATGATTCAATTTTATACATCAACTGATCAACATTAATCGGTAATGATTGGCTGACTAGAGTTTGACATTACTATCGTTTGACGGTGGTGATCAGTTGATCCCTTAAGGTCACACCTAAAGGACAATTCCTTTAAAAGATAAAATTAATTAATTGTATAATGATACAGATTGATTAATTCCTTAAAATAGAACAATTCACGAATGTGAGTAAGAATATGAATCTTATTGTAATTCGATTAAATAAGATTCGTTTTAGTAATTAAGATGTTATATTACTAAAATTTTGTTTATGAAACAATTAAATTAAGAATGAACAGTTAATTATAATTACAATATGTTGTAGATTATATTAACATGGACCATTTTATTTACATATAATTGGGAATTACTAGTCAATTACTGTATATAATTAAATTAATATATGTATTGATATTTAATTGTTAAATATGCATTAATATTATTAATAACATGTTATATGTCACATGTCACACCTTATATGACAAAATAGCAAAATTTAAAGGAATATAATGGAGTCCATTTTATCTAATGGACAGGTTTTTAGAGGAGATTTGGAGGGTGAATTGTTAAATTGTTTAATTGAGTGGAATACATAATGATTACTATTATGGTCTATTCTACACTCTAACAAGTTTTGATTAGGACTATTGCAAGAGCAATTTCTGCATGCATTGGCTCTCTAATCCTCTCCCCTCCCAACCGGTTTTTCCCCTCTTAAAATAAGAATTGTTCTTATTTTTCATTATTCATTCTTACACAATATCATTTTCTTACTCTTCTCTCTTCTTCTCTCTAAAATAAAGTTTTAGAAAAGAAAATTAAATTGTTCAAAAATCGTATATTTAGATTACTAAAAGTAGTAATAGAAATAATAATAAGATTAATTTTAAGGTCACTAATTATATATATCTAGTTAATATATTAATTAGTATTAAGGGTTGTCTTTGTGCAATTAAAAGGAGGTTCTTACATTATTGAGATAAGGAGGATCATCCAATTATTTAAACTCAAGAAAAAGTAAGAAAGGAGTTCTTACTTGTGCCCTTAAACCGATTTCATCTGTGTAAGAAGCATTCTTCTTGTCTTTGTTTTATATTTTGTTATGCATGCATAAGATCATCACATTTAATTAATGAGTAATTAGATATAAAATTAAAGGATTTTATTTTGACGATTAATGAATCCTTTCAAGTGGTATCAAGAGCTATGGTTGTTGCATGCATAATCGGCTTAGTTTTTCCGACTAAATTAAAACTCAAAATTTGTGATTTATATGATTAAGCCACGAAATTATTTTCCATGTCATATATTATGGTCCTAAAATGAATTTAGGTCATTTTGATGATTTATGGTATTTTTTAGCTCATTTTAATGATTTTTAGTAATTTTATTACATTTTATTGATTAAAATGGTGTTTAAAATGCTAAAAATAGTTAAACTTTGTCTCTAACCTTGAATTGTTTATATGACCTCACATGCATATTTTACTTAGTTTATGTAAAATTTCGTATAAATTTGATTTATTTTGCATGATTTATAATTTTTATGAGATAAACATGACATAAATGGAGGTAAAATGGTTAAAATTAGTTAAACTTCGAAATAGGCCATAAAATTTTAATATGTTGTCACATGCACTTTTACACATTGTGTGTAAAAGTTTAGATCAACTTGATTCGTTTTGCATGATTTATGAATTTTTAGGTGTAAAAATGATATAAATAGTGACTATTTTAGCAAAAATAACTAAAAGAAATTACATGGTATGAGAAAATTATTTTAGGTTGAATTTTTATCCCAAATATCATATCTAAATTTGAAACATTGATTAGATTAATCTTCATATGCTTTAGATATTTTATTAGATAAAACCGATAAATTGCAACTATATTTTTGCGAAATAAATTCGAAAATTTTAATCTAGATTTTTGCCATTATGAGTGTCATGGAATTTTACAGAATATTCAAAAATTTAAAATTCAAATTTTAAAATTATTGTAATTAAATTTGGATTTATTTCATAAAATGTTATGATATTAAGGTCAAAAATGAGCATAAATGATAAATCAAGTTGAATTATTGTCAAAAATTGAGTGATGACTAATTTTTGAGTTTTAAAAGGTTAGGATAATTAAGTTGGACTAAAATTAGATTTTAGTAATATTTTGTGTAATTTTAATAAGTTAAAATTGCGAATATCCATAAAACCGATTTATATTTATGATATAGGTTTAAATAGGGCGATTTGGCACATAATTGTCATGTTAGACACATACTATATTGCTGCATTTTCCATTGATGAATGTCATATTTCTTTTATATAATTTTGAATTATGTAATTTTATCTTAGTATGGCCTTAGTTTAATCGATATTACCCGTAATGTAAGGGAATATTGATTCGGTTGTAATTTAATGTGAACTCGTATCACTTTTATTTTATTTCAATAGATTTCTTTTAACAAATGTACAATAGAAAGTACAATGTACATTTTGTTATTTAATTATTTGTAATCCCGGAGTTTCCTAAAAATGGTGCCATTCGGAAAGGAGTTCCGATCAAGACGGTGTTTTTCAAGGGACCAAAGGAGTTGGTTTCCGAATATTTAATAGAGTATAAGATTTTATATTTTAGGAAAGGCCATACTAGAAAATTTATTTTTCTTTATTTGCTTGCTTTATATGTTTGCATTCATTGTCAAATCGCCATAACTACATATGCATATTTTATCGTCTTATCGACTATTATCAATTATAATTATCGAGTATTCATCGACTTAGTTCACTTAAAGATGATAGATAATAAATCGACAAGACCTCTCACATATTTAAAATTGAGATTAGCCTTACCAAATAGTAGGACTCATGAATCCTGATACCCGTCGTTGTGAGTACCAAAGATAAAATTTATAATCTCCTATTAAGACTAACCTAGGCTAGTGGTAACAGGGTCGAACCACAAGGAGGCACTTGTAAACTTTAGTTGATCTATGTTCAGTCCGAGGTAACTATTATGGGGATTAATTTGAATTGGTCTATAGCTAATAACAATAGAAAGGAAATAAACTAAAAATACGATTTAAACAGATAAAAGAAGGGTACTAGGATGGTCGGGTCATTATAGCTTCGGCGGCAGCAAACTAAGTCGGTCTGAATCAATCACAGGTAAGGCGGGAAATAAGAGGTCCTCTCGGTCCACTCCTAACATATAGCATCTCTCGATCTCGCTAGAGGTCCCTAATGTCACTAATACTGACTTTCGTCTTGAAAAGTGACTAATGGTCTAAACTATACCTATCTTTCGATCTTAGCACAATTTAGTCGATTTAATTGACGGTCAAATAACCTTCCCTATCTTTCGATCTAATGGGTCGGTCACAAAATAGGTATTTAACTGGTCGCATGCATTCGATTTGCTAAATACAAGATTAAGAACAATTAAAACGAAGGATAACCTTACAAGGTCAGTCGATCGACCACCAAGAGATCGATCGATCGACCGACACGCTGGTTGATCGTGTTCAATCTAGTGCCGCCTATGCTACAATTCCCCTACATCCTAGCACTATAGATTTAGCTACTCATGATGAAGGTAAAAACAATAATACAACTAAGACAATAGGGTACTGAATTCATGATTTGAAATAGATAGCAAATAACAATAACAATAATTGGCCTTGGGCACTAATCTAGCAATTCTAATACTAATGACGAAAAGCGAAACAATAAATGGAATTAGGGCAGAATGAATACCGAGAATTTCAGAGGAAGGATCAAGAACAAAGGCAGAATTCCAATGCTAAAATCGATATCCCAAACCCTAGCTATTCGAAACAAAACTAAAACTCAAAGCACTGTATTGTGATGTAAAACTTAGATAAAAACTTCATTCCAAACTTGATGTTCTCTGTTACGTTATATAGCAATCAACGCAACAACTTATTTCCTAAACCTAGACTTCACGGGCTTCAAGATTCATGGTCATCTAATTCTCGTCTGAAATAGAAATCCAGTCGATCGACTGAAAAGGCTGGTCGATCGATCGCTGCTCCTCAAGAACAAAGAGCTTCGGAACGAGCATTGGTCGATCGACTGACAAGGCTGGTCGATCGACTAGCTGAGCTGCTACTTGACTTCTTTTAACCCGTGGACTTGTCTTTTTGGGCCTTGGATCGCGCACCAAGCTCGTTCCTTAAGCAATTCCTTTACGTCATATGCAATGCAGGTCACTCGGGGACGGATTTGGCTTGATTTCCCGTTGAATTCTTCACATTTCTGCAATAAAGTACAAAAACACGAAAGTAGAAGAAAATAGGGAAATATAGGCATATATTGCACATCTGAGCTCTGAAATGCGTGTAGAATAGAGTGCGAAACGTCATATTTTAGACACGCATCAAATCCCTTTGACATTTAGGGTAAAACTGTGCACAATTGAGAAAATGGAAGAAATAAATAATTGTGACGGAAAATAAAGTGGAGTAGAAAACTCCCTTAAGTCCGCAAATCGACCAAACACAGCAGGGGAGAGGTCGTGAACAGGTACAGCAGCAGACGTGGTCGATCGACCTATAGGGGTAGTCGATCGACCATGTGAACAGGATCAGAAGCTCCTGGAAAGCGAAACTCAGTCGATCGACCCTGATGGCCAGTCGATCGACTGGAAGAACTGCTGTACTTCTTATTTCTTCGTAATTTCTCAATGAGTAGAGCTAACAAGCCCTAAATACCTGCAAATGCACAATAGTACGCGCCCAAAATTGCGCAAAACCCAGAAAGAAGTCTAAAGTACTTGAAAATTCTAAGCAAAAAGAATAAAAGCGAAGTTTTCGCGCACACAAAAGCAATAAAAATGTCTTAACAAAGCAAAAAGAAAGAAGTTTATAACGAGCATGATCAACTAATAGTTGATCAAGAAGGACCATGGTATGGCCCATTTCGTCGGCTTTTGGCTACTAGAGGTAGCCTCAATGGTGCTCATCTCATCAGCTGCACCCTTCTTAGCTTCAACAGTTGGAGAACTCAGCTGATCAGCTTCGGCATCTCCCCAATTAAGGACTTCCTTGGGATTGTTAGACTCCAAATCAGACCATCTCACCTTGGCTGGCTCATTTTCCACTTCCTCATCGGTCCCATAGCTTAGGCATCCAAGACCTCCTCTTTGAATGATCGGCTCTCTCGGTGGAATAACTTGCGACTTGCTCTTCCCAAACCAGCTCCCGCATTATTTAAAATAACAGATTCTTCCTCCTTCTTGCTCCCAATCCGGGGCGGAGGGGTTACAACAGGAATAGAAACAGGCATATCGGGAAGTACAAAGTACGATCTCTTTTCAGAGACCGTATTACATGTAACAGGCCACATGGGATCCTTTTTCTTAGCTTTGGGCATAGACAATAGAGTGCTTTCCCACTTTAAAAGTCAAAGTTCCTAGACCAACATCTATAATCGCACCGGCGGTGTGCGAGAAATGGCCTACCCAAAATAATGGGAATATGGTCATCCTCGGGCATGTCAAGGACAACAAAGTCGACAGGGAAGAAAAACTTCCCTATCGGGACGGTATGTCCTCTAGGACTCCTATATGCTCGACCGCAGATCGGTCAGCCATCTGAACTGTCATCTCAGTTATTGCAAACCTGGTCAACTTAAGCCTCCTAGCTAGACTCAAGGGCATGACACTTATGCTAGCTCCTAAGTCACATAAAGCCTTTTCGATAGAAAAGGTACCTATCTATTGCAAGGAACTGAAAAACCGCCGGATCTTCTAACTTATGGGGCGCAGTGTGAGACAAGTAGGAGCAAGACTCTTTAGTTAACGCAACAGTGTGAACATGTTCAAGAGATTTTTTCTTTGACAACAACTGTTTCATGAATTTAGTGTATGCTGGCACTTGGTTAACTAACTCAAGGAAGGGTACCTGAACATTCAAGCTACGAATAACTTTCTCAAATTTACTAAAAGATACCTGTTCCTTCGTCGGCACGAGTCTCTCCGGATATGGGGCTGTAAGGAGTACCTTAGCCCTCTCCTCTAAGTCGCGCGTGCCGGTATCCTTGGACTTAGGCTGAAAGTCCGTCACCTTTTCTTTGTTGAAGCTAGACCCCTCCTCAGACCGTCTCAAATGAGAACCATTGACCGTCATTGGATCGAACCGGAGCGGGATCGACCTATCAAGACACTAAGAGTGCCCCCAAAATTTTCGGGACGGTGGTTCCCGAAACAAGTGGTCTCGTAGATTATTTGGCATTAAAGGACGAAACTCTTCAACATCAGCAGTGATATTGGTCGATCGACCAACCTCCCTCGATCGATCATTGGGTTGCACGATTCGAAGCTCCTGGAACTCGTGTTTCGATCGATCGACTAGGTACTTCATGATCGATCGATCGAAATGCCTGTGACGCCTTTTTCTTTGATTTGTTCGTTGAAGCTTTCTCTTGACTTATTTCTGGCTCATCTTTCTCGACAAAGATCCTCAACCATGGCGGGACCATCGAGGGTGGACCCGCTCCTCGCAGTGATGGCATTTAGGGTCTCCTTTTGTTCGGGTTGAGTGGGTAAGTGTCCAGGAGCTCGAGTGTTACTTTTACTAGCAAGTTGAGCAATTTGGCTCTCAAGTAACTTCATCCCGGCCTCTCTTGCTTGGGACTCCTTTAGCAAAAGATTCTTAAGCTCGGAGAACTCAGAGTTTTGTGATTGTTGTTCTTTGCGGCACATAAGGAGGTTTCGGTATTCTTTGTTGCTTTTGATGAGGCGGGACATATGGCTGGTCTTTGTGGCGGCTGTTGGGTTGGATTTTGGACATTTTGGCTTCTCCAACTCAAGTTCGGATGCGGTGGCTCGTAGTAGGTGTTTGTCTGCCTATAGTGTTGAAAAGCAAAGACAAGATTCAAAGGGCTAGGGCAATTTTTCGAGACATGGCCCTCAACTCCACACCTTTCACGATTTAGAAGGGGCCGTCGACACGACATTAACTTGGTATATCCCATCTTTAGAAGCTCCCCCTAGTTCATACTTGTCAAATCTCGCGGTGAGAGCCTCAAGCGCACAGAACGAGAAGAGGATTCAGCAGCTCTTCTCTCGGTTTCCCCTTGAATTCCCATACTCGGCCTTGTGGGTAGCTAGATCGTCAATGATCTTCCACCCCTTGGTTGCTCCCAAATTTTCAACAAATCTCCCGTTGGTGAAGCATCCAAAATGGCCCTCGATCGTCGTACAACCCATTGTAGAAATGATTGCACAAACTCCACTTTTCGAACCCATGATGCGGTATGGTTCGCACCAACTTCTTGAATCGGACCCATGCCTCGTGGAAATTATCATCTGGCCCTTGTTTAAAGCCCGTGATTTGAGCTCTAATAGCGATCGTCCTTGAAGCAGAAAAGTACTTTTTGTAGAACGCCAATGCCAATGTATTCCAATCAGTGATCTCCAGAGCGGTCCGGTCCAAATCTCTATACCATTCCCTTGCAAGCATCACGAAGGAGAAGATGAACATGGTCTCTTTGATTTGATCTGGGTTACGCCCGGTGGTGGGGAATGGAGCGCAGCGATAGTCGATAAAAGTCTCCATATGTCTTCTTTGCATCTTCATTTGCAGCTCCACCAAACTGATTTCTCTCGACCATGGTAATGTAGGCAGGCTTTGGTTCGAATTTCCTGGCATCTCCTGGTAATTCGAACCCCTTATATAAGTTGTCGGCTGTCGGCTCAGAATAACTAGCTATACTTGCTTCCTCGGCCATGACTGGGATTTCCGGAGAAGTAACTGTCTCGGCTGAAGAAGTGGAAACAGTGAAGATGTGGGTCTTCTTCGACAGATCGTTCTCGTGATAGCTTGACAGAGTACTCAGCTCTTCCTCTGTCGGTAATACTCTTTGTGTTCGCCTCAACTCGCGCAAGGATCTCTCAAGCTCAGGGTTCAACGGTACTAATTCTCCACCCTGTGACCTGCGCATAAGATGAAACTACAAAAAGAATATAAGAAAAGTTTAAGGAACGGATGTCCCTTAAACTAAGAAAGACCAAAAAATAAAACAACTAAAATTAGGACTATTGCCTCCCCTGCAACGGCGCCAAAATTTGATACCCGTCGTTGTGAGTACCAAAGATAAAATTTATAATCTCCTATTAAGACTAACCTAGGCTAGTGGTAACAGGGTCGAACCACAAGGAGGCAGTTGTAAACTTTAGTTGATCTATGTTCAGTCCGAGGTAACTATTATGGGGATTAATTTGAATTGGTCTATAGCTAATAACAATAGAAAGGAAATAAACTAAAAATACGATTTAAACAGATAAAAGAAGGGTACTAGGATGGCCGGGTCATTATAGCTTCGGCGGCAAACAAACTAAGTCGATCTCAATCAATCACGAGGTAAGGCGGGAAATAAGAGGTCCTCTCGGTCCACTCCTAACATATAGCATCTCTCGATCTCGCTATAGGTCCCTAATGTCACTAATCTCGACTTTCGTCTGAAAAGTGACTAATGGTCTAAACTATACCTATCTTTCGATCTTAGCACAATTTAGTCGATTTAATTGACGGTCAAAAACTTTCCCTATCTTTCGATCTAATGGGTCAGTCACAAATAGGTATTTAACTGGTCGCATGCATTCGATTTGCTAAATACAAGATTAAGAACAATTAAAACGAAGGATAACCTTACAAGGTCAGTCGATCGACCACCAAGATCAGTCGATCGACTGACACGCGGGTTCAGTCCGTGTTCAATCTAGTGCCGCCTATGCTACAATTCCCCTACATCCTATCACTATAGATTTAGCTACTCATGATGAAGGTAAAAACAATAATACAACTAAGACAATAGGGTACTGAATTCATGATTTGAAATAGATAGCAAATAACAATAACAATAATTGGCCTTGGGCACTAATCTAGCAATTCTAATACTAATGACGAAAAGCGAAACAATAAATGGAATTAGGGCAGAATGAATACCGAGAATTTCAGAGGAAGGATCAAGAACAAAGGCAGAATTCCAATGCTAAAATCGATATCCCAAACCCTAGCTATTCGAAACAAAACTAAAACTCAAAGCACTGTATTGTGATGTAAAACTTAGATAAAAACTTCATTCCAAACTTGATGTTCTCTGTTACGTTATATAACAATCAACGCAACAACTTATTTCCTAAACCTAGACTTCACGGGCTTCAAGATTCACGGTCATCTAATTCTCGTCTGAAATAGAAATCCAGTCGATCGACTGCTCCTCAGCAAACAGTAGCTTCTGGAACCCGAGCATTGGTCGATCGACTGACAAGGCTGGTCGATCGACTAGCTGAGCTGCTACTTGACTTCTTTTAACCCGTGGACTTGTCTTTTTGGGCCTTGGATCGCGCACCAAGCTCGTTCCTTAAGCAATTCCTTTACGTCATATGCAATGCAGGTCACTCGGGGACGGATTTGGCTTGATTTCCCGTTGAATTCTTCACATTTCTGCAATAAAGTACAAAAACACGAAAGTAGAAGAAAATAGGGAAATATAGGCATATATTGCACATCTGAGCTCTGAAATGCGTGTAGAATAGAGTGCGAAACGTCATATTTTAGACACGCATCAAATCCCTTTGACATTTAGGGTAGATTCGGTTCCCCGTGGTACTTTAATTTTTCATTGGGTAAGTGGGGTAATAAAACATTATTACACGCGAAATTTGGTTGGACTCAACGGGATATAAAGACTAGTCTTATGTTCCAGGGCTAGAGATGGATTTTATGAAATACATCGACCGAGAACTCTATAGTAGAATCAATTAAAGAGTTAATTCACCAAATTTGTCCAAGTATGGGTTGTATCGGTTTCCCGTACCCATGTTTGTATAAAATGGATCTCGGAATCATTTATATAATTTAGGTGCGAGGTCATTATATAAATGCATATTTTCTTTAAAACCTTGTTAAAATGTTTACAAGTAAAATGGTAAATGTTAATTGTTTCCTTCATTCCCATTTTGTAGTCAATTTCGATTAATTTTCAATGACAACTCCGATTTCATCCACTTCAACATGTTGAACCGCTCCAGCTCTCACCAATGCTTCTTGGCTCCGATCCTTCATGGATCGATGTAAACTTGAAAAGAATGGCACTAACTTTGCCGATTGGGATGCGCAACTGCGCTTAGCCGCGGAAGGTGACGACAAGCTTCCTTACCTTACCGAAGCCGCTCCTGCTATACCTACTACTAGGTCCACCGCCGCGGTTAGGGAGGCCTATGAGGCTTACCTAAAGGAATCAGCCGCGATCAAGAATGTCTTGATCTTCTCTATGGATGCCGATCTCCAAAGGAGTGCTATTAAGATAGGCACCGCCTATGAGATCTACACCAAGCTTGTGACCATGTTTTCACAAGCTCCTGGGATCATCCAATATGAGGCGACCTCTGCATTCTTTGAGCTCAACATCAAAGAGGGTCAAAAAGTGAGCCCTCATGTACTCAAATTGATTGAGCATGTTGAAACGCTCAAATTGCAAAAGGTTGAAATTCCCGAACAACTCGTTATTGACCGAGTTCTCCATTTCTTGAATCACATCAAAGCATTTGTACAGTTTAAGGTAAACTAAAATATGCAAAACATGAAAAACTCTCTCCATGAATTGCACAACTTTCTTGTACAAGCCGAGAGAGACATCGGTCTCAATGTAAGTGCGACTAAGGATGTGCTCAATATTAATGAAAAGAGCAAAGGGAAATTCAAGAAAAGCGCTAGAAAGGGTAAGAAACCCACTCCCAACAAGGGCAAAGGGAAAGCTATTGGGAATAGCTCATCCAAGCCCAAAAAGGGTGCATCTTCCGAAGATAAGTGTCACTATTGTTGTGGTACGGGCCATTGGAAGAGAAATTGCTTAAAGTATCTTGGAGATGTTAAAGCTGGACGTGTGACTCCAGTAGGTAATAAGTTCTCTAATTTTGTGTTATTGATATAAATCCCAACTTTGGTATTTTGATACAAGTTGTGATTCTCACCCCCTTTAAATGTGATATAAGGCATGTGAGCAAAGACAAAGGCAAGGACAAGCAAGCTTGAGGATGATCTTCAACATGGGATGCTAGTGTAGCTGCCCATAGTAGAAGACCTATGGAAGCTTGGCTTTTATTTTGTATTGTCTTCTTAGTATTATTGTATTTTGGCTTATTTTTTTTAGAACTTGTTTTGATTTCCATTTTGGACATGGAAGTTTGTTTTATTTCCATTTTGCAAACAATGGTTGTATGAAATTTAATGGCTTGGCTTCCAACCCAAGTCATTCGGTTTATGGAATTTTCTTTGTTCTAACAACTTGTCATTATGCACCTTTCACAACAACAACATAAATTGATTTGACTTAAATTGATCATAAAAGAATTACAACGATTGAATCATTGTAATAAGTTCATAAGCCATGAATTTGATTCCCTCTTATACTTTTATGACCGAAAATCACATCTTATTTGAGATAAGATAGAAAGATTAAAAAGTCAAATAGAGTTATTTGAACTTAAGTAGAGAATTTTAGAAACCAATTGAAAACGCCACTTATAACTAAGACTTGTAAACCACCTAGAAGACTCCATACGGGTTATGGGAGGTCTTAAGACCCTAAAACTGTATAAGACATGGATATGAGACCAATACTTTATCTTATAAAGTTTTGTCTATATTACTACAAGATTACAATGTCATTACAAGAGGGTCATCAATTAAGGTCATAATGTGCGACATTTACTCTTGAGAATAGTTCGTTGCTTACATAGCTATCGTTCGATAAAATAGGCGTATTTTTCAAAAGATAGAGTGGGAGAAAATTAGCAACAAACTCAAGACTAGTGACGAGACCAAAAGAAAGCTTGTTAGGTCAAACTCGAGACTAGTAAGGACACCAAAAGAAAGCTTGTTAGGTCAAAAATCAAGACTAGTGAAAAGACCAAAAGAAAGTGATCTTTTATAAAGATTATGAAGTGGTTATATCGAGAAATTTCAAGTCAATTTACATAAGAGCCTAACGAATCAATGTGAAGTCTATGCATAAGAGTTTCATGGATAGACATTAAATTGTCCACAAAGCCGAGTTAAAGGGTAACTACGCTAAGATCTATATTATCATTGCTACACCTCAAAGTGTAAATAATCGAGCTAGATGTTAAGACCAATTTCTAAATAGGTATTTAGAAAGGGTGTGAGTGTGTGACACTAACACAAGGTTTTAATCAACACTTAGAAATTGCAATGATCATCTCAAGTCATGCGATAAGAAAATGGCTTTACTCGAGTTATCGAGAAGCAATAAGTATACATGGATTAAAGTGGGAGTCAATATTGTCATGTTTAGACATGGAGATCAGTGGGAGAAATTGTCTTTTATATTAATATCATTAAGGATGACATGCTAACACTACCGTTGATGAAGGAGTGTTTTTGTTTTCAATTCTCGATGAAAGAAGACATGTTGCTTTTTTAAGATTCCAAATCTATTATTATATAGGGAATTTTAAGTTGGCACGTAGATAAGTATCTTATGTTGATGAGATTCATTATCGGTTTAATATCAACATAGGTTGAGGATGTTATCCATTTAGATGAAAGTGGAATTACTATGATAGAGTCATAGTCATTCACTGAACCCCATGAGTTGTTGATCACATAAAATCGATTGCTAATGTTTCCGCCATTAGAACGATCATGTATTCCAATGTATGCACATGTCATGATGAATCATATGCTTGCAGCATAATGAGTCAATGAAAAGTTATTTTGTATAAAAGTCATTTGAAAGCTTTCAAGAACATCCACTATAATTCCTGAAAAGAAATGAGGATCCGTACTTGTGTTTGGAAGACGTACTAAGTTATGTGTTGAAGGGTTACACAAACTTTAGTTTCCAAACCTATAAGGATTTAACGAAATCCTAGGCTAATTTTATTGACTCAGGAGTAAGTGACTAGAAAAATGTTTTAGTATCAATCATTGCAAATTCTACAAATGGATTTTGAGTACGTTGTGATGTGGTGAGTAATAAAGGAACTATGGGTAGATCATTTCGCCAAGTATTTTATCACAAGTTATATGATAACAGTGGGAGCATTTTACAAGTTAAAAGGCCCAAGTCTATGAAAAAATCTAGACATGTACTCAGAGAAATTCATGACATTAGAAATGACATTAAATAGAAGCAGAAAGGAATTCATAAAGTTGGACCAAATGGATACAAGGTATATCCACTAACCAAGCTTTTATTGCACCTTGATAAGTATAATATATATATATACACATATATATATATATATATATATATATATATATATATATATATATATATATATATATATATATATATATATATATACACTTTAGATTATAAGATATGAAGTAGTAATATGGTACAGACTATTCATATGTGATAATCGCATTTGTCGTTGAGTTTCTTAAACTCATCTATTACCTTGTTATATCTCGAATAGGTTGTTGAGACAACATTGAACCCTATTGATGTGAATCGGATTAACATAGTAATTGCCCCTGGTCACTCATATGAGGTGACGTCTCCAAGTGACTAGATTGTGAGACGATTGATGGCAAGTTCAAATGCCATAGAGTCATAAGAGATGACTAGTCGATCATATAGACAGACTGTAAGAGACACTTTGTCGGGCTGTGACCGCTTATAGAGTTCTGGTAATTCATATAGCCTGGTCGTGGCGAGAGCTACTATAGTATTCTTTTGAGTCAATTCTTTGACTAAAGACTATTCGCCCAAGTTAGCACAGTTTCTGAGTGACTTTAAATTATGTTCTACGATTTTCGTAAATGAAGTCTAGTGGGCATCTTTTCGGTCATGATGAGCTATGGTTAAACAAAGGGAATAGTGCGATAGGAATTGTCCTTCCCCTTGTCAGGGTTATTTAAAAATCTCAGAGCCACTCGAGGAGTAGTGAACTGAAAATGCGTGGTCACGCTCAAAAGGTATCTACGGTAGATAACTCCAGTCAGACAGTTACTCTCTAAATCGAGAAAACCACTCTTGATATGATCACTTGCAAGAACGACCTGAAACACACCTTGCATTGAGTGGGAGATAGTAATAGGACAAGAGAATTGGTGACGCACACTTGTCTCGGATAAGTGGGAGATTGTTGGAGTATGTGTCCTCAACAATAGTGCAATCACAGTAGTAAAACACATAATAAGAATACATAAAGGGATGATTCATTTTTATACATTAACTGATCAACATTAATCGGTAATGATTGGCTGACTAGAGTTTGACATTACTGTCGTTTGACGGTGGTGATTAGTTGATCCCTTAAGGTCACACCTATAGGACAATTCCCTTAATAGATAAAATTAATTAATTGTATAATGATACAGATTGATTAATTCCTTAAAATGAGTAAGAATATGAATCTTATTGTAATTCGATTAAATAAGATTCGTTTTAGTAATTAAGATGTTATATTACTAAAATTTTGTTTATGAAACAATTAAATTAAGAATGAACAGTTAATTATAATTACAATATGTTGTAGATTATATTAACATGGACCATTTTATTTACATGTAATTAGGAATTACTAGTCAATTATTGTATATAATTAAATTAATAAATGTAATGATATTTAATTGTTAAATATGCATTAATATTATTAATAACATGTTATAGGTCACATGTCACACCTTATATGACAAAATAGCAAAATTGACAAAAATAAAATGGAGTCCATTTTATCTAATGGACCGGTTTTTAGAGGAGATTTGGAGGGTGAATTGTTTAATTTTTTAATTGAGTGGAATACATAATGATTACTATTATGGTCTATTCAACACTCTAACAAGTTTTCATTAGGACTATTGCAAGATCAATTTTTGCATGCATTGGCTCTCTAATCCTCTCCCCTCCCAACCGGTTTTCCCCCTCTTAAAATAAGAATTGTTCTTATTTTTCATTATTCATTCTTACACAATATCATTTTCTTACTTTTCTCTCGTCTTCTCTCTAAAATAAAGTTTTAGAAAAGAAAATTAAATTGTTCAAAAATCTTATATTTAGATTACTAAAAGTAGCAACAGAAATAATATATATCTAGTTAATATATTAATTAGTATTAAAGGTTGTCTTGGCGCAATTAAAAGGAGGTTCTCACATTATTGAGACAAGGAGGTTCATCAAATTATTTAAGCTCAAGAACAAGTAAGAAAGGAGTTCTTACTTGTGCCCTTAAACCGATTTCATCAGTGTAAGAAGCATTCTTCTTGTCTTTGTTTTATATTTTGTTATGCATGCATAAGATCATCATATTTAATTAATGAGTAATTAGATATAAAATTAAAAGAGTTTATTTTAAGGGTTAATGAATCCTTTCATGTATATGATAAATGTGTCTGCTGATAGCGTGAACTATTCTTTCTATGGCAGTCATGACGACAAGAACGTGGGCAAGAGTCTGCAATGAAATTGTTCTATAAATGGATATCAGAAGGCAATATTCGTAGAGACTGGTTAGTATGCGCAGTTTTCATAGTAAGCACCATTTCTAGTTACACAAGAAGTTGATAAGCAAGTGAAATAATCTAGATATATGAGATTTTCATAAATGTAGTAAACACATGCCACTCTTATATTCGACTGTCACCTACTCCGTTTCGCTCTTTAATTCTGACTGGTACATAACAAATTACATAGTTTGTCATGACAATACATGTGCGATCTTTACGAAAGTGAATGTCATGTCATGGGATTAGAGGTAATTGATAGGCTATGTCGTACACCTAACAAAGATAATTTCCCTAGACACAAATTAATGTAGTAATAGGGGTCGAACACAAGGAGACGGTAATTGCGCTATGAAATACTATGAGTAGAATTCTATCAAGGTCGATTACGATTGGTTTGGTTTGTTGGTTGGTTGGTTTGTTTACTAGCAAATGAAATGATGTAGACTATAAGATTAAAGGAGTCAAGGGGAATCGGGTCACACATGCAATTGTAAATATATATTCATATTAAACTCGGAAATAATAACATTGTAAATTGTTTAGGCTTAAAGACACCCACCTCACGATATTAGTATCAACCATAGACCGGGTCCTAGAGAAACTCACGTTTATGACTAGTTTGTCCTACTACACATGCTTAGTCTAATCCGATTCTGTGCCTCTCGACTTATTGAGCGAATTAACAAACTTAATCGATGAATAAGGCCTCTAAACAAAGATTAATCATGACGATTCAAACATGTGATAGAAACAATTAGACAATATAATATAAACCTATTTTAACATTTTACATATATTAGTTATTGCATGGCTTCCCTAGTCCATAGACTAAGGAAATTTAGCTACTCATATTGAAATGTAAACTACAAACTATGATGTGTGAAATGCTAAACATGATTATAGAAATGATATAAACTAAATGATGAATCATGAAATGTAATAATAACTATGTGATATAATTGAAATACTAATGTTAAAACTATGTGATAACTAAAATTGAAATGTAAACTAAATAAATTAGAATTAAAATTACCGAGATAAGGAATTATAACTTGAACCAAGAACTTGCAATGAAGAACAAATGAGAACAAAAAGCTTGAATATATAATAACCAAATGTTTAACAATAACCAAATGATTAACAAAGTTAAAACTAATATGAAAACTATGAGAGAATTTTTGTGTGCTAAAGAATATAAGAAATATGAGAATGTATGATGAAAATTAGATGCTAATTAGGTCGGACCTAGCTCTCTATTTATAGGGAGCTAGAAGTTTAAACGTATGTGCATAGAGCAAGGTAACCCCGATTGAGGGCGCCAACCCCGATCGGGGTCGTGGCTTTCCAGCTTGTTCGCCTTAATTCCTCTAGTTAATGCCCATGGAATCCAATGCTTAGCGATAAATATCCCATTAAGTGTCCGATAATGATCTTTAAACTTGGCATCTAATGCACTCTAGAATCCTAAGCTTCCATCTTAGTTGGACTTCAAATCTTGGGCTTGATTTTGCGCAAGACTCATTTTGCATTTCTCATTTAAATCCATATACTTATACATCAAAATCCATGAAATAATTCAAGGTTGGTCCAATATTCTTGCCACAAGTAATGGAATAAGCTTCTAAAAGCGTAACTTCCTACAAAATGTGACAAAACATGCAAAGACAACTAGAATACAATATTATCTCATAAAATCACTAAGGTTAGTGCAGTAATCATATGAATTTGAGCTAAAATATGGGGTAAAAGTATATATAAAATGAACACATCAAACTCCCCCAAGCTAAATTCTTGCTTGTCCCTAAGCAAGAAACCATAGCCCATCAATTGCAAAATCCCAAAACAAGCTAAACATAATGATTCAAAACACGAGACAACATGGGCATAAGGAATAATGCAAACATGGATGAGATTTATATGATGGCGTAGCATGAAAGACTTTGAACAAACCTTTAAGCTCTTGCATGATATTTTGACTAATGAACTCTCACGGTGCACTCAAACTCATTTGTATGTGAAAGGACATTTTGTGTGAAAACACTCACCTATCCTCGACTCATGAATGTGCCCGCAATCAAATATGGTAATCATTTCAAAACTACAAGTCAAAACATTCAAATGCAAGCATGAAATGAAGCCATAAGGGTAAGAAGAAGGCAAATAAGTAATGGGTAAGAAAGGGGAATAAATGTTTTATGGTATGTGGAGCTAAGTCAAGCTAGTAACAACCATAGGTAAGGATGCTCAATTCCCGAAACTATTCCCAAAAATTCCGATACAAATCATAATAATGCTCTCCAAAATATATGAATAAGACATGAGAACTTCTTACATCAACTTCTTCTTCTTCTTCTTCTTCTTCTTCTTCTTCTTCTTCTTCTTCTTCTTCTTCTTCTTCTTCTTCTTCTTCTTCTTCTTCTTCTTCTTCTTCTTCTTCTTCTTCTTCAATTCAAATCATACATCTTTTTTTTCATTTCATGCTTTTTTCTTTTTTTTTTTCATCTTTTCTTTTATTTCTTTTCATCATTTTTCAAATTTTCCAATTCTTTCTCTTTCATTTTTTTTTTTTCTCTTTTCTTATTTCTTCTTCAAGAGCATTAAGACCAAGCTCATAATGATATTTCAAGATAAAACAAATTCCAAATGAGCACCCAAACACAACTAATCAAGCTCAACAAGGTTGGCAATTTTTATATGTAGCTAGGGATCAATTTTGTGAAGAGGTTCAAAAAGACAAATTTAATCATGTGAATGGCTCCAAAATGCTAACAACAAATGAATACAGTCTTATAAAGAGATGAAATCAAGACCATACTTTTGCGTTTTGACGAAACACACACCATAAGAAGACCTATACTCACCTAAGAGAGACCAGATATGGATGCATCGGTCCAAAGAGGTTCTACTTAGCAATTTTGTAGCTTGCCAATAGTCAAAATCAAGCCTATTCGGCTCATTTTCCATATCCCACCTACTATGTCAAGATATCCCGTGTAGCAATTATCCCATCATATAAGAATAAATCATTAGCTATATGTTATCATTAGGATAAGCAAGAGGGAAAGTAGGCTAAAAGCATGCAAAACATACAATTTCTCTTAATATTTTCAAATTAAATCTCCCAACTAAACTATAAAAAATGTCTCAAAGCACATAAACAAGAAGGACAAGGGGTCATATTTAATGGGTTGCGATAAAATAAACTAAAGTGCAAAGGAAATAAAACTTACTAAACTAGCTAGCCTCCCCCAAACTAGTATGTATACGGGGGACTCTTCCTTTCATCATCAGTCAAGAAAAGGGCCAAAAGTTGAACCTCTTCCTTCCTTTCTTCATACTACTACCACTTCCGGATGCATCACCTTGATGACCACTTCCACCAGAGTAATCCCCTTGGAGAGGAGTGACATATTCACCAATGTTTTTGGCCACTACCAAGTCCATCTCCATAACTACTATATCCACCATACCCACCATACCAACCATACCCTCCATACCCTCCATTAAATGCCTCAACTCCATAATCCGAACCACAAAAATCCGGACCGGGAGCATATGTAGTGTAAGTACCTACATCATGGTTAGAGGGGGGGAGGAGAAGGAGGAAATCCAACAGGGGGATAAGTATAAAATGAAGGATGTGGCCCCTCGGGTCGAATTACTCCTTGCCTAGCGGGTGAGAGTGTCTTTAGGGCTCTCAATCAAACACATTTATATTTCTCAACAAACAACTAGTTAGTGGTTAAGTCGAGGTCGATCCACGGAACGGTCTGTTTTGGGTTCTATGTCTATCTATCTCAATTTATGCCAGTGTCACACTTGATTTGGGTTGGAGTTGGTGAGTCTAAACTAATAGAAGCAATAAAGTAAAACAAGCTATAAATTAAGAGATGTAAACAATTGATTAAAGATACTAGGATGTCATGGGTTCATAGGGGATTCATGGGAGTAGATCATACAAACATGTTCTCAATTAGGAGCAAGCACTTATTCTTGTGATGGGATCGAGTTAGTGTATATCTTACAATCTCTAGGAAGATTTAGGTCCCAAAGCCGAATCATCTAGATTGTACAACACCTACAAGTCGACTTAGTCTCCTCCTATTCAACTCTATGCATGGTCTAATGAGGCTTGAGTTGGTTTATGCTTTACAAGCCTCATTGAAAAGATAGGAGATGTGTAAAAAATGCAAGGATTCATAGGCTAGAATTTCATCAAACATAACATGTGCATAGGTTGAAATCACAACAAGCAAGCAAATTAATTATGAAAATATATTAGATTAAGCATAGATCAAACCCCATGTTTGTTTCCCCTAATTCCCCACTAATCCTAGTTAAGTAACTACTCACTTGTTATCATGGAAGACATGTTATCAATGGTGTCAATCATTACAACAAGTATGAACGTGATAAAAAAGTGAGGAAAAAAATAATAAAGATTAAAGAGTAAAGAGATTATACCAAACTTTTAGATGGAGAATTGGAAAGGAAAGAATAATAGAAGAAAACTTGATTGATTGATGAAGAGTTGTCAATTCTCCAATAATTACCCAATAATCTTCAAATTACCCAATAACAATAAAGCTTGAACAATAATTAAGGAAAGATTAATGTGGAATGATTGAGATTAATCTACTCTAATCTACTCCTAATCTAATCTAAGAAAGGTTTAAGAGGGCTTTCTCCTATGGGAACTTAATATCCTTGATTATTACAAATGTAGTATATATAGTAGTAAATCATTAGGTTAAGCAAGGGTGGATTAGTAAATAACAATAATAAGTTTTAAATAGGGAATTGCAAGTCCCAGGGAGATGCGTAGATCACGTTGCTACTACCACCACGATCCTCTCGGATCGGCTTGAAGCACGGACAGTCTATCTAGAGATCCGCTCAGATCACAAGGAAGCCGCTTGGATCAAAGTTCCATGATCCGCTCGTCCCGTGTAGGAGCCGCTCGGATCAGGATGTGGCAATCCGCTCGTCTTGTGCTTAGGACGCACAGATCTTGGCATAGTGTTCCACCCTCTTGCCTTAGAATCCTATGATCTACGTATACTCTTTATTCTTACTTCATTGGTCGTCGTTCTTGCCTCCTCTTTATACTAGTCCATCTAAGATCGTCAACAAGCTTCCAAGTATGCACGGGAGACGGGACCGCCTCATTATCTCCTTTCCAATAAGACACATATAATGCACTAGGAAAGCAAAGTAAAAAGGGTTTGACGGATAAAATGGCTATAAGCTATTATAATTGTATGCAGAATGGGTTAAATTAGGGGACTAAATGTGCGCAATTAAGAGTCTTATCAAACATCCCCAAACCGAACCTTTATTCGTCCCGAGTAAAGAGGTGACTAAAACTAGACCTTTATTTAAACTATCCTAATAATATAACCGATGTGAGACAATTAGCGGGTCTCACTCCGCCCCTTCAACTCACAACAAGACATCTATGAGGTAAGATTCATCCTTGCAAGGTAATGTGGGGCTTGCCAAAATGGCGATACATCCAAGCATTAAGCACACAAAACAAGTAATGGATGCATCTACAAAATAATAGCCACTTTCCTCATCTAAGTGGCGGAAATCATCTAAAGGGGAAGCAATCTAAGGGTACACAATCCATTGTAGATATTATTTATCTAAGCTACTAAGTCTAAGAGGATACCAATAAATCACCTCCAAGTTGTGTCAAACTAGGGTAACTTTGTCCACAATTGCTAAATGCTTTCGTCAAGAGTAGACTCCCTATGGTGTTAGAAACACTATAGGATCGCGGAATTCCCCCTCTTGCCTAGACAAGAAGAAGGGTCATCCCATCTCCACCTGTTAGGTTTCATTACCTATTATTATACTCTTCTAATAGTGAACTAATTACCTTCTTAATTTATGTTCTTTAGATCTAGTGCATGCATAACAAAATAAGAGATTTATGAGGAAAAACAATGTCCCTTATATTGTGTATATGTCCGAAATATAGGGCACAAATAAGGTCACCTTCCTTATTTGTTCTTGAGCTTTATATATTGGATGATTCTCCTAAAATCTCAAAGTAGAGATCCTCCTTAGATTGCACCCAAGACTTATCCCTTAAACTAGTATACTAATTAATTAGATTAATAAACTAGTATCCTTAAAATTAATTCTAATGTTATCACTATTACTACACTAGTAATCTTATTTTGATATTAGAATGAAAGAACAATTTATTGTATTTCTAAAAGCTTGTTTTAGAGAAGTGGGAGAATATGGAGCAAGCTTTTGCATGTGTTGTGTAAGAATGATGATAAGAGAACAATATTCTCTTAATTAGAGGAGGGAGCACGATTGGAGCATGCATCAAATGCCAAGGATTGTATCTCCCTTTATGCTTTTTTTTCTTCACAAGATAGTAGGTTGTGTAAGATGTGTAAGAGTAGGTGTAAGGCTAGTTGTAGGTAGGCATCATCATGCCATTTTATCAAATAAAATAAAACAACCATAATCCACTAATACTCCCTCCATTTCAGTCCAACATATAAAATGGACTACCATTTTATTTTGTCAATTTGTCACTTGTCACACAATATGTCACATGTAGTATGATACATGTTATTAATTAATTTAATGCATATTTATCACATAAATATCATTTTATAAATTAATTAAATTACATACAGCAAATTGACTAGTGATACTTGATCACATAAATAAAATGGGTCATTTAATTATAATTCACAACATCTTGTAATTATAACTAACCATGCATTCTTATCTCTATTGTTTCTCAAACAATAAACAATTTCAGTAATAAAGCATTTTTAATACTAATAAATCTTATTTAATCCCATTAAAATAAGATATCAATATTCTCTCTCACAAGTGAATTGTTCAATTTTAAGGAATTGATCACCTTGTATCGTCATACAATTAATCAATTTATCTATTAAGGGAATTGTCCTTTAGGTGTGACCTTAAGGGATCAACTGACCACCACCGTCATATGACAGTAATGTCAAACTCTAGTCATCCAATCATTACCGATTAATGATGATCAGTTGATTATATAATAAATCATCCCTTACGTATTCTTAATATGCGATTTGATTGTGATATTAAATCATGTGATCGCACTATTGTTGAGGACACATATTCGAACAATCTCCCACTTGTCCGAGACAAGTGTGTGTCACCAATTCTCTTGTCCTATTACAATCTCCCACTCAATGCAAGGTGTCTTGCAGGTCGTACTTGCACTTGATCATATCTTGAGTGGTTTCCTCGATCTGGAGTGTAACTGTCTGACCGGAATTATCTACCATAGATACCTTCCGAGCGTGGCCACGCATTTCCAGTTCACTACTCCTCGAGTGGCCTTGAGATTTCAAACGACCCTGACAAGGGGTGGAAAATTCCTATCGCACTATTCCCTTTGTTCAGCCACAGTTCATCATAACCCAAAATATACCAATTTGACCTCATTTACAACAGTCGTAGAGCATAAATCAAAGCTAATCAGAAAATTTGTGCCAACTTGGGCGAATAGTCTCTAGTCAGAAGAATTGACTCATAAGAATACTATAGTAGCTCTTGGCACGACCAGGCTTTATGAATTACCAGAACTCTATAAGCGTTCACTGCCCGACAGAGTGTCCCATACAGTCTGCCTATGTGATCGACTAGTCATCCCATATGACTCTATGGCACTTGAACTTGCCATCAATCGCATCACACTCTAGTCGCTTTGAGACGTCATCTCATATAAGTAACTAGGGGTGAATACAATATCAATCCAGTTCACTTTAATGGGGTTCAACTTGTCTCTACAACCCATTTGGATACAACAAGGTAACAGGTGAGTTTTAATAAAACTCCAACGATAAATGTGATTATCACATATGAATAGTCAATACACTATTACTACTTCATATCTTATAAACTATAGTGTTTCATTAACACTAGTTTAAAATGCAATAAAAGCTTGGCAATTGGATAGACCATATATCCATATATTCCAACTTTATCAATTGCTATTTCCTTCTATTCAATGTTATTTCTAATAACTTGAACTTATCTCTAAGTATATGTCTAGTCTTCTTACCAGACTTGGGCTCTTTAACTTGAAAGACGCTCCCACTGTTATCGCATAACTTGTGATAAAGTCATTTGTAGAGGGATTCACCCTTAATCCCTATCTTGACCACCTTATCACAATTTACTTAGATTCCTTTTGCAGAATTTGCAATGCATGAAACTAAAACATTTTTCAAGTCTCTCACTCCTTAGTCAATAAGACATCCTAGGATTTCAACAAATCCTTTTCAGTTTGGAAACTAAAGTTTATGCAACCCTTCAACACATAACTTAGTTTATCATCCAAACATATGAACGGATCCACAATTCTTCTCAAGAATCTCAAGGATGTTCTTTAAGGCTTTCACAAGCCATATCATGGAAATTATCTTGTTATTGACTTATTATGCTCCAAGCATATGATTCATCAAGGTGTGTGCATTTAATGGCATACATGATCGTTCTAATGGCGAAAACATGAGCAATCGATTTCATGTAATCAACAACTTAATAGGTTTAGTGAATGACTATGACTCCATCATAGTGATTCCACTTCCATCAACATGAATAACCTATTCAACCTTGTTGATGTTTAACAGATACGAAAGATCTTATCCTCATAAGACTCTCAACTCTATGCCAATATTCTCTCTCATAGATTCAAAAATCTAGAATACTTTGCATTCCTTTCCAAGTCTCCAATCACTCTTTCATAGAAGAGAGCATGGGTACATTATTCTCAATAAGTAATATGTTATCAACATATAAGACATGGAGAAACAATTCTAGCTCCCACTTAACTTCATGTATAATCATGATTCTTCAATCATGTGAATGATACCATTCTCAATTATCACATGAATGAAAAGTATAATCCTTTAATGCTTACTTAAGACCATTCTGAGATCACTTAAGAAAGCTACGCATAATATGTTAGGATTCTTAGATCTTTATCTAAGGTTTTGTGTTCCAAACACCACCTTCTCTAAATTCCCATTTTAGAAAAGTGAATTTTTAATATCATTTGCCATTCTTCATCAAAATGAAATGTGGCAATTCCTAACATAATCTATCTTGATCAACATCTTCATGTCAATCTATGCATTTGAGTACTCTAAAGCTGTATTTACTTTTGAGGAGACCCTCGCCTTAAAGTAAATCTACCCTTGAGTAACAATTTTTGGATTGTAATGTTATGGCTCGTATGTAACAAGGTCGATTTGGGACAAGGTCATAATACCATTACTTTCACAAAGCAATATTTTAACAATAAGACATGTGCGATAAACTCCCACTGAACTATGATCTCAATCTATCTTTATATATTATAGTTTAACTATAGTCCCACTCTATAGTTCCATTACTTTCACAAAGTAACACTATAAGATATGTGTGTAACGATCCAATCTAATCCCACTCTATATCTCAGAAATACATCTATCTTCTTGAGAGATAGCTTTGTGAGATACAAACATATATATGGTAGAGTATTTAGGAGTTTATCTAGACTATGCATTAGCTTTCAAAAGGCCATCCCTATCATGGCAGCTTGATTCATGTGATATGCGAGTCTTATCCATGTCATTTGTTTAATAGACTCTCTATTTTAGGTATCTCATGGTTGACCATCCGTTTAGAATTACGTGCCCGTTTTGGATTGCAAATTCCCAAAATTGAGTTCAATAACTCAAATCGACTCATATTACTTTGATCTTATGGGTAGTGACACTAGGTCATAATCCATCTTTAATAAATCAAATTTATTACTTAGATCTTTGCCAATACGATCGAATCGTAATGCTTTAGTACTTTGTTCAATTGGTTCTCTACGTCACTTAGAAATTTCTCAAATGCTTCACTTTATATTTGATTAAGTAAATATACCCATATCTACTTAAATCATCGGTAAAAGTGACAAAGTAGTCATAAATTCCCCTTGCGGTGATACTAATTAAACACGTACATCGGCATGTATTAGTTCCAACAAATTTCTTGCCCGTGTCCCTTTACCACTAAAGAGAGTGCAAATCATTTTGCGAAGGAGATAAGATTCGCATATTCCATATGATTGAAAATCAAATGGTGCAATAAATCTAGTCGACACTGGCCTTTTAATGCGTTTCTCATTTATGTGACCTAATTGAAAAAAGCTAAATGTACAAATCATTTGGATTAATAGTTTGAGTCCTTTTGGATCGTATTATGAAGATATCTTTGTTTGAGTTAGAAGTGTCTAAAACTTGTATATCATAAAGCAAAGTGACATGGCTCACACCCATGTCTATTTTCAACAAAATACATCTTTGATGGCAAAATATAAATCCTTTCATGTCTCACATAGAAATGGAAATAATGTTTTAGACAAAGTGGGTACATAATAACAATTATGTAAATTACAACTCAAAGATATTAGCTAAAACAAGTACATAAGTCCCTCTTGAAGTGGCGGCTACCCTAGCTCCATTTCCTTGTCGGAGATTCATATCATTCTTGTTTAGCTTTTCCACATTTCTAAGTCCCACTTGGAGTAATAAGTCCAACTTTGATATCTCCCAAATACTTGGGGCAATTTTGCTTCCAATGGCCCATGACATTACAATAATGACATTCCTCATAGGATTGGGCACCCTTCTTGGTCTTGGTTTTGGTAGTCTCACTATCCATTTCCAATTCATTATCAGGTTTGCGTTTCTCACCCATCTTTGCCTTCCCTTTAATAATACCAATACTCCTTTCATTTGCAAGGACACTCTTGTTAGAACTCGCACTGAATTTAATATTTCTCCTTGTTTCTTCAAACAAGGATGCCTTTGGTTTAGTGAGATTTTCTTCACAAGATTTTCTTACCAAAGTGGTGGGCATTAATATTAGAGTGGGTGGTGTGGAGGTGGTAAAGAAGCAAAAGTTTCCATCCTGAGCAATGCCAACGCGTAATTCTCTAATCGTATAATTGTCATACTCGGAGCACTTTTCATCGAATGGGGAGCCATGAATAAATGGTGATTGGTGTAGGAGTATTAGATGAATTCATTGCGTATAATCAACTACAAAAACGGAAATAAAGGAAATAATTAACATCTATCGTTTTAAAATTACTTGTAAACAAATATTGCATTTATATAGTGACCTGTACCCAACTATTATAAATGATTCCGAGATCCAAATTCATATTAATACGGGTACGGTGAGCCGAGTCATCCCTTATTAATATAACTCGGTGGATTAACCTCTTAATCGATTCTACTTCTAGAACTCTCGGTCGATAAAAATTACTCTAATTTTCATCTTTAGCCCGGAACACATGCGACTACGGTCACGAATACTTCCGTTGAGCTCAATCCAAATTTCGATGTAATAGCATTTTATTACCCACTTACCCAACGTAACAAGTTTAGTACCCCGGTGAGCCGAATCTACTTCTTTATGAAATTGGGATTCATGGTTTCTACTATTTGGTATGGCTAATTCTCAATTATTATAAGTGAGAGGTCTTGTCAATTTATTATCTATCACGTTTTAAGTGAACTAAAGCGGTGAACTACGATATTTATAATTGACACGGTCGATGACTCGATATGATATGCATGTGTAGTTATGGCGATTTGGCAATACATGTAACATATTAAAAGAAATGCAAAGCAATAATTAAAAATTCCTAGTACGGCCTTCCTAAAATAGAAAATCAAATAATGTATTACATATTCGGAAACCAACTCCTTAGGTCCCTTGAATCTTCAAGTGGCACGCCTCCCAAGAACACCGTCTTTGTTGGAACTCCTTTCCGAATGGCACCGTCTTGAAGAAGCTCCATAATTACAAATAATAATAAAAATACAAAGCTATTCCTATTATACATTTGTAAAATGGAAAACTAGTAAAAATAAAAGTGATACGAGATCACATTAAATTACAACCGAATCAATATTCCCTTTCATTACGGGTAATATCGATTAAAACTAAGGCCATACTAAGATTAAATTACATAATTCAAAATTATATAAATAAAAAACATTCAACAATTGAAATATTCAGCATTATAATATGTATCTATCATGCCAAATTATGTGCCAAGTCGCCCTATTTAACTTATATCGTATATATAACCCAGTTTTATGGAAATGCGTGATCGTAACTTCTTAAAATCACAAATTAACACTTAAATCACATCTAAGCTCAAGTTAATTATCCTAACACTATTAGGACTCAAAAATTAGTCATCACTCAATTTTTGACAATAATTCAACTTGATTTAATTTTTATGCTCATTTTTTACCTTAAAATCATAATATTTATGAAATAAATTCAAATTAAATTACAATAATTTCAAAATTTGAATTTTAAAATTTTGAATATTCTAGAATAATTCCATGACTCTCATAATGTCAAAAATGATGGTTAAAATTTTCGAATTTATTTTGAGAAAATATAGTTGCAATTTATCGGTTTTATCTCATAAAACATCTAAAGTATCCAAAACTTAATCCAATCAATTTACAACCTTAGATCTGATTAGTGAGATTATGCAACCTAAAATAATTTTCTCATTCCATGCAATTCGTTTTAGCTATTTATGCTAAAATAGTCACTATTTATGCCATTTTTACTCTAAAAATTCATAAATTATGCTAAATGAGATCGTTTGGTCTAAAAATTTACATACACTCTGTAAATCACTCATCTGACATCATATTAAAGTTTCATGGCCTAATTCGAAATTTAACTATTTTTAACCATTTTACCTCTTTTAATCCATTTTTATCTCATAAAAATCATAAATCATGCAATATTAATCCAATTAATACGAGATTTTACACACAACTTTTAAAATATGCATGTGAGGTCATATAAAAGTTTCAAGGTCATAGAGTAAGTTTAACCATTTTTAGTCATTCAACCTCCATTTATGCCATTTTTACACTAAAAATTCATAAATCATGAAATATTAATCATATTAATATGATATTTTACATGCAATACATAAAATATTCATGTAAGGTCATACTAAAATATCACGGCCAGTAGTGAGCTATAAATTTCCATAAATCGTAAAAATGACATAAAAACATTTTAGGACTAGAATATATAACATGCATAATTATTTCATGGCTTACTCATATAAATCACAAATTTTTAGTTTTATATGTTAACTTTTTAATTCGGAAAAACAATAACCGAATATGCATGCAACATCCTATTCTCTGATACCACTTGTTAGGTTTGATTACCAATTATTAGACTCCTCTAATAGTGAACTAATTAACTTCTTAATTTATGATCTTTAGATCTAGTGCATGCATAACAAAATAAGAGATTTATGAGGAAAGACAATGTCCCTTACATTGTGTATAGGTCCGAAATATAGGGCACAAATAAGGTCACCTTCCTTGTTTGTCCTCCAAAAATCCCAAAGTAGAGATCCACCTTAGATTGCACCCAAGACTTATCCCTTAAACTAATATACTAATTAACTAAATTAATAAACTAGTATCCTTAAAATTAATTCTAATATTATCACTATTACTACACTAGTAATCTTATTTTGATATTAGAATGAAAGAACAATTTATTGTATTTCTAAAAGCTTGTTTTAGAGAAGTGGGAAAATATGGACCAAGCTTTTGGATGTGTTGTGTAAGAATGATGATAAGTGTAGATACCTCATTTCTGCACCTCTTGCAAACCACCCGGTGATGATTGGGCCGCATGTTTGGTACGCGGAACGATTTGCGACAGTTCGTAAGTTTATCGTCAAGTGATTGCTCAAATATTAATGTCTACCTCTTAGTTGTCATCTACGTGCCGATACGGTCGTTTTGACAGTAATTAGAGTACATTTGGAGTCTGAGTCTAAAACCGTCTTCATTTTCTGATAATCGTTCAATCCCGAGTCAGAATGTTCTGGAATGTTCAGGATATTTCTATTCCATATTTTATAAATATTTCACAATCTTTATCTTTTGGCAAACAATTTTCCGTAATATTCATATAAAGTATTAAGGAAAACCAAATTATTCCGTCCTACCATAACTCAAACACGGAAATCTTTCTTCCGCAGGAGGAAACCACATGGGAACAGACGCAGCAGGTGTTGCGCCTCTTCCAAGAGACGCATTGCTTGCTGCGCCTCTTCCCAGGCCCTTTTCTGCGTAGTTTTCGTATCTTTTTCATATCTTTCCGAGATTCACTTCCAAAGAATCTCCGAAACCCTATTTCCTCCACGTGATTAGTATAAATAGGAGCCTTCGCTCCTCATATTTCTCACGCGAGTGTCCGCCCTTGCCTTCTCCCTTTGCATTCTAGACTTTTGTTCTTACTTTTTGGCATCTACGTGCTTGATCTTTCGACCACGTAAGCTCGAATCCTTCTGAGTACCAGCCTCGTTTGCATGACCCACCAATTTGACCAACTCCACAATCAATCAACTTAATTAATCTAATCGTTTTCCTCTTACGAGGGCACTTTCTTTACATTCGCGTCGAGCATCACTAATCGATATCTTAGTTCTTCTCGTTTCGTCAAACATGTAAGTCTAACGGTGTATAATCTCTCTTTTATATATTGTTATTTACTTTTTGTATCATTAATGTAAGGTTTACGTCGAAAATACCTCTTAAAACCGATTTCTAAAACCTCGTTCAAAACCTCTTTTTTGCGGATTTTCAGAAGACAGACCGTCGAAAAAGGACGCAGCAACTGCTGCGCCTCTTCGAAGGAGCGCAGTTCCTGCTGCGCCTCTTCGTGAGGATGCCGTAGTTCCTGCTTCCTTTCTTCTTCCTTCGTCCTCTGTAATTCGTTCGTTTTATTTGTTTTATTTGTTTTCTTTGATTCATTGACATAATAGCATATTAATCTCACATGTATATTATTTACCATTCATTAACATGTTTTAATCCATCACAAATTCGACTTAAATCCCTTATAATCTCATATTTGCGGGTTTTCGTCATAAAATTCAATCCGGGTTGTAGGAATTCGATTTGTTCATATTGGATTTCTGGAATTCGATCCTTTGATATAGTTTTCATATGTCTTTTGTCGTATTCGTCATTAATTCATCATGTTTAGCCTTTTTCATTCACCCATGTCACTAACTAATCTTTCATCCATGTAATAATTCGTCTTTATTCCGTCTCATCCATGTTTTATTGCTTTTACGACTCATTCATATCTAAATAACCTGTTAAATCACTTTCATCCGAGTAAATATCGTAATCAATCATTAAATTAACCCACGAACATTAACGATTTGCAGTTCCGGCTTCACAGCCAGAACTCACCTTGGAAATGACGCAAAGATCTGCTGCGCTCTTCCAGAGGCGCGATCTCTCGCGCCTGTTCCATGATGATTTCTGTCTCTGAACTCCGTTGTTGCTTGACCTAGTTTAATTAGCTTACGTATAATTAACTATTATCCATATTATCACCCACTGATTTGTTCGTTATTTTAATTCTTTTATTCTTTTTCTCAAATCATCCGTTTTAAAGGTATTTTCGACATAAATCGCCTAATCCATTGTAATTATTGTAATTTTTATTATCGTAATTTTCCTATCGTATTTATCATTGTATTTTATGCCATTTGTATGTTTTCACATGTAATTGAGCAATAAATCCTACTTCGACCCAATTGTATGTTAAATTACGTGTCAACCGACTTAGTCCAATTCTTCACATGCTAGGATTAAAACTTGGATGTTGCATTGCCTGCATATTATCGACGATATATCAAGTACGAATAACTTCCCTAATCATTAGTAGAGGCCGCTATCGAGGCGGGCGGGATTAGGTGTTCGATCAAAAGAGCTTCCTAATACGTACCCTCACCCCTTACTCCAGATCTCTGTGAACATCCGTGTTCATTGGCATCCACGAGAGTCATTCTAGACATAGAGTGCTAAGGGTCACGATTGCTTAGTGTTCATGTCTTTACTTTGTGTCTTGACATGACACGAGGTATTCGAACGGTTCCAATTTCCCATAAAAATTGGTGGCGACTCCACAAATGCAAACGCTTGTTCTCCCAAGCGCCCCCGTGGCCCATGTCCACAGTTTGGCGACTCCGCTGGGGATAATACACTTAGGTGTAGCCAAGGGTGAAACTTGAACAAGGTTAGGGATTAGTTTATACAAGACAATTGTCGGTTTTCATAACTCGGTGTTCCTAGACCGTTTCATTTGGCCTTCCTAGACCCAACCCGACCCATTCGACCAATCGTCCCGTCTAAACGGTCCTAATTTTTATTTAGGCCCAATAATGGATGGCGATTGGCGTCATCCATACCATGGTACTTACTCTTGTTTGTATCAAGGGCCTTAGCTACTTGAGGAAATGGACTAGGAATCGGCCTTACTCTTGTTTGGTACGAGCCTCTCCACAGACTTCGGGTTTGATGGTTCGGTATGGCAACCCACCCTTTAAACCAAAAACCTTTTAAACGCACTCAGCATCCCGTTATAATGCTTGTATGAATGTTTGTACCTTACGTGATCACCATTTCTAAAACGAAACCATAACGAAATTGTTTTTCAAAATATAAATACTTTCAAAATAGCGCAAAATAAGCCTAAACTCTGTCTATATGTCGAGTCAAACTTCAGGCCTAAAACCCATCAAAAACAAAAAAAAAAACAAAAAAAACAAAAAACAAAAAAAAAAAACTTAAAAAAAAAAGAGTCCAAAAAAAACCAAAAAATGTTTTAATCAAAAGATTTTCAAACATGTAAATGTGTAAATTCAATTGGGCTAAGTTCAAACCGACTATGTCCTAGTCAGAACTATGTCGAGTCGTAAACCTGTCTTCCTTTACATTTTGGGTCTTTTCAAAATTCAAGTCAAGTCCTAAGGCGTCACGCCGTCATTTTGGACTCCCTACCCCAACTCCATTAGGAGCTAAACATTTCCACAGCTAGTCTCACACACTCGAGGCTAACATATCGAGTCATTCCAAAATTCGTTTCTTGAATTCTCCTAATTACACGTTCGGGACACACATACCCGAACCTCGAGTCAAGTCTGTCTTAAACCCACAAGTTAGAATCAACATGTGTCATCAATCCCGTCAATGAAGTCAATCATATAAGGGTCACTCCGTCAAAGTCAACACTCGAGTCTACAATTAAAGTCAAGCACCGTGAATTCAAACACGAGAAGTCACTCACAACGTTTCACGAATTCACGAGTCAAGTCTAGATTTGTCATCTTGTCCTTTCCTTTGTTTGTTGCCTTCGTATGCGTGATCCCATGTCGAATCGAGTGTAATGCGCGTCATTTCTGTCGAGTAGGAATCCAGCAAGTTCTGTCAATCAGCAAAGTCACGAAGCAGATCAAGCCACCATCACCGTGTCTCTCCAAGATGTTTATGCCATGGTCCTAGGAGTTCAAGCTACAGTGGAAAATTTGAGCATTCACGTCCTCACCCTTGAAAATGGAATAGTGGAAAAGAACATGCCAATTAGGGAAACCTCTAGTCTAGGTCATCCAAAGCTTAACTCATGCAATAACCATCGTCCTAGAAAGCCGAAAACAGCTGAAAGGAAACCTGGGAGGCATCAAAGGGTGCTTACCAATTTAGGCATGTCTTATGCCGATGCTTTGAAGAGACTCTCTGCCCAAGGCAAGCTACATCCAATAGGGCCAACTCCAGATCCACCTTTAGAGAAACAGGTGAACCTCTGGAAGGGCAAGAAATACTGCTTATATCACCAAGGTAGAGGCCATGATATTGAAGAGTGTTTTCTCTTGAAACACACCATCCAAGATATGATCGAAGTGGGCGAGCTTCCTAAGCCACCTTCTGTCGGAAAATCCAAGAAAATCGACCCTCTTGGGTCTAATATCATTAAGCATGATGAAGAACCATCTCTAGATTGATCTCATCTCCTCAATCATCATGATGATAAAGAAATCAAGGTCCTCGAAGATGAAGATATCCAAAATGGAATGCTCATGCTTTCCATTACCTTCAATAATAAATTCTCCAAAATAGAAGGAGCCATTGATAATCTAAACTTCCGACTTTCCAACATGGAGAAACAGTTTGCTGAAATGAGTAAGAAGCTTGATGCCCGACCTCTCAAGATGAAAAGTGTCCAGACAAACCCTCAGCTTAACAGTCTTAAGGAGAAAGCAACAAATGGACAATCTATTCCTAGTTCTTCTCATCCAAGAATCAAAATCAACAAAGGCAACCTCATGGAGCCTTCGGGGTCATTTACAAAGGCTTCCGAAAATAAGGACACACCTCCTAGGAAATTTACCAACATTGGTATTACATACACCGATGCCCTTCAGAGACTCATGGAGCGACGAATGTTGAAGCCTATAGGACCTACGCCTAACCCAGAGAAGAAATCCAAGTTTTGGGATGAGAATGCCTACTGCAAATACCATAGAGGCAAAGGGCATGATACAGAGAAATATTACAAATTAAAAAACGTCATTCAGGATATGATCGAAAGCCGGAGGTTGTCCCTCTCAACCTTTAACCCACAAGGTAGCTTAGACGATCCTCATGGATATACCACTTATCAGGAAACTTTTCTTGACTATTATCCTTTCAGTGTTCCCAATGATGAGGACGAGGTGCTCAAATGGGTGAATGCTCAAAGTCGGATGTCGAAGCCAGTTGCTGGAAGAGAAAATGTTCAAGCATGGGCCGATGATTACGAGTCTGGGTCTAAGATCGTGTCAAAGTCCGGGTCCGAGTCCGAGTCTTAGGCTTTCCATCTCATATTTGTTCTAGTGTCTTTCTTCGTGTCCATTTTCTTTTTTAGTGACAACCTGGGGGCTGTCCCATGAGTCACGTGTCTTCTCATATCTATGTTAAATACATTCATTATCCATTTCAATAAAAGTACAATTTTCAATCCACATATTCTATCCTGTCTCTTCCTTTACCCTTTTCCTGTGACAACAAGAATTGATTTGAGACATTTTTTAAAATGAACAACAAACAACCACACGTTCCAAGTCGATGTGAGTGCACTTAGATGATGTTCCATTCCAAGTTGTAGAGGATCTGAAACTCCGTGTTCTTTTCTTACCTATTCCATGTCTGGCAATAGAAACCACAATATAACCCTAGTCTAGGACGAGCCTATCTCAAGAGATTCTAAGACGAATCCAGACCGTCTCCCTTGTTGACAATCCATGATGGAAGGCAAGCCCATTCCCCACAATAAACAACCCGCGTTACTAAAAGACCAACCCGTTTCACATCAAAAGGTGCTAGTCCGACCCAAATCCATCCAAGACGATACGAGCAATTATCAAACACAAAGGCTCAATCCAGAGAAATGACCAAGATCTATATCCAAGACAAAAGAGTCAAAAGAACAAAGGCTCAATCAAGCAAGTCAATGTCGATATCCAAACTCAATGTTATCCTCAAAAAAAAAACCCCGAATCAAGAATCTGAGCAAGAAGCCGAGATATATTTTAGACCAAGAATCCGAATCTGAATCAAGAAATCAAATACTAAATGGAATACTCCTGAAGGCTATATAGAATCAAGACACCAATAAAGATGGTTAGCTAGCACACTCACTTAGCCATTCACACATCACACACCCTAAGTCCTTCTCGAGACCGTTACGGGGAGATAGTTAGGAATTTTGAGAATCCTCTCAAGCTCGTCAAGTATACCCATATTTTAGGGCCAAGACATGGAAATTTGAACCCACGTCATTTTAACCTACCTTTATGTGCTCAGGCTACATCAAGCCAAGAGACTCCATTTCCAAGTCATATTACAAGACATAACCCCATAAAGCCTTAACTCCGTAAAGTCAAGCTCTAGAGACTTGTTCATCAAAGCCTCTTATTACCGAGCTCCACATTCCAAATATCCAATCCAGTTTCACATTGACCCAAACACGGAGTCTTCAATACTTTGCTACCTAGGACGGGACATACCCATATTCATCCTTAGGGTACACTAAGTGTGCTCACATGACAAGGAAATTTTTACAAACTTAATTATACCTCTTTGGTCTATGATCAGAGGGAGTTATCTCAAATCGATTCTTCGAGTCACCAAAGGAATATACCCTTGTGACCCCTGCACTTTAAGGCCCTAACAGCATAAGCTTAGGCACACACTTGAACTACGAGCATGGTTTGATTTCACCTACTCAGGTGGATACGTAGGTAGTCCTTTCTTACACAAGAAGGATACAACCACAACACCCAAACAAAATTAACCAAACCTCAGAACTACGATCTGGTTTGATTTCACTTCACGTGAATAAGTAGGCAGTCCTCAGGGACACAACCATCCCAACTCAACCACCAAACTTTCGACTTCTATTTCAACCTTCCAACCTCAATTAACATCCCTTCCACAACCAACACCTCTATACTGAAGGCTCCTTATGGTCGCCCAGTCTCTTTTTTACCAAATTCCAGAGTCATATTCTCATCCTGTGGGCTTTTCTTCCGAGATGCCACCCTTCCTTTATTCCTCTAAGTCTAGCTAGTACTCGGTCCGGATAATGATAAAGGTCTTAGATCGATTCTCCAAGTCATCGTGCCTCAAGAGGGGTCTCTTTTACAGCAAACGGTGGTGAAAGAAGTCCCAGTAGACAGATGATCCATGGCTCATGCCTTGCATTTATATGCCTTCATCATTCTTGCAATTCTTCTACCTCTGGAACTGATACGCGTTATCACCCACACTTGGATGGGGTTGTGCATGCTTAAGCAAGGTCTGTCTAGGTCATCCATGTGTCGCGTCAAATCTAAGTTAGTGTCGCGCCAGTCAAACCTAAGTCTACATGTTGCGTCCGTATACGGTCTACGTCACGTCAGTCACGTGTCTAAAGTCCATTTGAATATGCATAACGCATTACAAACGACAAATTTCTTTGAGCAAGTTTTAAACAACTTTAAAAAAAAAAAGAAACAACTTTTGCAAAACCTATGTGTTTCCTCATTCGAGGTCCATGTAATAATCGCTTATGTGCATATATTAGATTGCATTATTGTGTGGCTACTAACAATGCAGGTAAGTATCAGAAGCAGTACTTTGCCAAGACCTCGCTTGCCACAACGAGCGAATACTCTTTGACAGGTGTTTTGACACACATGTATTCTGTTCCCCCAACGAGAGTACACGGACAGACATTCCCTTTCGAGACACGGAGATCAGTTCCCAAGATTTATTCCCCAACGAGAGTTTGCTTGAGGACATAAACATGCAGATTCCCTAGATTTATCACCCAATGAGAGTTTGCTTGAGGACAGAAACATGCAAATTCCCTAGAGTAATCACCCAACGAGAGTTTGCTTGAGGACAGAAACATGCAGATTCCCCAAAATCATCATTTTATTCCCCAGTGAAAGTTTGCTTGAGGACAGAAACAGGCAGATACCCCCAGGCGATCCTTCATCCCTTTAGGTAACCCTTTTTCAGGATAAACCTTCATACCCTTTAGATAACCCTTTTCAGGATAAACCCTTCAGATCTTTCAGAAACTTACCTTCATATCCTTCAGACAACCCTTTAGATAACCTTTGGGATAATCCTTCCTTGAGCCTTCCTCCCTTCAGATAATCCTTTATTTCTTCAGACACTTCGGGATAATCCTTTCAGTAACCTTCAGATAACTCCTTTTTAGTCCTTTAGAGAGAGTTGTCCTTCAGCCTTCCCTTAGTGAGAGATAGCCTTCAGAGTTAGCCTTTGGAAGTGTTAAGAAGTTTCTTCAGAATCCCTGTGACCCCTAGATTCTTAGATCCCAAAATGGCTTCTTTAGGTTCATAAGCCTTTAAGCTCCCACACGAACGTCCTTAGGTTATTTTAGAGTTCTCATACCTCAGAAAGCTTAAGCGCACGCGTTTAAAACAAGAATTAGTAACCCAGTAGTTCCTAAACTTAACCCTAGGATCCCAATCCTCTTAGGTTCATAAGCCTTTAAGTTCCCATACCAGCCTTTCCTTTTAGGTTCATATACCCATGTTCACACACCTAGCTTCTTTTAGGTTCCCAAACTCCCTAGATTTCATACAACTTCTACCCTTAGGATCATATTCCTTAGGATCACCTTATACCTTTTAGGATCATATTCCTTTAGGATCATCACTTCCTTAGAGTTCCTACACTCAAACCTTGATTACCCCTTAAGTTGACTTATATTTGGCCTCCTTCTCGTCGATGCTTTCCTTTAGGGTCCCACACCCTAGCACAATCTTTATATATCTTTTAGGTCTTACCCTTAGCTCCTATGCTTACCCTTAGCTCCTATGCTTACCCTTAGCTCCTACGCAACTCCGGAAACATCTCGAGAAAGAAGTCTCAGTTATGGTCTCTTCTTATGGCTGGCGAGCCTCCTTACGTAGTCTAATGGACTTTAAACGACCCTCCCCGATAAACGACAGACTCTAAAATGTTCCCGACGACAGGTCCTTGGCTCAGACCCCTTGAGCTGCCTCGCGTCGCCATAGTCGTTAGGTTGTAATCTTCGATTGACCAGATGGCTATACTTTGACTTTCGCCTTGTCCAAGCCTCAGTCAAAGTGGGGGCTCTGTAGATAACTCATTTCTGAACCTCTCGCAAACCACCCGGTGATGATTGGGCCGCATGTTTGGTACGCGGAACGATTTGCGACAGTTCGTAAGTTTATCGTCAAGTGATTGCTCAAATATTAATGTCTACCTCTTAGTTGTCATCTACGTGCCAATACGGTCGTTTTGACAGTAATTAAAGTACATTTGGAGTCCGAGTCTAAAACCGTCTTCATTTTCTGATAATCGTTCAATCCCGAGTCAGAATGTTCTGGAATGTTCCGGATATTTCTATTCCATATTTTATAAATATTTCACAATCTTTATCTTTTGGCAAACAATTTCCCGTAATATTCATATAAAGTATTAAGGAAAACCAAATTATTCCGTCCTACCATAACTCAAACACGGAAATCTTTCTTCCGCAGGAGGAAACCACTTGGGAACAGACGCATCAGGTGCTGCACCTCTTCCAAGAGACGTAGTGCTTGCTGCGCCTCTTCCCAGGCCCTTTTCTGCGTAGTTTTCGTATCTTTTTCATATCTTTCCGAGATTCACTTCCAAAGAGTCTCCGAAACCCTATTTCCTCCACGTGATTAGTATAAATAGGAGCCTTCGCTTCTCATATTTCTCACGCGAGTGACCGCCCTTCTCTTCTCCCTTTGCATTCTAGACTTTTGTTCTTACGTTTTGGCGTCTACATGCTTGATCTTTCGACCACGTAAGCTCGGATCCTTCTGAGTACCAGCCTCGTTGGCATGACCGACCAATTTGACCAACTCGACAATCAATCAACTTAATTAATCTAATCGTTTTCCTCTTACGAGGGCACTTTCTTTACATTCGCGTCGAGCATCACTAATCGATATCTTTGTTCTTCTCGTTTCATCAAACATAGTCTGAGGGTGTATAATCTCTCTTTTATATATTGTTATTTACTTTTTGTATCATTAATGTAAGGTTTACGTCGAAAATACCTCTTAAAACCGATTTCTAAAACCTCGTTCAAAACCTCTTTTTTTGCGGATTTTCAGAAGACAGACCGTCGAGAAAGGACGCAGCAACTGCTGCGCCTCTTCGAAGGAGCGCAGTTCCTGCTGCGCCTCTTCGTGAGGCTGCCGCAGTTCTTGCTTCCTTTCTTCTTCCTTCGTCCTCTGTAATTCGTTCGTTTTATTTGATTCTTTGACATAATAGCATATTAATCTCACATGTATATTATTTATCATTCATTAACATGTTTTAATCCATCATAAATTCGACTTAAATCCCTTATAATCTCATATTTGCGGGTTTTCGTCATAAAATTCAATCTGGGTTATAGAAATTCGATTTGTTCATATTGGATTTCTGGAATTCGATCCTTTGATATAGTTTTCATATGTCTTTTGTCGTATTCGTCATTAATTCATCATGTTTAGCCTTTTTCATTCACCCATGTCACTAACTAATCTTTCATCCATGTAATAATTCGTCTTTATTCCGTCTCATCCATGTTTTATTGCTTTTATGATTCATTCATATGTAAATAACCTGTTAAATCACTTTCATCCGAGTAAATATCGTAATCAATCATTAAATTAACCCACGAACATTAACGATTTGCAGTTCCGGCTTCACAGCCAGAACTCACCCTTGGAATGATGATTTCTGTCTCTGAACTCCGTTGTTGCTTGACCTAGTTTAATTACCTTACGTATAATTAACTATTATCCATATTATCACCCACTGATTTGTTCGTTATTTTAATTCTTTTATTCTTTTTCTCAAATCATCCGTTTTAAAGGTATTTTCGACATAAATCGCCTAATCCATTGTAATTATTGTAATTTTTATTATCGTAATTTTTCTATCGTATTTATCATTGTATTTTATGCCATTTGTATTTTTTCACATGTAATTGAGCAATAAATCCTACTTTTACCCAATTGTATGTTAAATTACGTGTCAACCGACTTAGTCTAATTCTTCACATGCTAGGATTAAAACTTGGATGTTGCATTGCATGCATATAATCGACGATATATCAAGTACGAATAACTTCCCTAATCATTAGTAGAGGCCGCTATCGAGGCGGGCGGGATTAGGTGTTCGATCAAAAGAGCTTCCTAATACGTACCCTCACCCCTTACTCCAGATCTCTGTGAACATCCGTGTTCATTGGCATCCACGAGAGTCATTCTAGACATAGAGTGCTAAGGTTAACTGATGTGACCATAATTAGCGCATATTTAGCCCCCGAATTAGCCTTGTTCCCATGCTTTTTAGTGCATATTTGGGTCATTTATTATCTTTAGTTCTTTGTTTTGCATATTCTTTGAGATTTTGATCCCTTGGTAGGAAAGGAGTAAAAATCGTGCATTTTCATGGCAAAACGAGACTAAATTGATCGAATTCAATGACCAAGCATCAAGGAGAGACAAGATTAGAAGGCCTTTGTACATATGATAGTAGATGAGCAATGTTGAGAAAGGATCCTTGAGTCCCCAAGGAAATCCCCAAGGAATTTATGAAGAAAAGGGAAGAGAAGAAGAAGAAGTCTTGCTGAGGCACAATCCGTGCGGATTGTCTACAATCCGGCCGTCCTTCACCTGCACAATCCGTGCGGTTTTCCACCAAGACGCCTGGATTCCATCACCACAATCCGCCCGGATTCTCTTGAATCCGCTCGGGTTCTATCGCCAGAATCCGCCCGTCCCGACCCTAATCCGCCCGGATTCCTCTACAGCGCGATTTCCTCTTCTCCAAGCTACGAAGAAAGAAGCCCTTCCTTCGGAAAATACCGGCTCCTCCCTGCTCAATCTAAAAAGTGTAATTACTAGTTTAGCCCTTAGTTAACCCTAATGCATCCCCCTAATTTCCACTATAAATACCCCATTAGTCTAATTAGAAGAGCATGTTCTTCTTATCAATATTTAGAGTAGTTAATATCAATCAAATCTCTCTTTAGTTTTGTAATCAACAATTAATCAAGTTCTAGTACAAGTTTTATTTCCTTAATCTCTCTTTTGTTCATCCTTTATTTTGGGTAATTGAAGAGTACTTGGGTTATTATTGGGAGATTGACAACCTCTCAATCAAGCATTCAAGTACTTCTTTTATCTTTGCTTTATTATTGGAATCATTAGTAGGTATAATTCTCTTAATTCCTTTTTAATTATTGTTAATTACTTTCATTTATTCATCATGTTTCATTTTGTTGGTATGATTGACAACCTTGATAGCCTGATCAACATGATAATGAGTGAGTAGTCTCTTAGCTAGGGTTAATGGGTGATTAGGGGAAACTAACATGGGGAATGATTCATGCTTAAATTAATATGCTTTCATGTTTTATTTGCTTGCTTGTTTTGATTTCAACTCATGCACATGTTATATTTGATGAAATTCTACGCCTATGAATCCTTGCATTTACCACCATCTCCTATATTTTCAATGAGACTTGTAAGACATAACCCAACTCGAGTCTCATTAGACCATGCATGTTGTTGAGTAGGGAAGATTAAGTCGACTTGTAGGTGTTGTACAATCTAATCGATTCGGCTTCGGGACCCAAACTTTCCTAGGATTGTAAGACATAACCCAACTCAATCCATCACAACAATAATTGCTTGCTTATAATTTGAGAACATGTTTGTATGATCAATTCCCATGATTCCCCTATGATCCCATGACACCCTAGTGCTTTTTAATCAATTGTTTACACCCCTTTTAATTCATCTTGCTAGTTTATTTTCATTGTTATTTTAGTTAGTGACCTTCTACATCAACCCAATTTGTGACACCCCCAAGACACCACTAGTTTCAATAGAAATCTCATTTCAATACCCGTCCCTTGGGATCCGACCTTTACTTGCCTCTTTACTAATTGTAGAGTTGTTTGTGAAGCTATAAATTGTGTTTTGATTCGGACGTGACCCAACGACCACACCTTTAATTGTGAACACGAAACAGACCGATCAAAAATGGCGCCGTTGCCGGGGACGGTGTTTACTTGATTTAGATTTCCCTTTTATTGTTATTAGTTGTGTCTTTCTTCGCCTTGGGGAAGTAAAACTCCTCAAGGTTTGTTCTAAATTGTTTTCGAGTTGTTTGATATTTTGCATGTCTAGAAGGTCACAAGGTGATTTGTTACCTTTTGACCGTGAAATCGAAAGAACCTTGACGAACAATAGAAGACTTGTTAGGAGGAATTTAAGAGGTATTAGTGAAGTTGTTCAACCAACTATTGAGTTCATCAACCCTTTCGCAATAGAAGGAGAGGAGAACCCATTACACAATACCCCACAAAATCAACCTACAATGCCTAAATTCTCGTCACACTCCGTACCCACCGAGGAGAACCTACCCAATGGTACTCCTACACCACAACATCTAACCGGAAATTTTATTGCCAAATCCTCCTTTATACAATTAGTCGAAAGGAGCCAATTTGGGGGGATGCCTAGTGAAGACCCTCATTCTCATATGGAAACCTTTTGCGACTATTTTGATGCAATCTCTCAAACCGGTGTGACTCAAGACCAAATTAGATGGGTCTTATTTTCTTTTTCTCTAATCGGCATCGCGAAACAATGGTTGAAGGGCCTTGACAAGGCCACTCTCGAAATAGATTCTTGGAAGAAGTTGGCTCTAGCTTTCTACAAAAAATTCTACCCACCAGAAAAGACTAACATGCTAAGAGCTCAAATTACGGGTTTTAAGCAAAGGGATGAAGAATCTTTGTATGAAGCTTGGGAGCGGTTCAAGGGAATTTGTCGCTCATGTCCTCACCATGGACTTAGCGAATGGTTTTTGGTACAACAATTTTGGAATGGTTTATATGAGGATTCAAGGAACATTCTCAACATGGGATCAAATGGAATGTTCACCGAAGTTGGTGACAATCAAACATGGAACAAGATTGAGGAAATGGCGGTCCATAACTCACAATATAGTAGACCTCGCAAGGCTACTAGAGGAGGAAAGCATGAAGTGGACTCCGTTACTCAATTGGGTGCTCAACTTAGTGCTCATATTGACACAATCAATTTGAAGTTTGAAAAAGCTATGGCTAGACTTGAAGAAGTCTCAAAATCACCAAAGCATCATGTTAATGCCATGACGGCATCCTCATCAATCCCAAGTGGGATATGTGAGAATTGTGGAACTTTGGGACATGACCAAAGTGAATGTAGGGGAACAAATGAACAAGTGAATGCTTTCCAAGCATACAAGAGTGGTACCCCTTATTCCAACTATTACAATAAAAATACCAAATTCCATCCAAATGTCTCATACAAAAGCCAAAATGTTCAAAACCCTCAAACAACATACACTCCACCACCCATGAGAAACCAAAATCAAAGACCCTTTTACAATCAAAACCAAGGTTACCAAAATCAAAATCCATACAATCACCAAAATGACCAAGGTTTTGATGTCCAAAAAGCGGTCCTCCAAATGCAAAAGAATCAACAAGAATTTTTCACTCAAATGCAAAAAGATAGCCAAGCAAAGGAAACCACCATCAACAACATCCTAGCTCACACCAAGATGTTGGAAACCCAATTGACTCAACTAGCATCTTCAAGCTCACAAAGACAAAAGGGGCAATTACCACCTCAAAATAATCCCCCAAGACATGAAACGGTTAGTGCCATTCACTTGAGAAGTGGTACAAGGTATGAAGCACCGAGGAAGCAAGTTGAGGATGAAGTTGTGGAAGCTAGTGATAAGGAAGAAATGGTGCAAAACTCCAAAGATGGAGAATCATCAAAAGAAGAAAGTTCAAAGAAAAATGAAGACAAGGTCAAGGAGAAGGAGCCCATTGTGATTAGACTTCCTTTTCCAAGTCGTCAAGCCAAGCCCAAATTTGATGATCAACTTGGAAAGTTCATGGAAATTGTGTAGAATTTGGAAGTCTCAATTCCTTTCACGGAATTAATAAATCACGTGCCGGCCTATGCGAAATACATGAAAGATATCCTCACAAAGAAGAAGTTGATCCGGAAACTTCAGACTATCGCCTTCACTAAGGTGAGTAGTGCAATACTTCAAGGGAGTTCACCTCCAAAACTAAAGGATCCGGTAAGCTTCTCAATACCGTGTACCATTGGCGACACAACGATCAACAAAGCCTTATGTGATCTAGGGGCTAGTGTGAGTGTCAAGCCGTACTCGGTGAGTAAAAGGTTGGGGATGGGAGAGCTTAAATGCACCAACATCACACTCCAAATGGCCGATAGATCGACGAAGACACCATTAGGGATATGGGAAGATGTGCCCGTGCGAATTGGGAAGTTTTTCATCCCGGTGGACTTTGTCATTGTTGATATGGAGGAAGATTCCAACATTCCAATCATTCTAGGAAGTCCTTTCCTACACACCGCGGGTGCGGTGATTGATGTGAAACATGGTGAGCTCACTCTAGAAGTGGGAGATGAAAGCATAACCATTAATCTTAACAAGACTATGAGAGCTCCTCGTTTACATGAACCATGTTTCATGATTGATCATTATAGCCGAAAGGATGAAAGGAAGAAATCGGAACTCCAATGGAAGAAGAAAATTGAAGATGCTCCATTCAAAGAGCAAGTGAATTATGATAAGGAGAGCTTGCAAAGCTCATCAAAATCAATAAAAGAAGAAGAGAATGGCCTCATTGGCCAAGAGAAGAAATTAGGAGAGTTGTCTCCATCAAATCAAGAGATTTTCAATGATCAACTTGATGAAGTTTGTGGTCTTTGGGACGACGAATTTGAAGGGATTTTTAATCCCTACATTAGTAATGCCATCGATCAAGACCGACAACAAGGGCTAAGGTCTATTGAAGACCTCTACCATGATAATGAACAAGCTTTTGATTACTTTTTCAAGGTGTTGAGAAACATCAACAACACCTTGAACATGCCCCCTTGACATCTCATCAAGATTGAGAGTTTGGTGGAGTCCTCCCTAAACCACCATTTGTAAATATTTCTAACTCCCTAACTCGCATTTCAATTCTTGTATTTCATTTTTGTCATCTTTGGATTTTTATTTACTTTGATCAAGATATTTGTCATGTTTGAGAGAAGTGAGGGAGGGACTAACAATTTCAATTGATGTGTAGTGCTCTAGCTTAGTGTGGGGATGGCAATTGCCTAGGCTATCCATGCCTTAGTAGTGCCCCCACAATGAAGAACACAAGATATGAAGAAGAATAGAAGGTTGATAAGGGATATGCATTGTACACGGGTGTAACTGAATCCGGATACAAAGGGGTAGAATCCGAGCGGATTCAAGAGAATCCGCCCGTCTTCCTGCAATCCGAGCGTACTCGGTTGAAGACGCACGTCCCTATAAGCTGAAATTTTGAAAGATTTTTGACTGTAAGAAAATCCGGGCGTCCTGAACAGCAATCCGCTCGTCTCTGAAAATCCGTCCGTCTTAGAAAGAAGACGCCCGTCTTCTCTGCTGAGGAAAACAAGAAATATTCCAGGACTGAAATCCGTCCGTCTTCTGAAGAATCCGCCCGTCCCGTATCAAGCAAATCCGAGCGTCTTCTCTTGAATACGCCCGTCCTTAGGCGAGTTTTATCAAACCCAGAAAGTGCAGAATCCGCCCGTATTGGGCATAAACCGCACGGATTGCCCCTGCAGTTCGAATTTTTCGGTCTTTATAAAATCCCTCCCACCTTCATGCATTCATTCATTCATAACACTACTTCAAAACATCAAAACCGTCATCCTCTCCATCATAAAAACAAAATTCCTCAACTACATTCACCAAAATCAAATCAAATCATCCCTCTAACAACAAATCAATCACTCCTTTTTCAATAAAAATCAAAACCAAGCATAAAATCTTCAACCTTTGAGTCGATTTTTGAATTCATAAAGGCAAAGCCTTTCACCTTTAAATCGATTTGGGTACACTACAAATTGAAGATTTTTCATTCTTTTCTTGGTTAGTTCATCAATGGCAAGAACTAAGGGAGCAACAAAGGCAACAAAGGCAACAAAGGCACCAAAAACACTTTCACAAAGGCAAAAGGCTCTTCAAGCAAAGAAAGCATTGGCTATGGTGGTAGCAACACCAAACTTGGAAGTGCAACAACAACAACAACCTTCTATGGGAGCAACAACATCTTCTACTCCGGAAATCGATCAACTTTTGCATTATCCGGGGGTAACTTTTATTTCCAAAACCCATAGAGATACTTTTGCCAAGTTTGCTAGGAAATAACTTCAATCCACCAAATTTATTTGTGAAGACACCTTGGGAAAGTTGGGTGTCCTTGAGCAAACTAGATCATTTTTCAAAGCCATGGGGTTAGAGAAATTGTTTGAATCAAAAGAATTGACATACCCCTCCCTTACCTTGGAATTTTTGAGTTCTTTGAAAGTCACCAAAGTTGAGAGTAGGGAGAATCTCGAGTTTGGTCTAGCTAATGTTAGTAGACGCATTTCCTTTAGAGAATTGGGTGAAATTTTGGGTCTTTGTGATGAACCGAGTTATTTTAAGAATTATGGAAAGTATGACCCCGACCCTCTTTGGGAGGCAATTTCCGGAAGGAAATTTGAGGACTTTCATGCAAGTCGTGCTCTTTTAGTCCACCATCCGGGCATAAGAGTATGGCACAAGGTCATAGGAAACACCATTATTGCAAGGAAAGATACCAACCATTTCACCAAACTTGATTTTATTCTTCTTGAATCGGCTTTGAACATTGGAAGAGTACACACCAAGCCTTTCAACTCTTTGAGGCTTTTGGTAGATAGATGGCTCAACATTGATTGTGGGAAGAAGGGCACTACCGTTATTGTCAATGGCGGCCTAGTCACTATCCTAGCTAAGTACTTTGATCCTAATTTCAACAAGGATAACAAGTATAAAGCAAAGGAGGGTGGTCATCTTGTCGATTTGCATACTATGATACACAATTACAAGTGGGTTGCCCATAACCCTCTTGATACCAAGTATGGATGGCTCACTAGTGAGGCTAGATCGTTCACCTTGCCTTCAAAGATTTGTCGTCTAAGCGTCCACCGGACCAATTATCTACTTCCTCTTTCTAAAGAGGCCGAGTATATTATCCAACAACAAAAGGGTGAACTCAAAATGCCCTCCTCTTCCATTGTCATACCACCCTACCCCTTTGAGTATCAAGAATTCAAGCCGGAAGGAGTTGAAGCTAGAAATGATTATTTGACCCTTCTCATGCAAGCAATGCACAAGCAAGCCTTTGAGGATCGGAAAAATGCTTACTTGGCTCAATATCCACCCCTCCTACACTTAGCTAGGCAAGGACTACTTGATCCATCATGTCCTTTGCCTAGTTGGGCGGATAGAGAAGTCCTATTTCCGGGTGCATCTAGGGTCGTTTCGGGTGACAATGAGGTTGTTGGTAATGAAGAAGTTGATGATAACATTGATGAGGAAGCAAGTGAAGAAGGAGAAAAGGATGGTGAGCAAGATGATGAGCAAGGTGAAGAGGCAAATGAAGAGGGAAGTGGCATTGAGACCACTTCTAATGAGGAAAGTGATGATGGTGATGATATGATGGAAGATTAGCAAGCCTTGGAAGCTCCTACCCTCTCATGGTTTGTCTATTTCTCTCTTTGTTTTAATTATTTTCTTGATGATTGTTGGAGTAGTCCTAGCACCATAGAGGACTCACACCTCGGTACCATTGAGGTGTTCTCATTTTATTGTTCCCATTTTCAAAATCCAAAATGACAAATTCGTTTCATGCATTGCATAGTGTGTGCATGAACTACACCCATCCTTGGACATTAGCAATAGTGTCTAACTCGGTTTGGGGAAGTTAATGCATACACAACGGGAGGTAATCTAAATTATCCTCTCCGTCATAACAAAAACCATGCATCATGTAGTGTAGCTTAGTGTAGATTGCATTTAGTATAGAAATCATGCACCATCTTTGCATAATTTCCATCATTTTGGCCATTGAGGACAATGCCCATATTAGTGTGGGGATGGGAATTCTAACATTTAGTATCTTATTCAAAAAAACCAAAAAAATTGAAAAAGTTCGAAAATCATAAAAATTTGAAAATTGAAAAACCCAAAAACATGTTTATTTCCTTTTGTAGTCTTGTATATATTGTTTTGTATATATTGTGTTTGTTCTATCCTTGTTCACATTGATTGACTACGCCACATCCGAGACATGAGGATATTGAAGACCGCATGGTATGATCTTTCCAATCTCCTTTTTCCTCTTTATGTTAATGACTATGTGGCTTTATTTTGATTGATGCGGTATAACAATGTGAACTTAGGACTTGCATTTAGTTTATATGTCATATTAGTTGATAGAATCACTTGCATTAGGATGTTTATATTAGTTGCATCATGGCATGTAGTTGCATGTTAGAAATGTTTTGAAAAATGCCTAATTGGGAACTTTGACAAGAGCAACTAAGCCATTACAAATACTTGTTCAACTTAAGACTTTGCCTACTAGAATGGTTGTAAAACACCCTAGATAGTGTCATACTAGTATCTTTTGACCCATGACCCAAGGCCTAGTCAAGGGTTTGCATGTGAGTCACCTATCCAACCCCGTGATGCGATGTGGACTTGGTTAACTTGTCTAGGTGACCTTGATTGACCTTGTGGTAAGGCAACCCAAAAATATTTTCTATCAATAAGCTTGAAGTGCTCATTTCAAGGAATTTTGTCATGTGGAAGTAATTTAATGCCAAGGAAACCTCAAATGTTATGAATTGTTGAATGTTGAGAAATTTAAATTGTTTTGATGGAGGCGTACCACTTCGATGTGCTTTGGTGTGGGATCCAATGAATTGGGCCCCCACACGGTTGTGAATTCGGCCGCCCAGAGACAAAGTGACTATCACCCCGAAAAGCTATTGTCTAGAGGTTAACCGATTGCCTAATAAGCGATTGGCGAAAGCAAAGGACACTAGCCCGGAAGGGACAAACCCCATCTTAAATTTTTGAAATGTGAAAGTGAAATGAGGACAATTTTGAATACTAGTCATATCCACCGTTGTGTATAAAGATTTGAGCATTTCATTCCCAAAAAGCCTTTTTGTCAAGCTTCTTTATCGAGCTTGGGACGATCCGTGACCTTTACTTTTGTAGAGAATTCGAGACTTGTCATGTCATATGCTACTAGCATCATAGGGATCATCATTCCACCACCATCCGATCTCTCTTGACGAAAGCATTTGGAAATTGAGGACGAAAGTAGTCTAGTTTAACACCATTTGGAGGTGATTTAGTGCCATCCTCTTAGCCTTAGTAATTTGTTGAACTAATATTTGTGAAGGATTACATGCTCATAAATTTGTTCCTCTTTAGTGCCTCCACCACTTGATGAGGAAGTGGCTATTCTTTTGTAGATGCATCCATTACGTGATTTTGTGTGCTTAATGTTTGGATGTGTCACCATTTTGGCAAGACCCACCTTGCCTTGCAAGAAGGCATCCTACCTCATGGTTGTCTTGTTGTGAGTTGAAGGGGCGGAGTGAGACCCGCTAATTTTCTCATATCGGCTATGTTATTAGGTTAGTTTAAATAATGGTCCTAGTCTTTGTCACCTCTTTACTCGGGACGAGCAAATGTTCGGTTTGTGGATATTTGATGTGACCATAATTAGCGCATATTTAGCCCCCGAATTAGCCTTGTTCCCATGCTTTTTAGTGCATATTTGGGTCATTTATTATCTTTAGTTCTTTGTTTTGCATATTCTTTGAGATTTTGATCCCTTGGTAGGAAAGGAGTAAGAATCTTGCATTTTCATGGCAAAACGAGACTAAATTGATCGAATTCAATGACCAAGCATCAAGGAGAGACAAGATTAGAAGGCCTTTGTACATATGATAGTAGATGAGCAATGTTGAGAAAGTATCCTTGAGTCCCCAAGGAAATCCCCAAGGAATTTATGAAGAAAAGGGAAGAAAAGAAGAAGAAGTCTTGCTCAGGCACAATCCGTGCGGATTGTCTACAATCCGGCTGTCCTTCACCTGCAAAATCCGTGCGGTTTTCCACCAAGACGCCCGGATTCCATCACCACAATCCACCCGGTTCTCTTGAATCCGCTCGGGTTCTATCGCCAGAATCCGCCCGTCCCGACCCTAATCCGCCCGGATTCCTCTACAGCGCGTTTCCTCTTCTCCAACCTACGAAGAAAGAAGCCCTTCCTTCGGAAAATACCGGCTCCTCCCTGCTCAATCTAAAAAGTGTAATTACTAGTTTAGCCCTTAGTTAACCCTAATGCATCCCCCTAATTTCCACTATAAATACCCCATTAGTCTAATTAGAAGAGCATGTTCTTCTTATCAATATTTAGAGTTGTTAATATCAATCAAATCTCTCTTTAGTTTTGTAATCAACAATTAATCAAGTTCTAATAAAAGTTTTATTTCCTTAATCTCTCTTTTGTTCATCCTTTATTTTGGGTAATTGAAGATTATTTGGGTTATTATTGGGAGATTGACAACCTCTCAATCAAGCATTCAAGTACTTATTTTATCTTTGCTTTATTATTGGAATCATTAGTAGGTATAATTCTCTTAATCCCTTTTTAATTATTGTTAATTACTTTCATTTATTCATCATGTTTCATTTTGTTGGTATGATTGACAACCTTGCTAGCATGATCAACATGATAATGAGTGAGTAGTCTCTTAGCTAGGGTTAATGGGTGATTAGGGGAAACCAACATGGGGAATGATTCATGCTTAAATTAATATGCTTTCATGTTTTATTTGCTTGCTTGTTTTGATCTCAACTCATGCACATGTTATATTTGATGAAATGCTAAGCCTATGAATCGATTCGGCTCCGGGACCCAAACTTTCCTAGGATTGTAAGACATAACCCAACTCAATCCATCACAACAATAATTGCTTGCTTATAATTTGAGAACATATTTGTATGATCAATTCCCATGATTACCCTATGATCCAATGACACCCTAGTGCTTTTTAATCAATTGTTTACACCCCTTTTAATTCATCTTGCTAGTTTATTTTCATTGCTATTTTAGTTAGTGACCTTCTACATCAACCCAATTTGTGACACCCCCAAGACACCACTAGTTTCAATAGAAATCTCATTTCAATACCCGTCCCTTGGGATCCGATCTTTACTTGCCTCTTTACTAATTGTAGAGTTGTTTGTGAAGCTATAAATTGTGTTTTGATTTGGACGTGACCCAACGACCACACCTTTAATTGTGAACACGAAACGGACCGATCAGTAACGATTGCTTAGTGTTCATGTCTTTACTTTGTGTCTTGACATGACACGAGGTATTCGAACGGTTCCAATTTCCCATAAAAATTGGTGGCGACTCCACAAATGCAAACGCTTGTTCTCCCAAGCGCCCCCGTGGCCCATGTCCACAATAAGAGAACAATATTCTCTTAATAAGAGGAGGGAGCACGGTTGGAGCATGCATCAAATGCCAAGGATTGCATCTCCCATTATGCTTTTTCTCTTCACAAGATAGTAGGTTGTGTAAGATGTATAAGAGTAGGTGTAAGGCTAGTTGTAGGTAGGCATCTGAAAGAGTTAGTGTGCCCATATGTCCGGAATATTGTATAACCGATTAGTTTATGTGGCTACAATGTTCTGCTAGGAGCCGCTTGTAGTCTGAGTTCTAAATGAGTTAGGATTCGGGTAGTCTTAGTCGGTCCTACAGGGTCACACACTAGATGAGTTTTGGGCAATTATAATGAATATAGATTAATTATTATAATGGTAATAAGAATAATAAAAGATTATTTTATTAGACTTTCCATATCCTAGATAGTCTAGGATTCTCCTTGAACTCCCTATATATAGAGATATAAGGGGAGATGTTTTATGATCAATTTTTATGAAAGCCAAAACCTCAAGGGAGAAAAAGGAAGAAAATTGCCCTTAAATTTGTACTAGCGTACATACCCATATCGTGTGGATACCGGTAGACGCGCAACACTTGGGGCGTTATTGTGAGACGGTCTCACAAATTATATTTCTATTCAAGGAGCTGCGATTTGGGTTTTATTATACTTCTTATTATTAGCATATTATTGGAATTCTTCTGCATCCATGTAAGTTTGCTAATCACCCTTTTATTTAATCTTAATACTTAACATGCATGAGATCTAGGGAATTCTGTAATTCAAATCTGTTGAAAATCGTTACAGAACTCTTCAGTGGTATCAGAGAGAATATGTATTGTTAAGTATTAGATTAAAAGGTTGCGCTTTTAGATATAATTGTTGTATCTATGTTTTTGTTCTATGATTGAAAGATTGGAGCTTTTAAATTGAATTAGTTCAATTAATGCAATTGTTGTATGTTGTTAAACATTAAATTTATGATTGTATCATAATAGATGTTGACTTGTATCGTAATATTTGATATTATGATGTATTCCTTTAATTCGATTAAAAGAACCCTAATTTAATGATTTTAACAACGACTTAATTTGTTGTTAGATACCTCCTATTTTAAGAGTGTCTTAAAATCGTCAATTTGATTGGATCTAATTAGATTAGATATGTAATAAACCCTAATTTGATTAGGGGATTAAATTGTTTAATCAGTTTTTAATTTTAATTTTTGATTAAACAAAAAGAAAATTAATTACTGTTCACGAAACACTATTCACGTGCGGTACTGTTCACGTGTGTTTTCGGAAAGTTACTGTTCATCAGTTTCGAGTGTCGGATTTTGATGTTACAATAGTGGTTTTCGAGTGTAAACGGCATTCTAAACATGACTGCATAGCAGGGTCGGCGTTTGTAAGCCAAAGTATGATGTCTTGATAGACTTTCAGGTCATTTTTGATTAAGAATTATGATTTTGATTTTTCATAATTTGGTTTCGGGTTTTAATCAATTTGATTGATTGATTATTACAATGTTGTATTGATTTATGTTTATATCTTTATTTATTGTATATATACCCTGAATGATACGATTATCTAGCCATGTTATTATGTTTTTGCATAAGATGTTTAAAAACAAACAATTATGAATTCTAGACGATTATGAATCGTTTTTGGGTTCTTAACTTAACTTGTTCTAATTTACAAATGTTTGTATATTACTTTTTACATATGATGTTTAAATATTAATTGAAGCCTGATGTGTTGATTAGAACGGCTAGGTTCCCTTATACCCTTTTCCTAAGAGAACTAGTGCCATGTTTAGGACTCGTGTCATGTATGACTCAATATTCCTTCAATTAAAATATTAAGTAATGCCCTTCCAAATTAATGACTGTAAAATACTTATATCGTTGGAAGTATTGTCTGCCAAAGTAGAGTACTCCTTCTATATAAGTTGAACAGGTGGGTAACAGTTACCCACACGTGAGATTTGATTCACTTAACAAGGTCATCAAAACAGTTTTGGACTTTGGGGAAAATAGTTAAGTCACATAAAATGTTACCTGACAACTAGGAGTCGCTTTTGGTGCGATTGACATATGATCTCTACCTTGATATGTGTAATTTGGGTGATGAGCCAAAGCTCACTCAAGTTATATATGATTGGGGATTCTAGGATACTATGCTGCTATGCACACATGAGGGTTGTGTGTGTGGTAAATCTTAAAATTATTTAAGAATGTCATACAAATTGTGTGTCTTAAATTGGTTAAGATAATCACAGTGTATTAATATATCAATTTAGTTTTGCATATGTTGATAGTTGTAATTTATCATGTTGTCATGTTTTTCAAGTGAGTTTGAATCGTTCAAATTCATAGATTGGTTTCTTTGAGAATTGTTCTCAATTAGGCAAAATGAAGTTTGTCTTCAAAAGAAATTTTATCAAACCATACTTAATGCTTATATATAGTTTAGACTATATACCGAAAGTCATAAAGATGACTATTCGTACAATATGTGTCAATTGTTTATAATAATGGAATTGTTCCCTCTTAGTGAGAAAAATATGTGGAATGATCCACTTAGTCCACTTGTCATTGTTATGACATAATTATATTGATAATTTGGATTAATTGAATATCCTTCTCATCAAAGGTTGATGATTGAAATTTTTTCAGTTCTACCTTAAGTTATATTCAATTCATTGTGAATGATGCACGCAACTTAAGCGTGTTTCTCACTTAGTGACAATTAAGTTTCATATCAAGAAGAATAAAAAACTAATGTTCTTTGAGTTCATCAGTAAAAAGACTTTGAGATATAAGCTATTGAAGTATGACTTGTAAATGAAGTACGCATGTTATAGAAGTAAAAGTTACTACGAATATTCTACTATAAGGTATAAGATACCCAAGATGGTATTTACATTGTGAATGTAATGTCATGTGGAGGAGGATACTGGTAAAGCATGAAATAGATCTACGTATATAATGAAGAAAAGCATTATGCGTAGAAGTTATTCATTTGAATGTTGTATTGTTCAAAACTAGATTTATTTGAATAATAGTTATTCTTACATTTGTCGATAGAAAAATGTTAATTATTTCATGTTTGGACATAAATTGAATTAATATTTTATAAAGAACAGTTGTTGTTCTCTTTATTGTTAAGACAATTTTAGTTTTGTTCAATCTCATCTATGACATAAAATACAAAAAAGGTTCAAGTCTTATGACTCGAGTTTCACGGGCTTACAACATGGTCTTATGAGCAAAGAAACAAGAAACATTCAAAGAAGTTCCATGATGATGGAACTCTAAGTCTTGATGATTTGGATCAACTACGGCAAGTGAATTTTGTTTAAATGGTGGAAAAACTATAACGTGCCTCTAACTTGTTAAGATGGCAACCGACAAGTTTGGTCACACATATTCAAATATGTGTGGATTAATTAAGTGATATTGTTAAGGAATGAGATTCTAATACTTCATCATAATTACTATTTTCAGTAATTATGCATACGTTCATACGATGAACATTAGTCTGACCTTTTAAAAGGTTTACTTGAAATAGACTCGGACTGAAGTAAAGGTCAACTTAGAAAGACAATCAGTATCGCTCGATTTGATCGAGACGGGGAAACTTGAACCAAATGTTTATGATCATCATAATAGTAATGAAATTGTTTCACTACTAGTCTTAAGAAGACAATCTAAGTTTCATAGTAAGAATATTAGAGAAAATTTGTTTTCCTTAAAGGACATCACTAACTAAAATTGGTATGTGGTATTTTGGGAATGTCACAAAGATATAACTATACGGGTTCGTCCCAAACGGGAAATATCATACTAATTTTATTTTGATGGTGGTCTTTTTCTAAATGATTGTGGAATGTTATGTCTTATAGATAAGAAGAGCCCTATTTTGATATGGTTTTATCTATGATGAGTCATGCAGATCTCGCTATTTTATACGCTCGAAATTATCTCGGTACACAATTTAAAAATTGTTTCCATCTAAGTCAATGAATATACATTACATATAAGATATGTAAGGGAATTGTTCCTATATGGTATTTTCTTAATATTTGAGGTCTTTAAAACTTTTAAAAAAAAAAAATTCTTAAATTTAGACTTAAATTTGACATGTTTTTGTGGGACTATTCTAAGGTAGGATATTAATCCTACGTCCCATTCAAGTTCAAAGAGTTTGTTACTTGAAATTATTCTCAATGAGAATGTTGTCCCTAAAGAAATAGTGGGAGTAGAATATTCTTGAAAAGATCAAGATTCATAGTATTTCTCATCAAAAGTTGATAGAGATGGCTAAGATCCATGAAGAGTCATGGATGTACCATCTATGAATAAGCCTGCATAAGTTTGACTTTAAAGGAAACAATAATGAGCTCCAACTCAAAAGGTGTAAAGTGGCTAGAGGCCATGAATCCAAAATGATTTCAGGTATCATTACAAAGTTTTGGACTTAGGTTGATACCCCGATGGTGCTGTGACCATATAGAGTTTGGATTCTTCTAGCACATGTCAACATACATGAAATGAGATTTGACAGGTATACGTAAATAATGTAGTTTTCCTTAATGGAAATATGCAATAAGTTGTGTCAGACATACATTGAGATTCACGTATCAGAGTGTGCTAGACAAGTGAGAACGTTTTTGAAACGAGTATCCAGAGGTTAGAATTTTCGATCTCAATAAATGATTCAGAAGTGTTTTGAATTATTTGAGATAAGGATAATTTTATATGTACACGAAAGTTATGGGAGTATAATTCGCTTTTATGGTTTGGTATGTTAATGACATACATATTAAGGAAACGACATTTTGTTATCTCAATGAGACTCGAATAAATACTTCACGTCAAATGCAATGCAAGGTACTCGGGGACGGATTTAGCTTGATTTCCGCTGGATTCTTTGCAATAATGTATTAAAACACGAAAGTAGACGGAAATAGGGAGAATAGTAGCATAAACTACATAAATGAGCTCTGAAATGCGTGTAAAATGGGGTGTAAAACATCATATTTATGATACGCATCACCAAACCCACAATCAATCCTCATCACCGACTACACACTAAAGTGTGTAGTCCTACCAGAGTACTCGTCGCAACAGGTTACTCCACTCCGCCAGTGGGGGACTGCAGCCATTCCCACCTAAGCCCCGCTCACACCATAGAGCGAATAACCCAAATCCATTAATGTGCACATCCCTTCTGTGGCGGGTTCCACAGAAGGCGAATAATGGGCGTGAAGCCACTCCCGCAAGTGACCCCACTCAGCCAGGGACGCACCCCGAATACCACAGTCAGATACAATCAACCATAACTACCAGCAGTAAATAATTCCACAACCGTCACAATACTCATACATCTCTCTAGCACTCACTTTCACCTTGTCCCACCACTCTCCTGCTGCCTCCCTCAAGTAGAACGCAGCTTGTTCTACTCTCATCTCATCCGGACAATGCACTAAATCCAGAATGTTCTCCATCTCTCTATGCCAATTGTCAAGAAGAATTGGCTCCCCGATCCCCTTATACTGTTTTGGGTTAAACCTTACTATGTACAGGCTGATCTTAGAGTGATCAACCTCCTTATCCTTCCCCACTCTCTTAAGGGCCTCCGTAAGAGCATCTTGATGCTCCAACATCTTAACTATGTCATCCACGTTCATGCTCTCAGCTCTCGCATACAAAGAGGTTTTCTTTGGCGACATCTTGAAACTATATAAGGAAAGGTAGATATAAACATACGTAGAATAACTCAAAACACGAAAACAGCCTGCCCAGAACCCAGTCGATCGAGTGCCCAAACCTACTCGATTGAGTGGAGGCTACTCGATCGAGTGCCCAACATACTCGATCGAGTGCCCCGACTCCAGACCCCAAACAGACCTTCTGATCTCTAACATACTCGATCGAGCTGACATGCCACTCGATCGAGTGGCCCCTACTCGATCGAGTGCCCCTACCTACTCGATCGTGTACCCAAAAACACAGTTCTGATCATAAAAACGTCAACTTAACCACTCGATCGAGTCAGACCCACTCGATCGAGCACCTCACCTACTCGACCGAGTGCCCCCCACTCGATCGAGTCATGCAGACTTGTGAATACTACCCGCATGTTATCTCACATACCCCAACGTACCATGCATTCATTAGTATCTCAATATTATAATTACAACTACGCATGCAAATCTACGCAATTCCTCATACGATCAACAAAATAATCTACTTCATGTTATCAAGTGCCACATTATAAACAGCTAACACGCCTTTCATTTAATTCCACATATAAAACACACCTCTTCAACTTTTAACCACACACCCAATCCTCCATTTCCAACATCCAATGATTCTCAACATATATCATTACGTACACACACAAACCAAAAGATAACACACACGACTCCGACACATACCCCCCCCCATGTGACCGGTTCAAAATTGTAGGGCGAGTTCGCGACTTTAGGACGTCTCCCAAGCCTTTGCATTAGCTCCTACAACTTTTACCCCGGGTTCATTTTATTTGACTCCCTATGTTTATTAGATTCATTAGTTGCAGGTTTGAGGATCGTCGCTCTGATACTATTTTGTAACACCCCCATACTCCAAGTGCCTTACCAGGACCACTCAGGTATAAAGCTGTTACCATCTCGGTTTCTCGAGGTAATGATAATCAAAAGATAATAAAGAAACAACGTTTAAATAGTATAAATTTTAAAGTGAATACAATCTAAAAACCAAACTGCCAAAAACGGATTACAGGTTCATAAGCCAACTGTCTAAACAACTAAACAAATGTCTGATAAACTACTCAAGCTACAGCGAAAGATTCTATCATCTAAAGGTGACACATCCCAGCTAGCCCATATGTCTTGACTCATACCTGCTCAACAAATGCTCACCATCCCCGAATGGATCGCCACAGTTTTTAAAATAATAAAACGGGGTCAGTACTATTCACACAATCATACATATACAACTACTATAAGACAGAAACCAACATATCCCAATCTTTCACATAACCCAAACTCCACAATCAACTCCTCATCACCGACTACACACTAAAGTGTGTAGTCCTGCCAGAATATCCATCGCAACAGGTTACTCCACTCCGCCAGTGGGGGACCGCAGCCGTTCCCACCTAAGCCCCACTCTCACCATAGAGCGAATAACCCAAATCCATTAATGTGCGCATCCCTTCTGTGGCGGGTTCCACAGAAGGCAAATAATGGGTGTGAAGCCACTCCCGCAAGTGACCCCACTCGGCCAGGGACGCACCCCGAATACCACAGACAGATACAATCAACCATAACTACCAGCAGTAAACAATTCCACAACCGTCACAATACTCGTATGATAATACTCAACAAACATAGATCACAACCAACACATATGTGAATAATACTGAGTAGGGAAACCCTACCTGGAATGCAAAACAATCAGATGATCTCAACAGCTGTTATCAAAAAGCCTCTTCTACGAATTGTCCTCCTAACATATGATCACATAATTACTAACAATCATAAAAACCAACAAAACCCCCAAATCCCCAAATTAGTGTTTAAACAACCTTAATAAAATACTATAAAATCGGTACGTAGATCTTAACCTCGACGCAAGGATCACAAGGGTGTAAAGAACAATAGATTACGACCTCCCAAGCTCCGGGCTTTGTCAATAATGCGAAAGATGCGAAGTACGTAGGTTGAAATCTCTTTTGAAGAAATTAGGCTTGATAAAAGTGTATTATGAAAGTGACGGAAAGGTTTATATATTAATTCGCATTATTAACAAAACCCGACAAAACATTACCCGTAAACCGAGCCACTCGATCGAGTGCCCAACATACTCGATCGAGTACCCCCTACGCGATCGAGTACCAAGGCTACTCGATCGAGTACCCTACAGACAGAAACTATTTTAAAAGCAAAAACACCCTTACTCGACAGAGTAAGGCCCACTCGATAGAGTACTCAGAGACTCATAAAACCGTAGTATTATACATATCGTTAACCCTCCACCTTTAACCGCCCCAAAAACCACCCCAGGACGGTCAGCGAAGGGTCGGGTCAGAGTCACGTTGATCCAAGGTCTTCCTAGGTCAAATTCACGGGTCCTATGGTTGTTCCTATGGTGTTGTACGGTGGTTATAATAGTCACGGTTACAAGCTTAAAACGGAATTAATTAAGTTTAAGATGGTCTTACCTTTTATCGCTTAATTTCTTCTTCCGTCTCTTAAATCTCCTTCCTCTACTTTTATGAATTACTTTTCAGATTTATTATATATTTATATTCTAGGTTTAGGGAGTATATGAGGCCAATTAGGAAACTATTGCCTTATTCTAATTATTATAGGAATTACCTATTAATATTATACATATTATATTATTATCAAATCCCAACACAAATCCCGACCACTACTCATACTAGGCCTAATATAATCAGCCCAATTATCTACATCACACGGCCCAAGGCTTAATTGGCTTTAAGTCCAATTATCGACTTGCTTACTCACTTTATTATTTAATTAACGTCTTTTTTGCAATTATTATTATAAATGCCATTAATCAATTATCTAAGTTACATAAATCATTTTCATAATTTATTATTAAATTACGGGGTATTACAATCATCATCAACGTTAATCACTTTTTTGGTATTACTTGGACTCCCAAAGCTAGAGAAATCAAAGTGTTTGATAATCGATGAGAAAGGGTTTCCTGGCTGAATTTCAGAGCTTAATCCCTTAGATCTCTCTAGCTTCTGTTTCGAAGCTGACTCAGATTCTGTTAGTTGTAAGATTCCAGGCTCAATCTGAGTCACTTTGTGTTTCAAGCCTTCAAATTCTACGATTGGCTGCAGGACAACATTTAATTGCTCTTCAACAGTGAGTTGGGCCATTTTCGTTGGTTTTTTGGGGGGTTTTTTTGTGACTACGGAAAAAAGATTTTAATGAGCTATATGCCCCCATGGTGGGCCCCAATTATTTTGTATGGATTTTGCGCAAAGCTAAATTAGGTCAGGGCACACTCTAGGCAGGGTTAACTAGCTCGGGTTAATCTGCGTGTATTGCAAGGCAGGTTAGATAGTAATAAAAGTAATGAAAATAATAAGACAAAGGAATTTATGCGTGAAAAAGCCCTTAAATGGGAAAAAACCACGGGCACCAAGGCAGGAGAGGATTTCACTATATTTTTAAGTAATAAGAACAAAATGTATAGAGTATCTTAAGTATTGTATGAGAGTACAATCGCTTGTGTGTTTTTGTCCTAATGATCATGAGCGGCCTATATATAGTCAGGTTTGAACGGCTATATAATCTTTATCATTAAGGCATAATATTCCCCATTAATGACGCTCTTAGCTGCTCCTTGATTACACTTAATTATCCACATAAATGCTTGATCTTTATTGCAGAATCTTCCTCTTAATTACCGTATTTAAATGGTAATAATCTTATATAATTATCCTTGACTTTGTTGAATGCTGTTTTTACATTTGTCTTTGGTCCTCTCTTGCCTGGTGTCAGGCTTGAGCTACCCTGACAATTATGTCCTCATTGTTAGGTCAGGGTTGAACTTGATCCTGAAGATGATGCGGGAGTCTAGGCTTAATGACTAGTGTCAAACTTGAATTATCCTGTCGCGCCTACCCTGATTGTCAGATCATGGTAGAATCCAATCCTGCCAGTAGTGCGAAATTCCATGCCTAACATATGCCCTTCACCTTCATATAACTCTTCACCATCTCCGTGTTTCTTCGCCGAAAACCCAACTACGGAATCCTCTAAAACCGTAGCGACTTCGGCTTCGTCTCATAACCCGGTACTCAAACCATATCTCCATCTTCAGATCATGTCCTGAATCGAAACCTAACATGGAAGTCAACACCTCGTCTCACACAGCCACCACAATCGTCAATTCATCACTCCGCTCCTGAGTCTAGCCACCATAGCTCACAGATGTCTACTCGGGCCAGCTACGCACCTTCAACTCAGAATCAAAACCTAGTTAACTAGCTAGTCACCATCCTGGTTGTATCTTATTATTGATTGACTCCTTAGTTGAGTTAATTGTTGTGTTTGAAGAGAAGAAATACGAAGAAAAGATGTTGCTTGCCCTATCATTCCTTTTGTTGAGTTTAAGTGGGGGGCAATTTGGTCTTTTAATATGTTGTATTGAGGGATTATAAAACACACTTTCTTCTGTACGCAACAAGCAATAGACAATAGGATTGGATTAGATTATAAATTAGAAAACACTAGTCACATTTCTCTCTTTTTTATTTTCCTCCTCAAATATTAAGGGTTTAATTACAATTTAGCTATCAAATTAGTTTAAGTTTTAATCTTTTTGTAATCAAATATTAAACCTACCTTATCTATGCAATTCTCTCTTCGAGTTAGTACAATTTCTTTCACCCTTCTCTTTTATGTCATTTATTTTAATTTTATGTTTATTTCAATTAGATAGATCTAGTATTTAATTTTGTTAAAGTTTCAATTTTTCTTACTTTAATCATGTTTGTTTTCAAGTTAATGTTAGTAGGTAGATTAGTTATTGTTAATTTAACTATGTTAGAGTATATTAATAGTTAGGGTTTGTGGTTAGTGTAGAAAAGTTAGAGTCTTGAATTGGGTAATTGTTTAAATGGTGTTTGGTTTTATTATTGTTTATTATTAGTCTTGTGATACTCATGATCATTTGTGAACTTAATTAAGCCAACGAGATATCCGGAATTTGATTAGTTTAATTACTTGACTATGATTTTTAAGTTAATGTCACACAAGCGAGTTAATGTATTAATTGGGAATATAATTGGTAGTTTGAAAGAACGCTAATTGGAGACCTAATTGACAATAATCTCCTTACTTAATGTGATAATTGGTTGTTTGAAAGAACACTAATCAATGTTATGTTTCACTTTGCCTAGACTGAGACTCGACCACATGATACCCCTACTACCCCTAACTTCCTTAATTTATCGTTTCATATATAGTCTAGTTATTCATTTCTTATTTCTTTAATTTAGTCACTTTTAGAGTCTACCAATTCACACTCTTTGTATTTGACTAAACTAAAACAAAAACCTAGACTTATATCCACTTTAACCCCACCATCCTTCTGATCGACCTCGACTTACTCTACTACATTCATTAGTTTGGTATCGAGTTACAAATTTTCTTTTATTAAGGAGAGCGTGACATCCACTCATCAAGTCTTCACTTAGAGTTTTCACCTTAGTTAAGTAGGGAGTTTTGATACAGTATTTGTACGGTTTTGGTTTTGTAGTTTTGAAGTTCTGCTAGACTTGTATTCGCATTTCACTAATATTAAACCTCACTATAATGAATACCGCAGTTTTAAATAGTTCTTTGGTGTTTACTATCTCGGAAAACCGAGATGTTGACCCTCCCATTTGTTAAGGAAGGTCTTGTTAAAGGCTCACTAGTGAATGGGGGTGTTACAGTATTGATCTTACAAAAGGACACATCGTGGCATAGGTAACCACGATGGTGCGATGGGTAACCAATAAAAACACATTATTGAGACCCAATTTGATTAGCTAGTGTTGATGATGCCTTATGACAAATTAATCTCATTGTTTATTTAATCGTTCGCCTCTTAGGTTTTAATCTTATAGCTCAAGAGTTATAATCGTCAATGAAGATAGCACAAGAATGATCAAAGATGAAGAATGTCATAGGTTGAATCATGGTATTGTAAGAAATTATTAAACTCAGTTTATTGTCTAAGTCGAAAACAACAGTGCAGTCCACAGTGACTTATGAAGGCTCGTCTTTGAAAGAAACATTTCGAAAATGTTTAAACTCTTGTAAATAGCTTTCCAAACTTTCAACAAACCCTTTGAACATAAGAAACTCTGGTTTTATCTTTTAATTTTAGAAAAAAGTTATTGAAGTCTTGGAAAAGAAGTTGCTTGCACAAAAAGACACATACCAAAAATGGGTTGCTCACTTTTATATATTTGGCAAAATTTATGGTTCCCATGAGCACCACCAAATAAGCTCTTTCTTGAACAAAAACTCAACCCATACTTGTTAGTGTGTGGGCATCAAGTTTGCTTTGACTAAGTATGCTAGATTACTTAAGTAAGAAACTCGTTTCTTTCATAAGGGTCTCGGTTTGCTTGCTCAAGAAACCGTCATATTTTCAAGTGTTGCCCAAGCTTCAATTGTTTATATTTGTTCTACACTTGGACAATAATTTTGTGAGATGTTTTAATGTGTGAAGTATACACCACTTAGACATTATAAATACCTTACTTAATTCATTTTAACAAGTGTGCAACAACGAATTTAAAACCGAAAAAGACTCTTTAATCAAGTAAATTAACTTTCCAAAATCGTTTATCACTAATACATAATTGAGTCACATTTTGCAAGTTTGTTATGTCTTTTGAGTCTTTTTTATGGGACTTTTCGTCTATGACCTCAAACAATATTTATAATATCAACAAACTACTCTTAGTAGAGCATAAATAAAGGTCGGATCCCAAGGGATAGGTATTGAATTAAGCTATCAAATGCAGGTAATTATGCGTTAGTGTCACAATTTGGTTGAGGTTGAGATTTGCAATCTAAACTACTTAACAAAGGAAATGTAAACAAATGGAAAGTAAAACACGGTAAGTAAATGGGGATGTAAACAATTGATTAAAGGCACTAGGGTGTCATGGGTTCATACGGGAATCATGATGAAATCACATAAATAAGTTACATAGATGCAAGCAATGTATTGTTGTAATGGAATTGAGTTAGTTTATATCTTACAATTCATAGGGAATTTTGGGTCTCAGAGCCAAGTCAGTCACAAATTTACAACACCTACAACGACTTAATTCTCCCTATTCAACTATATGCATGGTCTAACAAGCCTTGAGTTATTTTATGTCTTACAAGTCTTATTGAATGGATAAGAGAATCATGCTAGGTTGTCAATCAAGCATTTCATCAAGAATAACATGTGCATAAGTTTAAATTACAACAAGAAAGCGTTCATATGAACTTATTAAGTATAGATCCACCTCATGATTAACTCTCCTAATCCCCCATTAACCCTAGTTAGGGAACTACTCACTCATTATCATGGGAGTCATGTTAACAATGGTGTTAATCATCTTAACAAGCATAAACATGATTGAAGAGTAAAGCAATAAACAATAATTAAATAGGGACTAAAGAAATTGTACCAAACTTATGATGAACAAAATGGAAAGGAAAGAATAATAGAAGATAAAGAGTTGTCAATTCTCCAATAAACCCAAATAATCTTCAATTACCCAGCTAGATCTAGAATTCTTGAACAATAATTAAGGAAGGATTAAAGTGTAATTAAGCTAATTAATGTATAATCTACTCTAATAACCTTTTTTTTAATCTCCTATTACAAGGGAGTATTTATACTAAGTACAAATATTAGGTTAAATAAGGGCTTAAATGACGATTAAGCCCCTCAAATGAAGTCCAACGCCTTGCAAGTCCTGGCATGGGACACATGACCTTCCTCTGATGGACGCTCGTCCTGCACTGATAGACGCCCGTCCTGCTTTGGGGACACTCGTGCTGAGCTTTGGGACGCCCGACCTCCTTATTGGGACGCCCATCCTTCTTCTTGGACGCCCGTCCTAAAGGGCAGTTTATGCTTCATCTTCATTTGGCTGCCCCTTAACTCATGGGGATCCTTGAGGGGTCGTGGGGGTCCTTCTGTTGGAATAAGTGTCCTATGGTAAGTGGGACAATATTGAGCAAGTCTCAATCGCCCACCGAACCCCATGATGTTGAAGGCATGAAGTTGATCCCTTTGTTAGGTTCATATACCTATTATTAGACTCCTCTAATAGTGAACAAATTAACTTGTTAATTATATGTTCTTTAGATCTAGTGCATGCATAACAAAATGAAAGATTTATAAGAAAACAATGTCCCTTACATTGTTGATTTCGGTTTTATGGGCACAAGTAAGGTCTCCTACCTTCACTTGTTCTTGAGCTATGATGAGTAATAGGATGATCCTCCAAGACCTCAAGTATAGAAGTCACTCGTCTTGATTGCACCCAAGATTATCCCTTATCCCCACTAAATAATATTTGCTAGATATTTGTTTAGTAGTTTACCTTAAAATTGATTACTAATACTCATATATTACACTAATAATATTAGTAATCTTTATGAACAAATTGAATCAAACTTCACAAGTTTTTAGAGGAAAAACTATGAACAAGAGAGAGGTTTTGTTGCATGTTCATGTGTTGAGAGTATGATAGATAAAAATAAGAACAAAAGGCTCTCTCACCATAAGGTGGTCCGGCCCTATGCTCTTAATAAGAGCAAAATTGTCTTCCCAAAACTCTTTTTCAAATGCTTTATTGGTAGAGTGATTTTTGGTAGGTGCAACATTACAAGTGTTGCTTGTGTCATAAACTTTTATGACAAAATAGAAGACTTAGGACAAGTGTCCTATGACCTCCAAAAATCGGTGCATATGGACTAATTATGGTCCATTTTTGTCTTATAATATTTGTCCCACAAATGCTTATAAGTCTTATGTTTAATTATCTTATATAATTAAATATTAATTTGATCATACAACAATTATGACACAAATTAATAAACATATATTCACTCAACTTATTGAGTAATATTTTATCATTATATCAACATATAATGGGTCCCATAATAGCTAGTTAGTTAAATTCACAACCTCTTGTAAATGTAAATAACTAATTACCTCTACCTCGAAACATTTATAAATCCTCAACATAATTTAGTGAATTAACATATTAATCCACTAAATGTGATCTTATTTAATCACATTAACATAAGATACATATTTCCTCTTATTAAAAATAAATTGTTCATTTTTAAGGAATTAATCAACTTGTATCGACATACAATTAATTAACTTTATAGATAAGGGCATCATCCTTTAGGTGTGACCTTAAGGGATCAATCGACCACCCTTTGTCCCCGACAGTAACGTCAAACTCTAGCAAGCCAATCGTTACCGATTAATGTTGATCGTTGACTATATAATAAATCATCCCTTATGTATTCTTTATATGAGATTTAATAATGATATTTAAATCATGTGATCGCACTATTGTTGAGGACACATTTCCCAACAATCTCCCACTTGTCCTCGACAAGTGTGCGTCACCAATTCTCTTGTCCTATTACAATCTCCCACTCAATGCAAGGTGTCTTGCAGGTCGTACTTACATTTGATCATATCTTGAGTGGTTTTCTCGATCCGGAGATTAAGCTCGACCGGAATTATCTATCAAAGATACCTTCCGAGCGTGGCCACGCATTTCGATTAACTACTCCTCGAGTGGCCTTGAGATTTCAAACAACCCTGACAAGGGGTGGACAATTCCTATCGCCCTATTCCCTTCGTTCAGCCACAGTCCATCATAACCCAAAATATACCCAGTTTGACCTCATTTACGAAATCGTAGAGTATAAATCAAAGCTAATCGAAAGTTTGTGCCAACTTGGGCGAATAGTCTCTAGTCAAAAGAATTGACTCATAAGAATACTATAGTAGCTCTTGCCACGACCAGGCTTTATGAATTACGAGAACTCTATAAGCGGTCCTTTGCCCGACGTGATTGTCCCACACAGTCTGCCTATGTGATCGACTAGTCATCCCATATGACTTTATGGCACTTGAACTTGCCATCAATCGCATCACACTCTAGTCACTTGGAGACGTCACCTCATATAAGTAACTAGGGGCGAATACCATGTCAATCCAGTTCACTTTAATGGGGTTCAATTTGTCTCTACAACCCATTGGAATACGACAAGGTAGCGGGTGAGTTTAATAAAACTCAAACGATAAATGTGATTATCACATATGAACAGTCAATACACTATTACTACTTCATATTCTATAATCTCTAGTGTATTAAAACACTAGTTAAAATGCAATACAAGCTTGGCAAGTGGATATACCCGATATCCATATATTCCAACTTTATTAATTGCTATTTCCTTCCATTCAATGTCATCTCTAATGACATGAATTTCTCTAAATATATGTCTAGACTTCATACTAGACCTGAGCTCTTTAACTTGAAAGAAGCTCCCACTGTTATCGCATAACTTGTGATAAAGTCATTTGTAGAGGGATTCACCCTTAATCCCTACATTGACCATTTTATCATAACTTACTAAGATTCCTTTTGTAGAATTTGCAATGCGCGAAACTAAAACACATTTCTTAGTTTCTTACTCCTTTGTCAATAACATTAGCTTAGGATTTCATCGAATCCTTTTAAGCTTGGAAACTAAAGTTGGTGCAACCCTTCAACACCTTAACTTAGTTTATCATCCAAACATGTGTACAAGTCATCAATTGTACATTAAGGCTTTCACAAGCCCATCTTATGAATTTACTTATTATTGACTCATCATGCACCTAGCATATGGTACATCACAGCAAGTGCGTCTGTTGGCATACATAATCGTTCTAATGGCGGAAACATTAGCAATCGATTTCATGTAATCAACAACTTAATGGGTTCAGTGAACGACTATGATTCCATCATAGTAATTCCACTTTCATCATCATGAATAAGCCATTCAACTTTGTTGTTGTACAACAGATGTGAAATATCTTATCCTCATAAGACTCTCAACTCTATGCCAATATTCTCTCACATAGATTCAAAATCTAGAATACTTTGCATCCCTTTCCATGTCGCAATTACTCTTACCGGAAGAGATCATTGGTATATTATTCTCAATAAGTAATATGTTATCAACATATGGAGAAACAATTCTAGCTCCCACTTAACTTCATGTATATCATGATTCTCCAATCATGTGAATGAAACAATTCACTATAATCACATGAACGAAAAGTATAATCCTTTAATGCTAGCTTAAGACCATCTTGTGATCACTTAAGATAGCTACGCATAATATGTTAGGATTCTTAGATCTTCATCTAAGGTTTTGTGTTTCAAACACTTCCTTCTCTAAATTCCCATTTTAGAAAAGCGAATTCTATTTGCCATTCATCATTAAAATGAAATGCGGCAATTCCTAACACAATTTATCTTGATCAACATCTTTATGTAAATCTTTATGCATTTGTGTACTCTGGAGCTCTATTTACTTTTGAGGAGACCCGCGCCTTAAAGTAAATCTACTCTTGAGTAACATCTTTTGGATTGTAATGCTTCGGCTCGTATGTAACAAGGTCATGATACTATCACTTTCACAAAGTAATATTTTTAAACAATGAGACATGTGCGATAAACTCCCACTGAACTATACTTCCATTCTATCTTCATAGATTATAGTTCATCTACACTCCAACTCTATAATTTCTATTACTTTCACAAAGTAACATTTCAACTATAAGAGATGTTTGTGACGATACAATCTTCTCCCACTCTATCTCTCAGAAATACATCTATCTTCTTGAGAGATAGCTTTGTGAGTCACAAATATATATATTTGACGGAGTATTTAGTGTTTATCTAGATAATGTACTAGCTTTCAAAAGACCATCCCAAACATGGCAGCTTGATACATGTAATATGGCAGTCTGATCCATGTGATTTGGTTTAATAGACTCTCTATTCTAGGTATCTCATGGTTGACCATCCGTTTAGAATTACTTGTCCGTATTGGATTGCAAATTCCCAAAATTGAGTTTCAACAACTCAAACCTAACTCATATTACTTTGATCTTATGGGTAGTGACACTAGGTCATAATCCATCTTTAATAAATCAAATTTATTACTTAGATCTTTGCAACTACGATTGGGTCGTAATGCTTAGAACTTTATTCAATTGGTTCTCTACGTCATTTTAGAAATTTCTCAAATCTCTCAAATGCTATACCTTTTATTTGATTAAGTAAATATACCCTTATCTACTTGAATCATTGGTAAAAGTGACGAAGTAGTCATAAATTCCCCTTGCGGTGATGTTAATTAGAACACATACATCGGCATGTATTAGTCTCATCAATCACTTGCTTGTGTCCCTTTACCACTAAAGGAAGTACAAATTATATTGCAAAGGAGACAAGATTCGCATATTCCATATGATTGAAAATCAAATGGTTCAATAATTCTAGTCGACACTAGTGTTTAATGCGTTTCTTATTTTCGTAACCTAATTGAAAAAATCAAATGTACAGATCATTTGGATAACTTGTTATGAGTCTTTTGGTGCGTATTATGTAGATATCTTTACATGAGTTGGAACTGTCTAAAAACTTGTGTATCATAAAGATAAGTAACATGGCTCACATCCATGTCTATTTTCAATAAAATACAACAATTGTCTTTGAGGACAAAATATAGATCCTTTCATGTCTCACATGGAAATAATGATTTAGACTAAGTGGATACATAATAACAATTATGTAAATTATAACTCAAAGCTATTAGCAAAAACAAGTACATAAGTTTCTCATGAAGTGGCGGCTACCCGAGCTCCATTTCATTGTCGGAGATTCATATTACTCTTGTTTAGCTTTTCCACATTTCCAAGTCCCACTTGGAGTAACAAGCCCAACTTTGATATCTTCTAAATACTTGGGGCAATTTCGCCTCCAATGGCCCATGACAGTACAATAATGAAATCCATGGTAGGATTGGATACCCATCTTGGTTTTGTGGTCGTCTCACTATCATCTTCCAATTCACAATCGGATTTGGGTTTCTTACCTTTCTGTGCTTTTCCTCTATTAATACCAATACTTGTTACATTTGCAAGGACACTCTTGCTAGAACTCCCACTTAATTTTATATTGCTCCTTGTTTCATCAGACAAGGATATTTTGGAATCTGCGAGATTCCCCTCATATAATCCTCTTACCTGAGAGGTAGGCATGAGTATGTGGGTGGGAGGTGAAGAAGTAGTAAAAAGACAAAGATTTCCATCCTCACTAATGCCAACGCGTAATTCACAAATCGTATCATTGTCATAATCGGAGCATTTTTCATCGTATGATTGGAGCTATGAATTAAGGTGATTGGTGTAGGAGTATAAGATGAATTCATTGTGAATAATTAACTACAAAAATGGAAATAAAGGAAATAATTAACATCTATCGTTTTAATAATACTCGTATATTTGTAAACAAGTATTGCATCTATGTAGTGACCTCCACCCAACTACATAAATGATTCCGAGATCCAAATTCATATCAACTCGGGCACGGTGAGCCGATTCATCCCTTATTAATATAACTCGGTGGATTAACTCTTTAATCGATTCTACTTTTAGAACTCTCGGTCGATAAAAATTACTCTAATTCTCATCTTTAGCCCGGAACACATGCGACTACGGTCAACAATACTTCCGTTGAGCTCAATCCAAATTTCGATGTAATAACTTTTTACTACCCCACTTCGCCAACGTAACAAGGTTTGTATTACGGTGAAGCCGGATTAACTCCCTTGTGAAATTGGTACTTCATGGGTTTCTACTTTTTGGTAAGGCTATTTCTCAATTTTTATATGTGAGAGGTCTTGTCAATTTATTATCTATCACGTTTTAAGTGAACTAAAGCGGTGAACTACGATAATTATAATTGACACGGTCGATGACTCGATATGATATGCATGTGTTGTTATGGCGATTTGGCAATGCATGCAACATATTAAAAGAAATGCAAAGCAATAAATAAAATTCCTAGTATGGCCTTCCTAAAAATAGAAAATAAAATAATCTATTACATATTCGGAAACCAACTCCTTTGGTCCCTTGATTCTTCAAATGGCACGCCTCCCAAGACACCGTCTTTGTCGGTCATCTTTCCGAATTGCACCGTCTTTGAAGATGCTCCATAATTACAAATAATAATAAAAATACAAAGCTATTCCTATTATACATTTGTAAAATGGAAAAACTAATGAAATAAAATAAAAGTGATACGAGATCACATTAAATTACAACCGAATCAATATTCCCTTTCATTACGGGTAATATTGATTAAAACTAAGGCCATACTAAGAGAAAATTACATAATTCAAAATTATATAAATAAAAGACATTCAACAATTGAAATATGCAGCATTATAATATGTATCTATCATGCCAAATGATGTGCCAAATTGCCCTATTTAACTTATGTCGTACATATAACCCGGTTTCATGGAAATGCGTGATAATAACCTTTTAAAATCACTAATTAACACTTAAATCACATCTAAGCTCAAGTTAATTATCCTAACACATTTTAGGACTCAAAAATCAGTCATCATTTAATTTTTGACAATAATTCAACTTGATTTAATTTTATGCTCATTTTTGCCCTTAAAAACTTAATATTTATGAAATAAATCCAAATTAAATCATAAATGTTTCAAAAATTGAATTTTAAATTTTTGAACATTCTGTAATAAATCCATGACACTCATAATGTCAAAAATAATGGTTAAAATTTTCGAATTAATTTTGAGAAAATATAATTGCATTTTTATCGGTTTTATCTCATAAAATGTATAAAGTATACGAAAATTAAACCAATAATTTTTAAAAATTTAGATCTGATAAGTGGGATATTAATGCAACTTAAAATAATTTTCTCAAGCCATGCAATACGTTTTAGCAAATGTTTGCTAAAATAGTCACTATTTATGCCATTTTTACACAAAAATCCAAAAATCATGCTAAAGAAGATCTCTTAATCTAGAAATTTACATACACTCTGTAAATCTTGCATGTGACATCATATTAAAATATCATGGCTTAATTCGAAATTTAACTATTTTTAACCATTTTACCTCTTTTAATCCATCTTTATCTCATAAAAATCATAAATCATGCAAAATTAATCAAATTAACTCGTCCTTTTACACACAACTTTTAAAATATGCATGTGAGGTCATATAAATTTTCCAAGGTCAGAAAAAAAATTTAACTATTTTTAGCATTTTAATTCCCATTTTAGTCATAAAAATGTAATAAAATGACCAAAAATCATTAAAATGAGCAATAAATTTCCATGAATCATAAAAATGACCTAAAAACATTTTAGGACCAGAATATATAACATGCATGGTGATTTCGTGGCTTATACTTACAAATCACAAATTTTTAAGTTTTATATGTTAACCTTTTAACTCGGAAAAACAATAACCGATTATGCATGCAACATCCTTATGCTCTGATACCACTTGTTAGGTTCATATACCTATTATTAGACTCCTTTAATAGTGAACAAATTAACTTGTTAATTATATGTTCTTTAGATCTAGTGCATGCATAACAAAATGAAAGATTTATAAGAAAACAATGTCCCTTACATTGATGATTTCGGTTTTATGAGCACAAGTAAGGTCCCCTACCTTAACTTGTTCTTGAGCTATGATGAGTAATAGGATGATCCTCCAAGACCTCAAGTATAGAAGTCACTCCTCTTGATTGCACCCAAGATTATCCCTTATCCCCACTAAATAATATTTGCTAGATATTTGTTTAGTAGTTTACCTTAAAATTGATTACTAATACTCATATATTACACTAATAATATTAGTAATCTTTATGAACAAATTGAATCAAACTTCACAAGTTTTTAGAGGAAAAACTATGAACAAGAGAGAGGTTTTGTTGCATGTTCATGTGTTGAGAGTATGATAGATAAAAATAAGAACAAAAGGCTCTCTCACCATAAGGTGGTCCGGCCCTATGCTCTTAATAAGAGCAAAATTGTCTTCCCAAAACTCTTTTTCAAATGCTTTATTGGTAGAGTGATTTTTGGTAGGTGCAACATTACAAGTGTTGCTTGTGTCATAAACTTTTATGACAAAATAGAAGACTTAGGACAAGTGTCCTATGACCTCCAAAAATCGGTGCATATGGACTAATTATGGTCTATTTTTGTCTTATAATATTTGTCCCACAAATGCTTATAAGTCTTATGTTTAATTATCTTATATAATTAAATATTAATTTGATCATACAACAATTATGACACAAATTAATAAACATATATTCACTCAACTTATTGAGTAATATTTTATCATTATATCAACATATAATGAGTCCCATAATAGCTAGTTAGTTAAATTCACAACCTCTTGTAAATGTAAATAACTAATTACCTCTATCTCGAAACATTTATAAAACCTCAACATAATTTAGTGAATTAACATATTAATCCACTAAATGTGATCTTATTTAATCACATTAACATAAGATACATATTTCCTCTTATTAAAAATAAATTGTTCATTTTTAAGGAATTAATCAACTTGTATCGACATACAATTAATTAACTTTATAGATAAGGGCATCATCCTTTAGGTGTGACCTTAAGGGATCAACTGACCACCACCGTCCCACGACAGTAACGTCAAACTCTAGCAAGCCAATCGTTAACGATTAATGTTGATCAGTTGACTATATAATTAAATCATCCCTTATGTATTCTTCATATGAGATTTAATAATGATATTTAAATCATGTGATCGCACTATTGTTGAGGACACATTTCCCAACACCCTTATGCTTCCGCCGTTGGATCAATCATGTACGCCATGATATGCACACGTCCTGATGTCTCGTATGCCTTGAGCATGACGAGTAGATATCAAGGAAATCCAGGTGCGAGTCACTGGATAGCCGCCAAGAACATCCTTAAGTACTTGAGAAGAACTAAGGATTCAATTTTAGTGTTTGGAGGAGACACCGAGCTCCGTGTTAATGGTTACACGGACTCAAGTTTTCAAACGGATAGAGATAACATGAAATCACAAGCTGGTTTTGTTTTCATGCTCAATGGTGGTCTTTGTTAGCTGGAGAAGCTTCAAGGAAGTGTGATCTGCGGATTCAACAACGGAGGCTGAGTACATTGTAGCATCAGAAGCTGCCAAGGAAGCTGTATGGATCAGGCAATTCACGGAAGGTCTAAGAGTAGTACCTACCGCCAATGATCCCATCACTCTCTATTATGATAATAGTGGGACGATCTTCCAAGCCAAAGAGCCAAAGTCTAGTAATAGATCTAGACATGTACTTAGAAAATATCATGTAATTAGAGATTTCATTGAAAGAAAGGAAATTGCGATATGTAAGGTTGGGACGGATGATAACATAGCTGATCCGCTCACCAAGCCTTTATCGCAGGCTAAACACAATGGACATATGGTGTCCATGGGTCTTAAACGTGTACCAAGTTTGTGTTATATTTTGAAAAAAAAAAAAGTGTTGTTTTGTTCATAATTGCATTTGTCTTTTATCTTTTCTTTATACCTTGTTACATCCAAACGGGTTGTAGAGACAATTGAACCTCGTTTAAGTGAAACCGGATTAACATAGTATTCGCCCATAATCACTTATATGAGGTGACGTCTTGAAGTGACTAAAGTGTGATGCGATTGATGGCAAGTTCAAGTGCCATAGAGTCATGTGAGATGACTAATCGATCATATAGGCAGACTGTTAGGAACATTTTTTCGGGCCTTATGACCTCTTATAGAGTTCTGGCAAATTTATATAGCCTGGTCGTGGCGAGAGCTACTATAGTATTCTAATGAGTCGATTCTTTTCACTAAAGACTGTTCGCCTAAGGTGGCACAGTTTCAGATTAACTTTGATTTATGTTACTACGACCTTCGTAAATGGGGTCAAATGGGCATATTTTGGGTTATGATGGCTGTGGCTAATCGAAGGGAATAGTGTGATAGGAATTGTCCACCCCTTGTCAGGGTTAAAACAATATCTCAGGGCCACACGAGGAGTAATGAACTGGAAATGCGTGGCCACGCTCGGTAGGTATCTATGGTAGATAATTCCGGTCAATCAGTTATTCTCCAGATCGAGGAAACCACTCTCGATATGATCACTTGCAAGTACGACCCGAAAGACACCTTGCATTGAGTGGGAGATAGTAATAGGACAAGAGAATTGGTGACGCACACTTGTCGAGGACAAGTGGGAGATTGTTGGAATAAGTGTCCTCCGACAATAATGCGATCACAACTGTCGATCATAATGATCACATATTTAAATCTCATATTTAAGAATACATGTGGGAAGTAATATTTTACAGTCAATTGGTCCACAAATATCAGTAATGATTGGCTGACTAGAGTTTGACATTACTGTCGTGCGACAGTGGTGATCCGTTGATCCCCTTAGGTCATACCTATAGGGAAACAATCTAAATTGATTATTTAATTAATCGTATGCCGATACGAGTTAATTAAATTGCTTAAAATTGACGGATGATTTGTGAGTAAAACTAACGTGTCTCATTATAATTCGATTAAATTAGATACGGTCTAAGTAATCAAATTGTCTTGTTACTTAGATTAAATTATTGTTTACGAAACAATTGAAACGGAATGAATAATTTATTATAAATACAAGTTGTTGTAAATTTATAATTTGATAAACCATTTTGGTACATGTAATTAAGAATTACTAGTTAATTTTGTATGTGACATATTTTATTAATATGTTAATTTTTAATATGTTAAAAATACATTATTGTGTAACATGTTATGTAACATGTGACACAAGACAAAATTGACAAATGACAAAATAAAATGGACTACCCATTTTATCCTATGTGTACCGAAATTATGGAGTGGTTAGGATTAATATTGTGTTTTATTTTAAATGGAAACATGATGATTAAGCCTAATATCTAGACTTGCATGCCTAGTCTCACCTTGAGAAGAACAAGACCATGCATTGGCTCCCCATAGACCACCCTCCCACCAGTTTTTCTACCAAGAGGAACAAAATGGATGCCTCTAATTATTCATTCACTACTATTCTATTTTTTTCTAGTGTTAGAAAATATTCAACTACACTCTGCAATTTGTGAAACATTTTAGAGATAGAAAACTCACAAAAATTCCTCTCCTCTTAACCAAAATAGAGGAGAACAAAATCAATATTTTGTGTCCAAATTTTAAGTAAGATTAGTATTATTACTAGTTCATAATAATATTAGTTATTAAGGGTGTCCCTTGGGTATAAGCTTTTGGGAGAGGTTCTAATTTGAACCTTTGCTCATCCATTGTTGGAAAGCTCAAGAACTAACAAGTAGGAGATCTTGTTGGTGCCCAAAATCCGAAACACCAATGTAAGAAGTGACGATTTCTTCTCTACTTTGTTTCATGTTTGCATGCATAAGATCTTGCGCATTTCGAGGCCTGAAAGATAATTTTATGAAGAATTAGAAGCGAACTACCAGCTACAGTGGTCGATCGACTGCCGCCTATGGTCGATCGACCAGAGCACGACTTACAGAAGCTACTGTTCAGCACAGACCAGTCGATCGACTGCCTTGCATGGTCGATCGACCATCACACGAGCTGACGCGCAAATTAAAGAAATAGAACGAGAATTCCAAAGCCCATTGTATATTAGGTTTAGGAATAAGGTTACGTTATATTCCTATAATACGTAACATGACATTATCAAGTTTTTATCAGATTTTTATCATAGAAAACTTTAGGGAAATAATTAGGGTTTGCATTCAAGTTATTCATTGAATACAATCGGTTTTGTTGGCTTTATTTTTCGCTCGTGCTTTCAGTTTCTTCCTGCCTTACATTCGGTAAAATTAAGTTCTTTCATTTCAGTTCATCTTTATTCATTCTTAGTTTAGAATTGATAGTGTAGATTTCCTGAAGCCGTATTATTATCTCATGTTATTTACTTGTTCAGTTAATTCAATCATGCAATCGTTAGCTTTATTTGTTAATCTTGATGTTGTTTTTATCACGAGTATGAGTAGCTAAATACCCATGTGCTAGGATGTAGGGAATCTGTAGAAGTAGGCGGCATTAGAATAGTAGCCCTAGATCGCGCCATGGTCGATCGACTGGCCACGTGAGATATGCTTCGTTTTAATTAATTTAATTTCTATATTTGACGAATCGAGTGCACGCGACTAGTTGAATGTTTAGGAATTGACCGACCCAATAAAGATCGAAAGAGAGGGAAGGGAGATAGCCTACCTAATTAAGACGACTAGATTAATGAGATCGAAAGATGATTTAATTTAGCTCTTTAAATCACTTTTCAGGACTAAAGTTGGTATTAGTGATATTAGGGACCTGTAACGAGATCGAAAGATGCTACCTGTTGAGAATGGACCGAGAGGACTTCTTATTTTCCCGTCTCACGTGTTTGTTTTAGACCTACCTGCATACTGCCGCCAAAACTATAGTGAACCGACCATCTTAGCACCCTTTTAATATTTGATTTCATCTACTAGCTTAGTTTACTTTTCATTTATTGCCTTAGTATAGACAAACTCAAAAACAACCCCCCACTCATTGATTACTTTAGACTAAAATCAGACGACTAATAATTGCATTCGCCTCTCTATGGTTCGACCCTGACTGCCACTATCTATAGTAGTAGTTTGGACTATAAATATTATTTTTGGTGCACACAACGACAGGCATCAAATTTTGGCGCCGTTGTCGGGGAGGCAATTATTTAAAATTTTTAGTTGTTTCTATTTTTAGTCTTTCTCTTAGTTTAAGGGACATTTGTTCCTTAAACTATTCTCATATTCTACTTGTAGTTTCTTCTTATGCGCAGGTCACAGGGTGGTGAATTACTACCGTTCAATCCTGATATTGAGAAGACTTTGCGTGACTTGAGACGATCATCTAGAGTATTGCCGACAGAGGAAGAGCTGAGTACTCTGTCTAGTTACTACGAGAACGAGCTGTTTGAGGAGGATCCACCTTCGTCACCTATTTCTACTTCTTCAGCTGAGACCGTCACATCTCCAGACATGGCTGAAGAAGCGAGTATAGCCAGTCACTCTGAGCCGACAGCTGAGAATCTCTATAAGGGATTCGCATTACCAGGGACGGATAGAAAATTGGAGCCGAAACCGTCCTATATCAATTTGGTTCAGAGAACCCAATTCGGGGGAGCTGCAAATGAAGATGCAGCTAAACATATGGAGACATTCATTGACTACTGTTGTTCCATACCCCCAGTGACCGGTGTGACCCAGGACCAGGTGAAGGAAACTATGTTCATATTCTCTCTTCGTGATGCTGCAAGGGAGTGGTATCGAGACCTGGATCGAGCTGCTAACGGGATCACTGATTGGAATTCGCTGGCCTTAGCATTTGACAAGAAATATTACTCTGCCTCGAAAACCAATGCCATTAGAGCTCAGATCACGAGCTTTAAATAGGGTCCTGATGAGAATTTTCATGAGGCGTGGGTCCGTTTCAAGAAGTTGGTGCGAACTATTCCGCACAATGGGTTCGAGAAATGGAGCCTATGCAATCAATTCTATATTGGGCTTTATGACGATCATAGGGCTATCCTGGATGCGGCAGCTAATGGTAGATTCCAGGAGAATGTTGGAGAAACTAAGGGGTGGAAAATTATTGATGATTTGGCCACCCATAAAGCTGAGTATGGAAATTCCAGGGGAAATCAAAGGAGAAGTGCTGAATCCCCTTCTGTAGCTGCATTAGAGGCTCTTACGGCGAGATTTGATAAGTACGAGTTGGGAGGCGCTTCAAAAGGAGGGATCTATCTTATGAATGCTGTTTTAGACGGTCCTTTCGTTTGCAAGATATGTGGAGGAGAAGGACATGTTTCAGACAACTGCAGCATTCCCTATGAGTCTTGTGCTGCTTTTCAACATTATAGGCAGACAAACACTTATTTTGAGCCGAATGTCCATCCAAATTTGAGGTGGAGTAGCCAAAATGTCCTAAATCCGACTCCACCTCCACAGCAGCAGCAGAAGTATGTGCCCCCTCATAAGCAGCAACAGCCATATCAAAAGCCTCCGTATGTTCCTCAGCAGCAACAGCAGTCCCATGGCTCCGAATTTGCCGAGTTGAAAAATTTGTTGCTGAAAGAGTCTCAAGATAGAGAGGCCGGGATGAAAATGTTCGAGAGCCAAATTGCTCAATTGGCTAGCAAGAGTGCAACTCGAGCTCCGGGGCATTTACCGTCGCAGACGGATCAAAAGGAGACCTTTAATGCTATTACTTTGAGGAGTGGGTCCACCCTTGAGGGGCCCGCTATGGTCGAGGATATCACTGAAAAATATGAGGTGGAACCAAGTAAGAAGAAGGCTGTAACGAATAATAGCAAGAAAAAGACGATCAGCAGGTATGTCAGTCGATCGACTGACATACCCAGTCGATCGACCATTCCGCGAAGTGACACAGCTACTATTCCTGTAGAAGTCAGTCGATCGACTGACATGCATGGTCGATCGACTGACTATGCTGCTGATGGTGAGTATTTTCGTTCTCCAATGCCAAATAACTTGAGGGACCACTTGTTTCGGGGTACGACTATTCCGAAAATATTGAGGCAAGACCCAAACGCTGATGGGTCAGTTCCGGTTCAAAAGTATGACCCGATGACGATTAATGGTTCATTTTTTAGACGGTTTGAAGAAGGGTCAAGCTACAACAAGGAGAAGGTAGTGGATTTTCAGCCTAAATCCACCGATGCCGGAATGAGAAACTTAGAGGAGAGGGCTAAGTTACTTCTTACAGCCCCCTATCCGGAGAGATTGGTGCAGACGAAGGAACAGGTATCGTTTAACAAATTTGAAAATGTTATTCGTAGCTTAAACGTACAAGTTCCTTTTCTTGAGTTAGTTAATCAAGTGCCTGCTTACATGAAATTTATGAAACAACTTTTGTCTAAAAAGAAGTCACTTGAAACTGTGCAATTTGTCGCACTAACTGAGGATTCATGTTCTTATTTGACCCATACTGCACCTCATAAGCTAAAAGACCCAGGTAGCTTTTCAGTCCCATGTAGTATTGGCACCTTTTCTATTGAGAAGGCCTTGTGTGACCTAGGAGCCAATATTAGTGTAATGCCCTTGAGTCTTGCTAGGAAGTTGAAATTGACTAGGTTTGCAGTTACCAACATGACAGTACAGATGGCTGATCGTTCTGCGGTCCAGCCTATAGGAGTCTTAGAAGATATTCCCGTGCAAAAGGAAAGTTCTTCTTCCCTGTTGACTTCGTTGTACTAGATATGCCCGAGGATGCCCACATTCCCATCATATTGGGTAGACCATTTCTGCACACTGCTGGTGCAGTTATAGATGTTGGTTCAGGGACTCTGACCTTCAAAGTAGGGAAGCATTCCATTGTCTTTGCCCAGACAGCTAAGAAGAAGGATCTTATATGGCCAGTCACTTGTAATACGGTTTCTGAAAAGAAATCCTATTTTGCGCTTCCTGATATGCCTGCCTCTATGCCTGTTTCTGGTATAACACCTCTGCTCCAGATTGGGAGCAAATTAGAGGAAGATTCTTCTGTTTTGGATATTGCAGGAGCTGGTTTTGGGAAGGAAGAGCAGCATGTTGCTCCAGCTGTGAGGGAGCCAATCGTTCAAAGAGGCGGTTTAGGATGTCTTAGCTATGGCACTAATGAGGAGCCTGATGAGAAGCCAGTCAAAGTGACTGAGTCCGATTTGGATTCTGATGAGCCGGATGAGGTTATTGATTGGGGAGATGCTGAAGCTGTTGATCCATTGAGTTCTGCGGATGTTAGAGTTGAGAAGAGTGCAGCTGAGGAGATGAGCACTGTAGAGGCTACTTCTTGTAGCAAGAAGCCGAGCAAGTGGGCTATTCCGTGGCCATTCTTGATCAACTATTAGTTGATTAAGACTTTTCAAAAACATTCATTTTATTGCCTTTGGACTTTTTATTGCTTTTGTGTGCGCGAGACTTCGCATTTTAATAAGTTTGCTTAGGATTTTATACACTTTAGACTGTTGCTTTGGGTTTTGCGCAATTTTGGGCGCGTTTTTATGTGTATTTGCAGGTTTATAGACCAAGTTGGCTCAATTTATTGAGCTAATTGAAGAAATCAAAAAGTTACAGCAGGTATTTCAGTCGATCGACTGAGCGCTACAGTTCCAGGAGCTTCTGTCCTTGTTCACTCTGGTCGATCGACTGGGTGATGTGGTCGATTGACCATGTTCGCTGCTGTACCTGTTTTCGATCATTCCCCTGCTGTGTTTGATCAATTTGCGGAGTTGAGGGAGTCTTTTCTCCACTTTATTCTCCGACTCATTTCTGTTTTCTTCCGTTTCTTTATTTTACACATAATGTTGCGTTTAATAAATTGTTTTCTCGGATTACACGCGGTATTTTCTGTCTTTTCAGGTACCTATGGTAGCACTGCTGGCTACTGAAACCTCCTAGCTCACGCTGGTTTGGGGAGGTTTCCTTTTGCTGCGCTTAAAGTCTTGTGAGTTTCCGAGTTCTTACTTCATGTCTTGTTTAGTTAATTTAAACGCAAATTCCCGTTTCCCTTTTATTTCATTATATGATTTTGCACAATGGGGACATTGTGTGATTTGGTTTGGGGAAGGGTTTTGCATAGCATTCATATGTTTTTGCATTCACGTTTAATTACTCTATTTGCATTGTTTATTTCATTTCCTATATATATACAGAAAATTCAAAAAAATTGAAAAATTTCAAAAATTTCAAAAAATTTCACGTTTATTTTAGCATATAGGTCGAGTCGGAACGGTAGTATTTCAATGATGACATTGCATTTGTAGTTGTTTTATGCCTAAGCCGTGCTTAATTGACATGTTATTAGTAGAATCATATATGCATAGTCTACGAGTTTTCGTTAAATTCTTGCTGGACTTGAGACTTGACTTAGATTTTTGGCAAACTACATCATTTTCTGAGTTTTAGAGCTTATAACTGGTGTCATTCATGACCAGTTTATCTAGCATTGTGAGTAGTACTCCTTATGAGACATGTTACATCAATTTGCATAAATATGAACTTAATCTGCTTAATACTTGTATGCATTCGGTTCGTGGTTAGTTGACATATGTGGAAGAGGTCAACCCTTTATTCATTTTGCCCATAAGCTCCACACTGCCAAAAATAGCCTTTTTGTCCCGTTACCACATCCTACATATAGCCTGCCCTTGTCAAGCTAGTAGTTTATGTTCTTGGGATTGTTACTTTGTTTTTGGTAGTTAATGCTCATTTTGAGATGATGTTGGGAAGATGAAAAAGGATGGAAAGAAAGAAAAAAATAGAATTGAGAAAAAAGAAAGAAGAAGAAGGAAAAATAAGTTCGATCTATGGTCGGTCGACTGGACATCTTGGTCGACCGACTGAAGCCCGAGAAGAAAAGAAAATCAAATCGCATAATTCAAAGTCTTTATTAAATGGCTATTTTTGCTCCCATGTTGCATTCATATCTTATGGGGAGTTGATCAATTATATCGGAGGTTGTGAGATTTGTGCTTGCTATTAGCACCGTTTCGATTGAAAGTTTGAGCAAGAAGTTGGGATGTTGTTATAATTTGGTTCCCTTAGTTACTAGCTTGGCTCTTAACTCTGTTTTTATCCAAATTTATTTTAGCCTCTTCTTACCCATACCTCACATATCCATATTTACCTCGGCATGTGTCATGGTCATCTGTTTGGTTGGAATGCATATGTACGGTTGTAGAGATTACTTTCATATTAGATTGCAGGCATGTTCTTATAGGTCGTAGTTAGGTGAGAATCTTTACAATGTTACTTCTTTCTATCTTTTACATATACTCACCCGTATTCATTGAGTGATAGGAGCGACCCGTGAGAATCCATCATGATAATGTTGGAGCTTGTGTCCTCCACAAATTAGTGTGATAACATTTGTAAATCTCTTACAGGTTCACAAGGGTATACTTCGTATATTTAATCAGTTGATTAACGTTTACCTAATAACGGTTGGCTTGCTAGAAAGTTTGACGTTATTATCATACAGATGGCGGTGATCAACTGGTCCCTAAAGGTCACACCTATAGGATGTGTTTGAGAGATGTGGTTATAGAAATATGATCACATTGATGCCTAATATGACTAAACAGTTAGTCAATGTGTTGATGAGACAATTATTTAATGAAGATTAAATAATATTAGTTGAGACAATTAATCTTGTCAATTCGTAAATTGAATATAATAAGTTATATTTAATTAAATGTATGTAATGTTAGCTTGGACGAATTAATCTGTTAATTCGTAATTAAATGTAATCAGTTATATTTAATATCAACAAGATGAATGTGTCATAGTGGTAATAGTGAGGGTACACAAACCAAGAGGTCATGGGTTCGATCCTCACTAGATGACAATTTAACACATTTTATACATTTTTGGAATAACCAAAATAAGGAAATAATACTCCTTATTTCGGTTATATGGGCCGAAAATAAGGAAGAAAATATCTACCCTATTACTAACCTAATTCACGGTTTAAGTAGGTTAGAGGGAGATTATTGATAGACCTAATTTTTTCTACTCATTCTCTTGCCTCTTCTCATCAGTAAAAACACAAAAAACCTAAATTTTTACAGAAAATTTAAGATCGATTCTAGCATAATCAATAGGGCATATCTCATATCGTCTTGGGTGCAACTGATAGGCGAATATCTAGTTTGATATTGTTCTTAGGCCGTATTTGCTAGGACCGAAGGTTATTTCTGAATCCTTTAATTTTGTTTATGTATTTTTATTTTATGACTAGTATCGTCTTCATTAAATTCGTTATTATCCTTAATTATATGGGAAGTATACAGATTATTTCCCACAAGTGGTATCAGAGCTAAGGCCACGAATTTTAATTTTGATGATTTTCATAAAATTGTTTGTAAACAATAATTAGGGTTTGCGAGAAAAAAAATGTAATCGGCTGGATTGTTTTTTGAGCCGTGGAAATTTTATTTTTTTCCGTTTCCGTACTGTTCACGGATGAACAGTAATTTAAAAAAAAAATCTGTTTTTTTCCATTCGGTTTTTGCTGAAAAACCGAGAAAAGATTACGGGCTGTTTTTGTTTCTTTTCAGTTTTACCGAGAAAAGATAAAAAAAAACATTTTTTTTTCCTGTTTTGTTCTTGTTCACAGTGTTTGTATAAAAAAAAATTCTGTTTTTTTTTTTTTGGGTTTTGCCGAGACAATAAAAAAGTAGTCTTGTTTTTGTTTTGTTTTGGCAAATTAATTATTGTGAAGCGGTTCATAATTATAAGATACCTAATTATTTTAAAGCTGTTTAAAATTTTGACGGATTGAATTCATATTACAAGTTTAATGTGAATTAAGATTAAATTTATAGTGATTATTGAGGAATTGTCACTTAATTTGATCAATTAAATAGGTGGTTTGGATAAATTAATCAACATAATTAAGGAATTGTGTCATGTATGTTTAATTTATTTTTAGTTGATGCATTTTAATTTTGTTGAATGAATCGAATGAATGAATTTTATTTACGTATTTATTTTTGCAATCGGTTGTAAATTGTAATACTTAGTGTGGCCTTAGTCAAATTATGTTTTCGTAATGAAGGAAACATGATTTTTTTATGTAATTATGAGATCTCGAATCTCCTTTTTTTTAGTTTTGGGTTTTGAAATTAGATTGTAATAAATAGGTTTATTATGTAATTTTAATTATTGTAATTTCAAAGAAGACTAAAGATTGAGATTGGAGCTCACTCCCGCTACATGGATCAAGATGGAACATCAAGACAAGCTTCTCGGGTCCAAGGATGGATTCCAAACTTGTATTTAATGTTCATTTTGATAGGATAGGCCACACTAGGACTTTTATTGTTTTTACGTTTTTCATTCTATTGTTTTTCATTCACATGTTAGTTTATGCATCATATTCCTCCTAAAACCAAACCACCTACTACTAATAAAATGCATGAAAATTGACTCATATAGGTTGTATGTTAGTTTTCATGGACATACGGATCATCCTTTGTCTTTAAGCCATCACCTTAGTTTATTCATTCTCGCATGCTAGATATTAGTTCACTTAAAATGAATTAAAATAAAGTTGATGGGATCTTCCTCTAAAATGGAAATTGAGATTAGTCTTTATAAGGGCAAACATCTATGAATCCCTTCTTCGTCGGTAGGCCTAATATGACCCCTTCTACGTTGGGTAAGTAGTTGTGTTGACTTAGTTTACCTCAACATCATAGTCCGAAGAGTTTCTCGTGATTATGATGGACTAAAGATAGAATTTATAGAAATTTATCGACCAAGAATTCTAACGGTAGAATTAGCTAAAAGGTTAGCTTATCAATTTACAGAGAATTGAGTCTTGGGATCATTTATATAATTCTTGAGGTAGGTCAATTGTATAAATGTTTTGAGTCTTCGCGTTATGACATTAATTCATTAGACTTAAAATCAAAACGATGCACATGGTTATTATTTTTATTCTTCTTTCGCAGTGTAGAACACGATTATTTTTGATAATACTGTTACAACAAATGGCTGGAAATAACGCAATCCCAATGCCTAGTGCCACACTTGATCGCGCGTCCTGGCTCAAAATATTCATGGACCAGATGAATCAGTTCACACGTCTGAAAAATGACGGGTCCAACTTTGCGGACTGGGAGGCGCACTACGGAATGCTGCCATTGCTGACAGTAAGCTCAGGTACTTAACTGAGCCAATACCGGTCAACCCAGGCCCCAATGCAGAAGTCAATGAGTCACTCGCTTATAGTGATTTCGTTATGGAAGCGGGTGCGATAAAGAACGTACTCATCTTTGCAATGGAAACCAATTTGCAGAGACGCTTCATTGCCCAAGGTGCAAACAAGATTTTCACCACGCTCACTAACGAGTTCTCAAAAGCACCGAGAATCGTTACATATGAGCATACCTGTCGCTTCTTTGATGCGAAACTCCAGAAGGGCCAACCGGTTAGCCCACACATTCTTCACATGATTGAGAATGTCGAGAAGCTGGAGGAACTGAATTGTAAAATCAGTGAGAGCATTGTCATTGACCGAATGCTTCATTCTCTTCACGATGGTTTTACCCTCTTCAGGGCGAACTACTACATGAATGACTTGAAAAAGAGTCCTCGTGAGCTACACTCCCTTCTCGTACAGACCGAGAAGGATATGAAATTGAGTGAGAGCGTGAAGCAGGATGTTCTCAGGATTTACAACAAAGGTAAAGGTAAGGGCAAGGCTCATGGCGACCTAGTTGTAGGTAAGCCAAAGTTTAAGAAGCCAGGAAACGGTAAGAGTGCGCCTGGTGAGACT